>NW_024884594.1:0-74041 GCF_019232065.1 Centrocercus urophasianus
CCTTTTTCTTTTTTTCTTTCTTTTTCCTTTTTCTTTTTTCCTCGCCCCAGTTGCGGCGCGGGCCGGGCAGGAAGGCTCGGACAGCTCGCGGTGTGTACAGCACATAGAGAATGCTTTATCACAGAGCCGAGGACACATCGCACCGACGCACAGTTCTCCGGAAAACAGAACAAAACAAAACAAAAAGAACCCAAACGGCTTCCCCCCCCCCACGGGGGAACAACAACAAAAAAAACCCAAACAACAAAGGAGGAAATGAAAACAAAACAAAACAAAACCACCCATGAGGTCTTCACCCCCCAAAAAAGAAGAGCTGTGAGAACAGCCCCGGCTGCATCCCGTGGTCACACGCCGCCCCCCCAGCACTGCCGGGGCTGTTAGGGATGGGCAGATCCCCCAGGAAGGCTCCTCCTGCCCCCCGTGTTGGCACAGCTCACCCCCAGCCCGAGGGGATCGCGCACCAGGATTGTCCCACAGAGCCCCTAACGGAGGACAGCGCTTGGAACGAACGTGCCGAGATCCTCCGGGTTTACCCACACCTGGGCTCACGTTGACTCCAGCCCGCAAGGCCCGCTCAGCGGGCTGCTCAGGGAAGGAGCAGAGCCTCCACCTCAGCACGGCGATGCTCACAGCACCTGTAAGCGGCAGCTTGCAAAGCCCTGCCCGGCCCACCCCAAGATGCCAGGGCAGGGGGGGCTTGGCCAAGCTGCATTTGGGGCGTTCTGAAGCCTCCCGCTCGCAGCTCAGAGGCACGTCAGTCTGTGGATATTGCACTACTGCCCTCTGCCCCTGAGCCCCCGGGGCTGGCACAAGGAGACGGGGGGCTCAGGAGCTGCTTGTTCCCCAGCCTGTCATGGAAGGATGCCACATAGCGATGGAAAGGGGAGAGCCTTGGAAGGACTTCTGACAGATTACTTGGTAACTACGTGGATACATCTAAGGGCAGCAGCCTGCAGGACCCCCAGCCTGCACTCGGAGAGCAGCACACTGCACAGCTTTTAGCATCCCCAGGGTGGAAGTTTGGGTCCCACACTTGGGGGGGTCCCATAATTCACACAGATCCTTTCCCAGGTCATTGATTCGCAGTTTCCCACCAGCCCCTTACCTTCTGGGAGCTCAGTGAACCAGTCCTGAGTGCTGCTGTGGGGACAGATGGAAGGGGACTGAGCCCCAGGAGGGACTCCCCCCCGCTCTCCTGTATGACAAATCCTACGGACAGCTGAAGGTTGTAATGAGAACAAAGAGATTTTGACCCTCTCTCAAGGGAAACTTGCAAAGCACACAGACTTGGCTCCCTCTTGGCTAAAGGGTTTCACTTCTCTGAGAGGAGGATGAAATTGCTGGAGTTCACGAGGTGTTCAGCCGGCAGAAGGACGAGCCTAACCCGAGTGCTGCCAAGTGACACCAACTCTTGGCCAAAGCCTGCAGCCCACGAAGAGCAAACTGTCCGTGTCTCAGACACCCCAAGCAGCCATTCCCAACAGCAGCCGAGTCACCCAGCCTCTTGTCCCACAGAGTCTGTGCACACAGTGCTGCCCACATTCCAGCCTCCAGCACCCATCCACGTGCGCACCTCCCCGGCTGCCCTGAGGTACGGAAGAGATGCGTGAACCCAACGTTTGGTAGCCCCCAAAACTCAGCCAGATATGGAACTTGAGTCAGATACACCTGCGAGGTCCCAAGCAGCTCCAGTGGGATGCAGGGTCTGGGCAGAGCGGGGAATGTCCCTCCATGAAGCAGCCCAGTCCTCATCTGTCCATGTCTGCCAGCGGCCACTACGACAAGATGTGGGCTCTGAGCACGGAGAAATGGTGACAGCAGCAGGTGACAGCAGCAGGTGACAGCAGCAGGTGAAGGCAGAAGCCACTGTGACGTCCGGAGAGCCGAGGTGAGCGCATCGGCACTGCCAAGAATCGCTTGCTTCCCCCACTCGGTGTTAGGGATCAAGAGGAGTCACTAGCAATGTTTGGATCCAAGTGAATTGGCATGGCTACTACTGTAACATAGGAGCAATTCTACTCAGTGGCCTTTAATACGTCGCATGTACATAGCACCTTTCATCCCAGGGTGTAAGTGCTCGAACGAAGCGGGAACTGCACACCCACAGCACGGGGGAACCGAGGCACAGAGTGGTCGGGTGACTCGCCTTCGGTCACTCAGCAAAACTGCAGCAGTCTGCCTGGCCTTAAACCTCCTGACTCCATCAGCAGGCCAGGCCACGCTGCTGCTACCTCCAGCGAAGCCACTCCGCTCCCTGCCCTCCCCAGCACTGTGCTCCTACCAATCCTCCAGTGAGGTCTCACGCTCCTTTCTGATGCACAGATAGAAGACAACCAAAAAAAAAACAAAAACAAAAACAAAAACCCAAACCAACCAAACCAACAAACAGAGCCCAACCGACCAAAAAAAAAAAGAAAAGAAAAAAAGTGCAGTAAACTAAATGTTTAAAAAAGCACATTTGTGCTGTCTGTGTGCAAAGATAAAAGAAATAAATATATGATTAAAAAATTAAAAAGGTTCACAGTATTACACATGGATAGGTAGCTACGGTAGTGCACGTCTGGAAAACACGGTGTTACTACCCAGGGTTCTCTACCCCCAGCTGGATGCCTCCTTGGGAGCTGTGGGTGGGTGGGTGGTTTCTTTGCTGCCCACGTCTGGGAGAAGCAGAACAGACGGTTACAGTTTTGCTCCGCTCTGAAGCGCTGCCCGGGATCCCGCGGGGCAGCAGAACTGGTGTCAGCAAAGCTCTTCCCCATCCCGCTGGAACGGCTGCATCAACGAAAAGGGAACACGTGGACCTGCAGAGGGAATCGCTGCTCTCTGGGGCTTCTGTGTCTGCATAGAGATTACTGCAAGAGGCAGAGAAAAGAGAGTCAACAGCCGAGCATCTGCTCCGCGTTGGGTTTGGTGCGAGCCCACCAAATCCCCACAGCCAAAAGGGGGGTGAGGAGGGCAGCCTGCTCGCTTCGCAACCCCCAGCACCGCCGCCGCGCCTGGAGAACCTGCAGACCCCAAACTTGCCCTACGCTCAACCCCTGTCGAGCCGAATGGGTTCTGTGCCGGCACAGCAGAGCTCTCCTGCTGCCAGAGCTGCGCCGAGGCTCCGCTGCAGCCATGCAAGAGCCCCAAGCTGCACGGAGGCCGCAGCAGCTCCTTCTGCAAGCTCAGCCTGCAGGGAGCCCACGCTCCGACCGTGACACAGCAGGCACCCGGCACGTGTTTCTCGTACACTTACTGTATCGCTCTCCTCATCGGAGACAGAGTGGAGCTGAGCGCTATAGTGGAGCGGGGAGTAAACCCAACTCCTCTCGTCTGTCGGCTGCCAGAGTGGCCAGAGACGGCGGGGAGAATGCAAGGAGAGCAGCAGCAGAGCAGGGAGCAAAGGAGAGAAGAGGAAAAAATAAAAGGAGAAAATAAAAGAGTAGGAAACAGTACAGTAAGAACAGCTCTCTGCCCGGAGGAGAGACTGGGCTCAGTGCTGGGGCTCCATGCTGGTACCTACCTGCTCCCTGCCACCAGCAGCTGGCACTGCACCCTGCGCCAGGGAGGAGGGCACAACCTCCCCCACCGCAGGACAGATGCGAGGGCTTTGCGGGTGCCAGGGAATTCTCAGCTCCCTGCCACAGCATCAACCCGGAGAAACCAGGAGACGTGGGAAGCGACTTACCAAGGGGCAGTGATGGAGCTCTTCATTCCTGCTACCCACTCCCAGCTCCCAACCCCGCTTCCTGAGCCTCTGCTGTGCTACAAGCTGGCACCTCGGAGGGCTTTTTACAGTGGAACTTGACCTGGTTTGCCGTGCCTTCCCCCTTCCCTGCAGGCCAAGTGAGGCAGCAGGTGGCTGGGTTGGATCGTGGTGGATGGTGGCCACAGAAAGGAACCAGTCAGTTTTCACTGACAGCCTTGGAGACAGTGGTGGTGATGAGAATGGGTACAACACAGAAGGCAAAATACAATCGGATCTTGGAAAAAAAATAAGGGAATGGGGATGTGCATCAAGGGAGCTGCTTATCACAGCACTGGGCATCAGTGGGACAATCACACTTCTGCCTCCAACTCAGCAGAGAAGCCCAGATAGTCTCTATGGCCACAGGTTCCTAAGGGAGAAACTTCTATTGCAAAGTGGCTCAACTGGTTCCAGAGGTGTCCCTGTGCCTGAGGGAGGAAAACTGCCCCCTTTGGCCCAGCCCAGGCTTACAGAGGAACAAAAATGGAATGGGATGCTTGGAAGAAGCCTGGGGGGCTCCCAGTCTGGGAACCATCTACAATGTGCAAGGTACTACAAGAAGCTGGAGGAGCTTTGAAGAGCTTTGAAGCACTGGGCTCTGCATGCTGAACCCCACTAATAATTGCAGCTGCGTGAGCAGAGACCGCTGGGAGGAAGGAAGGAAGAGAAAACCTTGCCTGGAGCTTTTTGCAGGGCTCTGCTGGAGGCACAGCAACGCTCAGGACAGCACAAAGCCTGCTGCACATCCTGTTTTTCACCCAACCCAACTGAACTACATGCTCCAGCCAGCCTCTTTGAGAGCCTTTTGGGAGCCCAGACACATGCAGGGAGCTGCAAACCCAGCGGGGAGATTAAAAAACAAGGAGCATCCAGTGCTCAGCATTAACCCTGCCAGTGCTGGGGCTGCCTCTCCTCATCCTAGCAGCCAAGCTCAGGAGCACGCTCCTGCCCCTGCTTCCCCATGCACCCTGCCTGATGCCTCCTCTGCTCCCCAGCCTGGCTCCAAGGCAGGCACTGCTCAGAACATGCTGAACAAATGCTTGTGCCAAGGCTCTGACAGTGCTGCCATCACCCTCTGAGGAAGACAGCAGCCCTCCCAAAACCCAGCCAAGGGGAATACCAAAACCCAGAGCTCTGGGTGCAGCCCCTCAACGCTGAGCTGCCTCCCTGCATCTTTTGGAGGTGAAACTCTCACTGCTCACTGAAGACCCGTGGTGAGGAGGGAGCCCGTGGGTGATAACAAGGGCTGGAGAGCAGAAACCATCCATAATCCATCAGTAACTCTCAACTCCTTCAGTTTTAGAAGCTGCCACCAGAAAGAGGACTGGCCACAGGTCTAAAAGGCCCAAAACTGGCTTAACAGTAGTTTCAAAACATCTTGGTAGACTCTCTGGAACCCAGTTTGGTTTCCTGAGCCAAGGGGGCCGTGCCTCACATCACCTATAAATGCTCAAGTGCCTCCACCTTTATGGATCTGCTCCCTGCAGGTTTGTCCAATTCTGGGCGATACCAAACTAGAAGCTGTGCCCTCAGCCTGCAGAAAAGTAGGGCTGAGTGAGATCCCGTGACAGATTGACTGGGGCAGCTTTGACCTGCGTTCCCTGTTTCTCCTGGGCTGACTCCCAGTGGTCACAGAGGACAGAACCATGGCATCCCTGGGCAATGGAGCTGCTGACCCCAGTGTTTCAAAGCTGCAGCTCTGCTACGTGCTTGCGTGGTCACTTACAGTCCTGGAGGAAAGCGAGGTGGTTCGGAGTCTGCGCTGACGGGGAGAGTAAATCCAGTACCTGCCATCTGTGAACTGCTTGGCCCCGGGGTAAGTGAGGTGAGAAAGGAAACAGAGGGGAAAACAAACAAACAAACAAAACAACAGAAAGATGACGTGAAAGACAGAATGGAAGAGAAAGCAAAAAAAAAAACCCAAGGGGTTGGACAACTCCAGGCCTGAATGGATCAGCAGGCAGGAAAGCCATGCGTGGAAGTAGCGGTGCCCGTGCCTGACAAATGTCTGCACCTTTATTCCCCTGAGAGTGAGCAGGGGGATAAAGTGCTCTTCTTTTGGAAGCTGAATTCAACAAGCAGACCGTGGGCCCCTAGGACTTGACAAATCATCCTCTGCACGTAGCATCCTTCCACCCATCATCGCTCCTGGAGCGTGCTTGCAGGGGCAGCTGGGGTCCAAGCCTTGCTGCATTTGGGTGCAGCCTTGGTTGAGCTTCAGCTCCAGTGGTTTTCCAACAAAAAAACAAACAGAAAAGCCACCACTGCCAGGGGAAACCCAGATCAGTTTTTCCCTTCATCCCAGCAGTGACAAACACTCCACAGCACACAACACACATTTAATGCAAAACTCAAGGACTCAGACGAAGCATGAGATGCTGATGAGTCAGTCGGGCTCTGTGTGAGCACACACTGCACACAAATGGTTTCTTCTAGATAGAGAAGAGCCCCGTGGAAGTTGAGGGGAGTCCACGTGCCCATGGACAGGGAGGAAGGGAGCTGCCCCTTGCTAGGAGACGTTTGCCAGTGGAACAGGCAGTATCTGCAGGCAGCCTGCACACAGCTGCCATCCACAGGCAAAGAAAGAGCAGCCAGTGTTAGAGGGAGCTGTTTGCATTTGGAACAGCATGCACGAAAACCCAGACAGACAAGCTTGTAAAACCAATTCCTCCTGCAGCTCCCACGAGCCTTCAAATGACTCGGCAACGAGTGAGCAGCTCTGCAGCAGAGCCACATGAGCAGAGGGAGAGCCAAATGCTGCCATTTTCAGGGTAGCCTGAAGGAGCTCACAGGGCACAGCTCAACTCCATTGCCATGCAAGTTGGAGCAGAGCACCCCTTTTAATGGAAAGGTTCCTGTGCCACGGGTCAGACCCTCAGCTCCACTCTGGGAATCCACAGAGCAGGCACACGTTCCTAAAAACTCCACTCCGTTCTGCAGAAGCTGCTCAGACGTTGTGGAAGCTGGCTGAGGAACACAGCCCCAGGCTCCACGGCACTCTGCTGCCAACAGCAACCACCTCACTTACTCCCTGTCTCAGTACTAGACTTCCACTGCACCACCTAATGCATCTGCCTGCAGGGAGAGGAAAAGCCAGAGTTCACAAGAGCCCCAGGTCAGCCCCACCACAACCACCTCCGCTCCACTACGGTGTGCCTGTGCTCAGGGCCCTGGCTGGGGGGTCTCTGCAGCACCCACGTTCACCTTGGCTTGTCCCAGGAGAGAACACACTGGCCTAGATAAGCCCTTCAGCACCAGTCCTTCCAAATAGAGCAGCACACCCACGGCTGCATCCACAGCAGCGGCACCACGTGCTTCAGCCCCACGAGGTGCCGTTCTGGGTTCTCCAAGGGTTACTTCCATTCCCTGCGTTCAAACCCTGCCCAGCACTGAGATAAAGGTGCTCAGCACAGAGTAGGGCAGACGCTGCCCCACGCACCCCCGTGCCTGAAACAGATTACAGCCTCATCCACACAACCCTGCTCCATCCCTAAGGGGCCAGGCAGAGGTATCTTACAAAGTATATGTCTGTGACTGGCACGTCATCTTCATCCGAGGCCTGGCTGGCTGGTTCGGAGGCCTGGCTGGCCGTCTCCACCTCTATTGTGGCTGTGGACATTACAATGGCACAGGCTGAAGAAGCTGCTTCTCTGAAAGGGGGAAAAAACAACAGCGTCTGGTCAGTGGGGACAGAAAGAGGGGGCAAGCAAGACTGGGTTATTAATCACAGAGGAACTGCAGAGGATGCTCTGCATCAACACCCAGAAAGATCAGGTCTGGGAAGGGACCCATCTCCCCAGGAAGCCCTACAAAATCAGCATGAGCTGCCATAGACAAAAAAAGGTGCCGGGCAGAGCTCTGTGCTCCCACACACTCACTCCTTGTCATCTTCTTCGGGAGCTACAATCTCAACATCACATTTCGGCTCCAGCTCTACACTGATCTGCTGAAGCTCCTCTTCAACTCGCACCTCCTCGTGCGACCTGGGAACAGAAGAAACACGGGAAGGTTTAGCCAGATCTCCCCCAGGACTGAGGTTTTGGGTAAGCAAAATTCCCCAGCAGAAGGATCAGTCCCATCAGATTTTGTTTTTGGCACTGCGGAGTTGGGGGGAAAAAAAGGACAAGGAGAAAGGGATTCATCAGCCTGTGCTGCAGAAAGGATGGGCGATGTCAACCTGAATGCAGGAGGGAAAAGGCCAATTGGCCTCCGGGGAAAACACGTGCCCAGCTCTATCCCAGTGTTATCCATCAACACGTCCTCCCAAGAGCCAAAGCCTCCAACCTCTGCTGCAGCCCTGGTGCACTGAGGTTCACTCCAGGGTTAACATCCTATTTATCTGCGAGTCAGGAGCTGTTTGTGACAGTCTTCAATTTAATACCTCTCGCTGTTAAAGTAATTGCTTGTGTTAGCAGGGCTGGTTCTACAGTCCTCCTGGGAAGGAGGAGCTGGCATTTGCCCAGCCAAGGGCACAGCCTCCACGTCTCCAAGTGGTTCTGGCCAGCTCTGCTCTGTCCCTGGCTGGCTCTGCTCTGTCCCAGAGCTGGAACCAGCAGGCAGCACCGCTCCCATCCAGCTGCTGGAGGGATGCATTTCCTACACCCAGAGGGAGTTTTCCAGCAGATCTGGGTAGTCAGAGGTCTGCCGCGTTTCAAGCTCGAGCAAACTGGTGAAGGGCTTTTTCATTTCAGCTGAAAGGATACAGACACCAGCACCAGAAATACAGAAACGAGGCAAGAAAAATAAGCAGAGGGTCCCACTGAGATGGGGTGGCTGCAGCTGTGGCAGGTCTGTGACAGACATCCGCCAGGTCACTCAGCTCCCTGCACTGCTGCTTCTAGGACACGGCTCACCTGACCTATTTTCAGATGAGCAGTCACATCCTACAGTGAGGGTGCCTGGAGCAATTCAGGTGAAGTCTCTGCACTTTGCCAAGTGGGTCCTGACACAGGTACTCGAGTTTAATTTCCATTAATCTCTAATTTTCAGCAGTTTCAGAGAGTGGATTTGGCAGGAGGAGAGGAGCTTCACAGCTCCCCTGCCGCTTCTGCGGGTGCTGCAAACCAACAGCAAGTTGCCTCTTGCACTTCCATTGACAGGAATGTACCAAGACTCATGAAGAAATACCCTGGAAAAGGACCGTTTCAGTCTGTGTGGTCTGAAGCTCAACAATCAGTAAAAGGAACAGGGGGAGATGCCTGGGAGGTGGTGGAAACTCCCGTCTCCCAGTGTCCTTTTCCTTCCCCTGAAGCACAAACTCTGACGGCAGGGACAGAGGAGGGGTTGATTCTGAGATGCCTCTCAAAGCTTGTAACTACAACACTTACAAGATGTACCAAAAACTAGGGCAGAACCAGCAGAAAGCCAGGTCCTCATTCGGGTCCTGCTGACACAGGCAGCAGGGTTATTTTTACTGGTGCAAAAGTATGCGAGATAATTACAAGATAAGAGCTTCTAAATCTGGACACTCTTATGCAGAAGGGATTTTTGTCCCACCTTGCCCTTGGCTCTGAGCCACCTATTGCCACAGGCAGGAAAAACAACTCCCAAGTTTCTGAGAACACTAAGCAGCATGCAAGCTGCTTCTCTGGGGGTCTGAGCGTGCTCACAGTGCCAGAGCCTCTCCCATACACGTGTCCACTGTGTCCACATAGATGCACAGGGGAGGAACTTTCCAACTTTTAAGGCTTGCTTATCCAGAGGGGGACGTAAGGGACAATTCTGCTTATCTCTAGAGCTAGTTGAGCAGCCACATTTGGACGACACATCCAAATCCAGTTGTCCTCCTTCCCTTCAAATAACGGGAGTAATATTAATGATTCCTTGCAGTGCACTGGGAGATGTGCTTGTAATGAAAATTGCAACCAAGGGGCTTCATTTGATGCAGGAAGAATCTCATCATCTTGCAGAGAACCACCTCAAAACCTTGGGGCTGCTAAGCCACAACATTCAGGCCTCCAAGAAAAGAAGCCCTTGCACAGGTGAGGTGGGACAAACGTGAGGATGAGGCCCATTTCTCACCTGCCATCCTGCCCTGAGGAGTGCGTGCGTCTCCTGCAGAAAGAAACCGGGAGAGCAGAGTTAGAGGGGGGAATTTAAGGCAGAAATCCTACGCTGCACCCAAATCGAACTCCCCACCCCGTGAGGAAGATGTTCTACTTAACAGCTGACACTTCTCCCAGCAATAATTAATCCCATCAAAGCTGTGTCTGCTTGCTCCCGGGAGAGATTTAATTAAAATCAGTCGTTAGCATTGCAGAGCTCAGGGCGGGCTGCTGAGAGCTGTGGCACAAAGAGGAGCAGCAGCAGGGCTGGGCTCTGCGCTCACCTGTACCGGGGCTGCTCCGATGTCTCTGAAGGAGATCTCTCAGGAACAGAGAGAGATGTTGAAGAGAGCGTTGTGGCTATGGAGGCCGTGGTGGCTTCCTCAAAGGAAGGAGGCGTGCAGGGGAGCAGGTCTGGTCTGCCTGCAGCCCGAAGCGCAGGGCAGGAGAGATGGAGGGAGAAAGATAAGCAGGTCAAACATCAGCTCCTTATCTGCTGCAGCCCCGTGTGAGGCCGTTCCCCCATGTGAATGCACAAACAGGCGAGAAGTTGAGCTGAGTTCACGAAAACAACAGCTTATCCCAAAGCATCCTCTAGAGAGAGCCAGTAAGCACCATTTCCAGCACAGACAGACACGATTGGAGAAGTAATGCCAAGGAAGACATCTCACTGGTAACCAAAGCTGGATTAAAGGCTTGGCTTGACAGAGATAAATATCCAAGTGAATTAAGAGATGAATCGAGTGCTCGCTGTGTTGCACGGGTAGCAATCTAACACCTACCACTCAAGAAGCCTGCCTTTCACCACCCATCTGTAAACCCAGCCCAGATGGAAGCGATGCAAAGGCAAAGAACCAGAGCAGTTCATCTTTTTTCTCCCAATGGCAAGATCTTCCCCCTTACACCCATTCAAACATCAGAAATGTGCAGTTCTCAGTCCCGTTTTTCCTACAGGTGGAAAACCCAACCTTCTGATTGCATTTGGGCTGTGACTGCTGGTGCCAGTTGGCAGAGACTGCCTTGCAGCAGTGACGCAAGCAACCTTCTTTACTGCAGAACCATACAGTGCTGCAAGGAAGGGATTTGGTTGGGATGCAGAGGCGTTGCTTCCCGATCCACCAACTGCTAGCACTGCAACAGAGCAATATACTCTTACCTTCCCCCTGTCCTGGTTAAGTTTAGCACCTGCAAAGCGCTGCAAGACAGGGAACGAAGAGCTACCCAACAAGAAAGGCATGTTTGGTGCAGAACGAGGAGCTCAGCAAGAAAAGGGAGCACTGCTAGGAAATAGAGGGCGACCAGACAGCCATCAGACACCAGGCAGCCGTTACCTTCGTCATCAAGGGTGGGATAGCTCCTGGCTGCACGGAGGTCGTACTGCGTTTCGTCCTTCTCAGAGGGGAGCTGGCTAGCTGAGAACGCAGCTGTTGGACCAGAAGTCTTGACAGCCAGCAAGGCACTACGCCCTTTCTTTGAGGGAGATGACTTCAGAGCTGGAGGAGAAGAGTGAAAGAGAAGAGGGAATTACCACCAACAAAAGTCACACCAAAGGAACCTTTCCCTTCATAGACAGAGATGGCCCTGCCTGCTTCACACTGCCTGGAGAGCTCCAGGACAGGAGCTTGGCCACAGAAAGCCACGGCAACCCCAGGGCTCTGCAGCTTTGTGTCACTGCTCAGAATCCTGCCCAGCAATACTCTGCGTGGACACCAGCAGCGAGATGGGGACAAGGCTGCATCTCAGGCACGCTCTGTACTTACAGGAGTTCTTTCGGAACACCGTGTTGGTCATGAATTTGAAGAATCTCTCTGCATAGAAGCTGGGTCTGTGTACTGACACCGTGTCCTACAAAGGCAAGAAACCATTGTTTCATTTTAAAATCACTCAAGGCAGAATTTCTGAAGCAGCCAATGCAATCTTTTCTGTTCCAGCGTTTAGCACCGATAGATCCTTAAAATGGAAAGGCTGAGCTGAAATGATCTGATTAATGCTATAAATAAGCCTGAAGCACCGCCTTTGATTTGATTGCATTTGATTACGCTCCTGCTGTAATTTTATAATGGATTTTGGTGCTTTTATTCCTTTATAGGCTTTTTGTATTTTTCAAACACAGACTTGATTACACGTGTGAAACTTCTTCTGGTTTTGCTGGCTGACATTTAAAGCACTCCTGGCTGCAGCTGCACATCACACGGACACCAGCATTCAGCCAAGGGTCCCCACGCTCTTCAAACGTTTCGTACTTTCTGTTTTAATGGAGCTGGTGCTTCTGCTTCTGATGTCACTGTGCTGCTATGACTTCGCACCTCCACCTCTCCTCTGCATTACTTTTTTAAGGGAAGACTGGATATGCAGTGCTGACAAATAGTTCCTGTATCTAGAGGACGGTCTTTTGTAAACACACACCTGGCTGCTGCTGGAGATGAGAGAGCAGGGAAACACTGCAAGGGATTTATTAGCAGACAGCTTGCAGCAGAGGAACCACAGTCAATCACCAGAGCCAAGGCAATGTTCCCCAACACACACACGAACGCACAAGCCTTGCACATACAGCTCCTGGTAACACAGGGAGGAGGAAAATGACAGATGGGAGCAGAGGAGGAGAGCTGGTAGCATGACAGCTAAGCGTGTGAGGAGGTGGAGTGTGCAAGAAAACCTGATTGGGAATAAGTTGTACTACACCGGTGTGGAGGCATAAGAGGCAAGAACTATTCCTTCATCAGCTTCAGCTGTACCACTTTAGGGACTATAAATAGCGAGGAAATTGGCACCAAGTAGCACAAGCCAAAGCAGGTAACCTGCTGAAGGCACCCCCTGCACTCACCCCGTCATGGACAAGGGCCTTCCAGGTATGTTCCAGCTTCTTGATGAACCTAATTGCGGGGAAGAAGCAGAGAGAAAAGGAAGATCCAGTTCCAGTCATGTACTCTGTGTCAGAGCCACCTTCCATCACCCGCACAGGAGTGCTCACTGAGCTGCTGATCCCTGCTCTGTGGAGCATAGCTTTGCTCCAGCCAAGAGGTCAGCAGAGCACACCAACAGCTGGGCCAGGGCTGCCTGGGAACCCTCCAGGGAAGGAGGAGCAGGGCTGCAAGATCTGCAGCAAATCACCCTCCCTCCCTGAGTACGTGCTGCCCATCCCAGGCACAGTGATGGGGAATTTCTTTAAGAACAGCTCATTAGACCTCAGGCAAACAGCTCGCTGTCACCAGCTGTTCTAAGGACAAGATAAAAATCCAGCGCTCCCAACACACATCAGACAGCTTTAGGCAGCCTGCCTACACACCATCAAAGGCTTCAGGAGAGGAAAATCTTCTTGCTTTCGTTCAGTATTAAAATAGGTGGAGCACACTTAGAGGACAGGTGACTGCAGAGGCACCTACCTGTACGACTGAAGGATATCTATGATTCCTACGTGGAGCAGGAGACGCTCTCCTTTGCCATTCACTGCTGGGATTCCTCCCATCCTGCAGGTGAAACAAGGCCACAGTGACTTCAAAAGAGCTGTTAGGCCCCAGGACTGAGGAAGGGAGGTGACAGCACTGGAAGGAGGGCTCTGATGTGGTGGTCAGACAGCACAAAACCTAGCAGCAGCCACCTGCCCAGCCAGCCTATCTCACACAGGGGCTTTCTGCCTGGATCACCAAATGTGAGACGTCAGGACAGCACCTGTGTTGTATGACAACAGTTCCATTGGGGCTGGAGAGCACCATATGGATTTTTTCTTAGCTAAGGAATATTTTATTCTGAGGACCGGATCAGTTTCAAATTAGCAGGAGCTGCCTACAAAGGGCAGCAGAGCAGTAAGGACAAAGCTATTCCTTAATATCAGCCGACGGCGCAGCAGCACCAACACACAACAGAAGCATGCAAGCATAAGGCAGGCCACTACAATTAGGGATGCTTTTTGAAAGAATGGAAACACCACACTATTTCCTGGCTCCACTGTGACTGATCCTCCTCTGAAACCAGAACGGCTGGTTCCACGGAGTGTGGCTGCCAGCAGCAAGCACAGCAAAGTGCAGCATTGGGTAGCAAAGTCCACAGGCCCAGCAGGACAGCCAGGAGGAACCCCCAGCCCCCAGGGACCGCAGATGGGGCAGACCCTGATGCACAGCTCCATCAGTTACACAGCTGATCGTGCTGGGGTGGCTTCACACAGCAGCGCCGCAACCCAGCAGAGCTGTAAGCAGCCCTCAGTTTGAGAATTACTCTGGCCCCCCCCCCCCCCCCAGCAGGAGGAGCCCAGGTTTCCACCTACGTGTCATCTGTGTCTATGGACTCCCCCCGGGCAGCCCCACCCTGGATGGACTCCATGGCTGTGGAGTAAAGTGCCTTTTGCCCCACGGGACGCTTCTCATCCGACGTGCTGTGCGCTCCCTCAGACTGCCGCTCCCGTTCTTGCTGGTCTATGTTATGGACACCAAGCAGCAGGCTGTAGTCCATGATTTTAAAGCTTTCCAACACCTGCAAGTTAGTACAGAATTCAAGAGTAAAGACAAAAAGGCACAGGTCAGCAGTCCAAACAAAGCAAGATCCCAAAACACGGGACAGCCCATCCGTATTCGTGCTAACAACTGCTTTGCCAGAGCTTGAATGTTTCTGACTAGTAAACATCTCTGGATTCTGCAGAATTTGGCCATCCCACAACTCAAAGGGCTGAAGGCTCACGAGTAGCACGTTACCTGTAAGAAGAACCCTGGTGCTTCTCCCTGGGTGCCTCATCCCTGAGGTGCTCAAGGCCATGGATGGGGCTCTGTGCAGCCTGAGCTAGCTGGGGGCAGCCAGCCCAGACAGGGTTGGGGCTGGATAGGCTTTAAGGTGCCATCCAACCAGCCACTCTGTGACTCTATGGTAAATGCCTGTTGCACATTGCATAGGAGAATGCATTTAGTCCCAAGGGCCCGGCTACAACTGGAAGACTGCCACAGTTTGAAGCCGAGGTGAAAGGACGTCTCACTCCTCTGAGACTGCCACGAGGTTCAACTCCACTGCTTTGCCTTCACCATAAAGAGCAGCAGAGGGACTTCTCCTGCTTGGGGGTTAGCAGATCAGCAATACCCTCAGTCGTTCAGTCTTCCCCACACCCGAAGCTCTGTTATCCCAGTCCCTGAATCATCCCCTCCTTACCAAACAGTCTCGCTGCAACGTCTTCACCAATGCACTGAAGGTGTCTGCATCCAACATCAGGCCCTCAGGCATGTCCTGGATGAAGTCCAGGTCTTTGTACGTGGGGCTGGACTTCTCTTTCTCCTTCTTGGATGCCCGGCGTTTATAGGTTGAGCCTTTCAGGTCAAACTTCAGGTGCATCTTCACCACGCGAGGCAGAATGTTGTTCATCACCACCACGCGGATGTTTTTGCCCCCCGATTGCACACAGTACAGTCCATAAAACTTTGGCAGCAGCGTCCGTGGGTTCTGGTTCAGGTTCTGCAGCAGGGTTGGAAAAAGCATCAGGAAAAGTCATTTGGAACAGGACTTCCAACACAGAGAGCACGAATGAAGCAGCCAGTCTAAGGATTCACCACCCAGAGATTTGCTGAACTTTACATAAGAGCTGACTGTTACACCTCTGACAAACTCTTGCATTTCAGTGCCTGGGACCTGAAAATACCACTGGGCCTTGAGTACAGGGATGGGATGTTCAGAGCTCTTTGGGCAAATAACCAAGTCCGGAAATTCCCTGCTTTCCCCATCAACAGCAGCTAAAAAAGGGAAACCAAACTGGAAGAGAAAAACACAAATAAGGGGGAACTTCAAGTTTAAAAATAACAGCTATCTTTGACTCTTCAGAAGCGTCAGAATTCAAGAGCCATTCTTCAGCCCAGAATAAATCAGTTTTTTTTTGTTGTTGCCTTTTTTTTTTTAAATTTCAAACAAAACAACATCAGTTTTCTCCTCCTCCTTCTGGAGAGCTGCTTTACAAAACACACAGATGGGCAGAGAGCACGGATATCCTGCTCGACTACTGCGTCCTTTTTTCAGACAGCTGCATTATTAGGAATGACAGGACAGACGTGATTTGCTTGTTCAGCTTTGGGAAAGTTTGGGAAGGAAACAGAACATCTCTGCACTGCGATGAGGAAGGACCTGACAGCTCCTGACAGACAGCAGAAGCACAGCTGCCCTGAATGTCACACTCTCACCTAGTGCAGGAGTGAGCCCTCCTCGTCAGTGTGCCGCAGCGTGAGCTGAAAGCAACGGAGGCAGCCAAGCAATGCAAACCCCACTTCCCAGCTCTAAAGGAACTCAGGATGAACCTCCTCTGCTTCCTCCTCATTCACACTGAACGGGTTTCCCAAGAACAGCAGAGATCAGGCTTTAGCCCTACGCTAAGCCACAGGCATTGGAGTGCTGCAGGGAACTCGCAGCTCTGCACCAGAGCAAAACTCTTTGAACTGAGGGAATTTCAGTGCCCTCATCTATAGAGCTGGGTCTCTCAGTGTAGGTATGCAGACAGGCAGCTCCTGCTTTGCACACCTCTCTAGACAGCAGATTCTGGTTCTACTTTACTGCTTGTTTGCAAACAACTGGTTGGGTTTTTGCTTTGGGATTGGCTGCATGACACAGCACTGGTGCACAGGGCAGGAATGCCACAAGAATCCTGGATGGACACCGTGCTCTGTGTGGGGCTGGGGACAGAAAACTGCCACTGCAAACCCAAATCCCAGGTGCTGGGTGATACCCACCATGTAGTAGCCTGGAAGGAGCTTCTGGAGGAATTCAGCTTCTTTGTGCATCACAGTTTTTATGATGAATTCATCGTCGCTGGTGACATAGAAGAGGGAGCCGCTGGCACCAGGGTTGGAAAGCTCTATCAGGGGCTCGTTACATAATGAGTACTAGGGAGAAAAAGATGATGTTTTCAGCCCAGCTCATTGCACACTGAGCTCCATGACCTTGAGGGCTTTCCCCAGCACGCTGCCTACCCGGGAGATTAAGGGGTAGCAAAGCTCAAAAGAGAATTATTTTCATTATAGGTTAGGTCTAAGCAGCAAAGCTGATGGACAATTTACAATTAGAGAGCAAGATTACAGTTGAGGGCATCCCAACTGCTCAGAATCAAGCTAATCTTCTGCTTTCAGCAACATCCAGGCTTCATAATGACATCTTATCTTCTCTCATTGTGCATGTCCGTGCGCATCGCATCGAGGCTCCTTTCAGCACAGACAGAAAGACAGGATTTTAAGAGACAAGCCAGTCTGCTCTGGGTATCTGTGCTGGAGGGAACACGATGCTCTGCTGCTCTCAGCAGCCTCCCTGGCCTTGTGCTGCCCTGCTGCAGATGTGCTTTACAGCCACATCTCCCCCAGCTCCTGCTGGAAACACGTGAAAAGCCTAAGAGCAGGTGTCCAAACAGAAAGGAAGGGATCAGCACTCAGAACAGGGGGGGGATTCTGCATCGGGAGCACATTGCTAGGCACCAGGCTGCAAACAGCAGGAACAGAAATACAAAGCTCAAGTGCAGACGTGCACTTTGCAGTGAGGCACCAACCCCAGGTGTCTGTGGGGTCAACAGGGTCCCCATAGCACCAGGTGAGGTGAGGAGAGGAAGGCAGGGGACGTAAGGGCCGTAATCAGAGCAACGAATTAAATGCTCGTCATCACGTACTGAAAACAGCTTTCAGCACTGCGCAGATTAATGATCCAAGACTTTATCAAGTTAATTATCTCATGCATAATTAAAGGCATTTGCTGCTGTGGCAGGCAAGAGAGAATCGGGGGAAGCAGAAGCAACAAATCAGAGCCGTGACCTTTGCAGCAGCTCTGTGCCTCACCCGGGTTCTGAGCCACTCATCAAAGCAGGCAGCGTTATCTCGGCTGGCACAGATGGGGAGCGCAGTGACTGTCAAGCCATGCAATGGCACAGACTCGTTTCTGCTTGCATGGTTACAGCTAGGGTTACCCCTGCCTACTGCTGGAGTCAGAAAAAAGCGGCTGTTAGAAAGTGGGGAGGATGGGAGCTCGTTTGGATGGGCTTTTTACCCCCTGAGCAGGGCACTGCAAACATGCATGGCACCTAATTCAACCCCAGCGCACTCCAAGCCTCAGCAGCCTGCATCTCTGGGCAGTTTAAAAGCAGCTCTGAGGAGCTTTCCGAGCCCGGGAACAAGCTGTGCGTTATTCTGTCTTTATAAGATGATTAACATAACTGCATTCACATAGTTCTCAAGTGAGTACACAAGGACAAATTCCCATCTTTGTCCTCGGAGCCCCAGGGGACATTACAGGGTTGCGGCCAACAGAACACAGCCCCTTTTGCTGGTAAACACAGCGAGTTATTGTTAGGGACAGCAACAGAGGAACCCCATAACAGCCCGTGCAGCACACACTTGAAGCAGGTCATTTCCCCTTCCCTCCAGTGTGAGCTCACAGCGAGCTCCCAGCAAACACAAGCTTTGGTTGAGTGGTGCTGGCCTCACTGGGATTATCCCCCAAAAATGAACAGGAGCCCCAAAGCCACAGCCTCTTCCCACTCCTTGCTTTTTGCTTGCCCCTTTTAGGTGAGATCAGCTGACAGCCTCAATTTAGGGGTACGTTTACTGTATTGCTCCAGACCATCTTGAATAAACAAGTCCAAAAATACATCCATACCAAATAATCATCTGGACGAATCCCAAAGAGCTCTCGGAAGTACCGAAAAGCCACTGGTGCATAGGTTTTGAACCTGAAGTCAGCATAATGGTGAGCTGGGGTGAGATTGCTTCCTTCACTGCACGAAACAGACATGAGATGTGTGAGTCCTGGTGTTACCAATCGCAGGAAAGCAGTCTTGTCGAGGCTACTGTATGGTAAGGATAAATTGAGCCTTGCAAAAAGACACAAACAAACAAACTGCCTTTCCTCTGCGGCTGGACAACGGGAAAGTGGGTTTTAAATTATCTGCCACAACCTATTTCCAAAGAAAGCAAGGAACAGCCACTTGCCAAGCAGGACGTGTTTACATGGAGAATACAGCTCTTGTGAGCTCAGTTCATTTACAGAGGTGAAGAGCCCTAGAATGAGCTTCTCCCATCTTAAACAGTATAATTTGGAGGCAGATATCCTACAAATAGGAGGAAAAGCACACAGCAAGGCTAACCCAAGCACACAGCACTGCACCTTGCATTGTACTTCCTTGCAATTCAGTGCAAGAATCTAACACTTCCCACTGCTATGTTTGCACAAAATAGATGCATACTTAAAGCACCCAGAGCATCCATCTCTGTCATCCAAAGACAGATGGAAGCTCTCTTGAAAAAATCAGTGAGAGGAAAAAAAAAAAAAAAAGAACTCATCCGTTCATTTTGTTTCCTTGTCTCCTTTACCTTGGGAAGAAAATGCTCTCCACCACGTAGAAGTCCTGCATCAGGACATCTCTCTCTGGCTTGGAGCTCAGGTTGCCGACTGTGTACCCGATGCCCAGCTGGATGGCGCCCTTCAGGGTGGAGGAAGTGGTCTGGCAGGGAGCAAGGAGCCGTGTGTCAGTAAGCAGAGGCTGTGGCTGTGATACTCCTTGCAGTGCAGCAGGGCCGTGCCTGTGCCTTCCACGGCCATCCTGAGCACTGCATTCTGCTAAACAAAGCTCAACCAGCTGCTGAACGCATCCTTCAGGCCTCCAAAGGTTGGCGCTCTGCAAGACTACACAGCACAAGGGCGCTGCATAAAATCTAAATCAAATTGGCTGCTATTGGTTGCTAAGCCAGGAAAGCTCAGCTGCAGCACTCCTGACCCCTGGCCCTGATTTCTCTGCCCACCACCAACGTGCTCCCCAGATCCAAACCTTTTTGTAGGTGGTTTCTCCAGAAGCATCAACACTCCGATGACCAATCTTCTTTCCTTGGCCAGGCTGCCCCGGTAGCGATGGGCCCTGCAAGGAAAGGGCACGGTGACATCCCAGAATAGCCGGCCTGGCCGACAGGAACAAACAGAACAGCACAGGCTGGACCAAGCCGTAAGGATGGAGGGATCCTGACTGCAAGAAGGTGCACCTGGCACTGGCAAGCTCCACCAAGGCTGTTCGATTTATCCATCCATCCTTCAGGACAGCAGGGCTGAAAATACCCAGTTCCCCCCCCCAACACACTCAGCACCAATGGGGCAGAGCTCGTGGCAAAGCTACCGAGCCAGAAGAGAAGCTCGTGCCCGGGATTCCCTGCATGCTTGGCTCTGGTTTCCCATCGATTACAAACAGCGATGCATTAAATCAAACCACGAGAGGTTTGCTCTTAAAAATCCCATGCCCTCAGGTTTCATGGCAATGCCTCACACTTCGCTGGAGAAACGAAAGGCTGATAAGGTGGATAACAACCCTGCTCCTGCGTTCACGTGGAGATAATCCATTTAAGTGAGATCTCATTTGTTAACAGTTCAAAGGACGAGCTGCAAAAACAGCTCCTCCTGAAGTTTTGCAAAGGAGGGAGCAGATGGCAGCTGCAATCCAGCAGGCTGGCAATGCAACCCACTGGGTTAAGCTGCACGCAGCTCCTCTTGCAGCCCCAGCAGCCAGCTGTGGGGAGCACCGGCAGCACTTGGGGTCTTGGGACACTACGGAATGGCCAGGCCCTGGCTGCTCTTAAAGCAGAAAGATCCAAGGTCACTTCCCAAGTAACAGTGTTACATCACTGTCTCTCAGTGCTGCACAGAGCCGCCTCTCAGAGCTGCAGCAAACAGCGGATAATTTTGTTCAGACAGAAGTTCTTTGTGGTTTAGCTGTTCATCAGGCGCTTGCAGCTACTTCTGGTCCCGCACTTCGGCAACAGAGGGGCAGCCTCATTTCTCCTTCAAAACCTTCCTACCCCTCTTTGAGCATCTTCCTGCAAGCCTGCCTCTCCTCACGGCTCACCACCCCCCTCCCACAATAATTAAGCCACAGGTGTTGGTTCAGCAATTCCCATCGTATGACAATCAGCAACAAATCTCCTGCACAGAACCTGCATTTTCAGGCCAAGAAGAAGCAGGGCTCATTCTGCACTGAGGAAAGTAACTTCTAAAGGAGCTTTCTGCAATGCGCATTTCTGGGGAGGCAAAAGGAACAACATCCCACGTTCCTGGCAGCGTATGGGAAGGTTCTGCTACTCGTGTGTATCAGTGCTCATCATCCCAGGTGAGAAATACAAAAGGGGAATGCTGGAAACTCGGATCAAAGAAAACCCATTGGAACACAGTGCCCTAAAGCACGAGTTTGGGGCACAGCTTCCAGACACAACCCTCACACGGGGCTCCTGCTGCCAGGTGATCCAGGAGGTGACGGTGATTCTGCAGCCTGGGTTATGGGACAGAGATCAACCCCTCGAGCTGCCGCAGGGCTCTGTGCTGCACTGCTGCCTCGTCCCACTGCCAGGAGCAGGTGAGGCCCTGCAGGAGCCCAGCATGCAGCCTCCATTCATTGCACTCTCATTTCTCAGCACGGGGTTTTCAAGACCATCTCACCTCGGTGATGGCTGCTTTCTTCGGTGCCAGACCTGAGGAGAGAAAGGCAGAGCATCACTAAAGACAGGCATGTGAGATTAAAAACACCCAGACACAACAAACTGCTTTGCTCACTCAAGCAAGCTGCAAAGCCCATCAAGCAGTTGTGCTGTTTTCAGTTTCACTTCAGTGCAGGAGCCTCAAGTTCCTGGGTTCGCCCAAGACACAAAAGCACCATTTCTCCCAGCAATTGTTTTTTCTGGAGGTTCCAGCAAAGAGTTCTAAGACCCATGTAAGCAACTGGGCTGTGCAACACCACAGCCAGATGCACCCAGAGGCCCACAGAGACGCTCGTGAAGCTGCTTCTCATCACTCCACAATGCACAAGGATCACTGAACTTATTTACAGAGCACAGCATCCAAATACAACACAAAAATGAACCCATCACTTATCTCCACTGCTGACTTTGGGAGAAGCCACCATTTCTCCATTACAGCCAACAGTGAGACAGTAAGATTTTGCCCACAACCTTCAGATACAGGACCAGAGCTGGGAACAGCAGCCAAAACCACCTCATCCCAGTGGTGTGTTCACAGTCTGCAACTCAGCCTCCCAAACCAAGTGCTTTGCCTGCATATGCAAAGCTGGAGCAGCTTCGTTTTGCTGTTTTGCTTTACATCACGCTGCCTTCACTCGCACAGGTTGAAATCCAGCTAATCCACAACCATAAACCAGACAGGGTGACCACCAATGGAGCACAGCACCGTTTGTCTTGGAGAATCTGGAGCTGAAACTGCAGTTCTTTGGCCCACGACAACTCGCCTTCCTGGTTACCCAGCACAAAGCCCAGCAGTGGGCAGGGCAGGGGGATGCACAGCACTGCAAGGGCTGGGATGCTGCCCCGTGTGGCCACGAGCCCTGCTAATCTCTTTGCTGCGCTTTGTCACGATTCCAGAGCGGGAGATTATCTTTAATTTTGCGATAATTACCACAAGCTGCTTTCATTGCCAGCCTTTAAGTGTCTGCTGCTGTACACGTACCAAGAGTGGGATCCACACCAACCGCTCGTAGGAAGGTCCCAGGGCAAGGACTGGGGATCTCCAGGAGAAACAATGCTTCAGGTGCATGAGGGAATCAGCAGCAAAACCTCTCCAAAGAGGAAAAAAAAATCAGCTTTATGAAATCAACTCCAGGCAGAGCACGAGAAAAAAAAAAACAACCTTCCACTGGCTCAACACGCTGACAGATGGACCTGCACAAACTGCCCCAACCCCAGCGCGGGGGCTGCGCAGCCATGAGAGCTGGCGCTCGGGTCTGTGGGGCAGCAGAGCTGCGCAGGGGGAAGGCTGGGTGCTCAGCAAGCTAATTGAAACGATTCTTATCCGATTTGGTGCAGCTCAGCGCGGGCGGAAGCGTTCGGTGCGGCTCTGGTTGGAGAAGCGTGGGCCGGCCTCAGCCCTCTGCCCGCTGCAGGGCTCTGCCGTGCCCGACCTGCTGCCTTCAGCTCTTCTCACCCACACGCTGCTCTCATTCGGTTCGATGCTGACGCCGCGCCGCTCACCGTTCCCATCTCCGGTTTTGTCTCCGTTGCTTCCATCCGCCTCTCAGCACAGCCCGCCCGGCTCCTGCATTGCAGCTGCAGCCAGCGGGACGCGATCAGCCCCACAGCTGCACGTCTCGGCTCCAGCACGTGCCCCAGCTCGGTTTCTGCATTCAGTTCTGCCTCTCCACCAGATTAGATAACCCGTTTCTGCTCTTACACAACACGCTGCCTCGACAAATTCACGCTCTGAGCTCTCCAGGCCCCTCGCCTCTCATTCGTGTGATGCAGGCAGGGGGCTCACCAAGGAACCCGCACCTTCAGCTTCGTCCTCCTCCTCTGGGCCCTCAAGTCAGCACGCAGTGCAGCGGGGTTGGGGCACCCTCTGGGTGCTGCCAATGGGGACACACCAGCGGTGGCACAAGTTAAGCAGTCCAAGAATCATCGATCTTTTGGGCTGAAAAACAAAACTCTGGGGAAAAAACTTTTCCTTGCTGTCCACAACCTATCCAGAGTTAAAAGCATGGGTTGCAAGCTTGACTTACACAAGGAATTTCTCAGGAAAGACGCCTTCTTTATGAGACATGTGCACACACTTGTAACTCACAGATATTTAATGCTTTACGACACTCCAGAGAAGCAATGGAAGCAAACTGTAGGAGCTGGTAGATCTGTCTGGGCTCCTTTACCCCAACAGAGGTGGTGCTGCATTCGAGTGTTTACCAGGAGATATGCACTGTGACTGCAACTAAAATTCATGGAACACAAACAGACCCCTGGATGGAATTCTGCTGCCTTTCAACGATGATGGAGCCAGCACCTTTTGGACTGGAGAAGGTGGAGGCCGTGAGCACAGCACTGCTGTCTGCTCAGGCTGCCCCACGCCGCCTGCTTTAGGGCACAAGCTGGGAAAGGCAAGGGCTGTGCATGGGGAGCAGATGTGTGGTGGCAGAAATATGGAGAGAAAGGCTGGAAGTGCAACGTGTCCATCCAGAGAGACAGCTGCTGCTCTCTGCGAGGGCCTGCTGAGAAAATGAAATGAAGGCAACACAGCAGCAACTGGGAGAAGATGCCAGGAAACAAACCTTGGCCAGGAGCAGTGCCCAAATTGGCACATGTGGGAAGCAGCCCCCGAACTTCTCACAGCCCAAGAGCAGCATATGGCACCGAGTGGCCTGAAGCAACGGGCTGGGAGGAGCAGGGACAGGAGCAGGGACAGGACGTGCAGCAGCCACCCTGAGAAGGCAGCTCCTTACACCCTGCCCTTCCCAGCCACGATGACCTACTTCTGATCACTGCGTGCACTTTCTCTCCTTTGGACAACAACGTTGGGTTGGGATGGGAGGCATCAAGAAAGTCGCAATACTAAATGGAGCACTGAGGTCTTTTCCCACTTTGATGCAGCATCTCTGGGCAGACGAACGATTTCCAGGACCACCTACAAGACCCTGCGCTGGGTCCACCCCACCTGGCACCCCGATAAAGCTGGCGGTCAGCAATCCCCATAACCCCACACAGCTTCCACTTGGGGAAAGCTGACGGCGCCGGCATCGTGCCCTCTGCCATGCCAACACCACACCCCGCTCTCCCTTCCCACCCCTTTGCCTTGTTCACTTGAGCATAAACTTGTTGGGGACAGAACGTTGTGGTTATACGAGCTAAGGGAAAGCGCTCCACGTGCTGCAAGGCAGGACGGGGCTCTGGGACACCGTGCACAGGGACAGCATGCTCCACACCTCACCAGGCACCAGACCCACAGCCAGCCCTGCACACCATCACCAGCACACGGACCGCCACAAAGAGGTGTTTCTGCACCAAAGGCAGCCATCAGCCTGCTTTCTTGCTCCAAGTTTTAAAGCAGAAATTCACCCTGCCTCGCACTCATCTGTTCAGCCAGGCCAGGGCGCAGGGATGCCAACGCCTTCCTGCCCAGCTCTGCTCCCTGGATGCAGGTGCAGGACAGCATCAGCCCTTTGGGATGCGGGCTGCTGAGGCAGGATGTGCCCTGCTAAAACGTTTCCTTGACAACTAACCAGAAAAACGCTTACAGCAGGGAAGGCCAATTACAGCAGGGAACAAGCAGGACAAGCCGGGGGAAATGAAATTTAAAAAGAACTGATTTGTTTCCTTGTCTCCCATCAGCTGCATGTAGGAAAAGGACAATTTTAGAGCGCCTGTAGCCCGAACCGTGTGACACATCTGACAAAAAAGCCAAACAAAAACCTCATCAAGAGGAGCCCACAATAGCTGACGTCCAATAGCAGAGAAGGCTGCAGCCGCTCGGCTCTGCTGTGGTTATGCAATGCAGGGACGGATGCTCAGCCTCTGTGCTGGATGGGAAAGGTGCAGCCTTATCTGAACGCAGTGTTCTGGCTGCAGGAGGGCGGCAGGGATGAGCAAAACACGCTCCCAGCACATCCCAGAGCGGGGTGAGGGTGAGACGGTCCCAAGGTCAGCAGCTGCAGCCTCCTCCCTGCCCCGGCTTCATTCCTTAGTGCAGCCTTCAAGCCCAAGTCTGCCTAAAATTCAAGCAAAGCTTGATTAGGATTAATTAGAGACAGCGAGCAGCACGGCAGGAAGCACAGCCTTTCTGGGATGGAGGCGGCTCTCTGCATCCATGACACCACAGCAAAACCACGATGCTAATTTAGAGCAAGGCCATTACAGGCTGGAGGACTTTGAAGCTATGGCAAGGGCCAGCTGCCCCCGGCCTTTGCTGAGGGGGGAGGATCAGCTCTGCATCCCTGCACACAACGCAGGGCAGAAGGAGGAGGTGGCTGGAAAAACGAACCTGCCTGGAGCCAGTCCCAAACTTTTGGAGCTGAAAAACAGGCTGGGATGTAGCTATGGAGAGGGCCGGGACCCCACAGAGTCATTAAGTTGGAGCAGACCTGCGTGATGCTCCAGTCCAACCCTGAACCATCCCACCGTGCCTGCTGACACCAAGTGCCACATCTCCAAAGTTGTGGAGCCCTTCCAGTGATGGTGACTCCACCTCTCCCTGGGCAGCCGTGCCGGCACCCCTCCAAAGAAACTGCACCCAACATCCACCCCGAACCCTCCCAGGTCTGAAGGCCACAAATCATCTCAAAGACACACCTGGATTTTTCAGGAGCGAGGTATTTCCTGATTTACTCCAGCCAAAGCTGCTCGCCTAAATCCTCTAAGATTTAATTCCCCTCTTGCTAATGTCTCCTGACAGAGATTTTCCTGGGGGTGCTCACACACCGGGGGCTAAAAGGGGATTTCAGAAATGGGTCACAGAGCTGCGGCAGGGGAGGGTCAGGCTGGGGGATAGGAAGGATTCAGCAGCAGCGGGCGGTGGGCTCCTCGAGCTGCTCACCACCACCTTCCCTTCCCTTGTTGAGGCCATTTGTGCTCTGTGCCCGCAGTGCTTTGCTCTGATGCTCCTGCTCCATGCTAACCGAGGCACCTGAACAGATGGAACAAAACAAGCCACAGCAGAATGAGCTCCAAAGATGACGTGTGCTGCTCACCCCAAATCCCAAAGGTGCTGGGGACACTGCTGGGCTTCCAGCACACATCCATGCCCAGAGCTGCACTGCTGGGGATCCAGAACACAGCACACAGCCCCAGAGCTGTGCCAGTGGATGGGGAATCTGAGCATCCCCTATGAGGAGTAGGTACAGAACGAAGCAATAGGAGACAGCAGCATCACACGAACTGAATTCCAGCACTTCTGAACTACGTGGCGCTTAGCTCCATAAGAAAAATCCTGCAGGAGCTTTAATCCAGCTTGCTAAGGCTTCCTGCTCCCAGCACAGCCCTGCAGGCTCCGCGCTTTGTGGGGTGGGAGGAAGAAAGACAACATGCAACCACGCTGGCCAACCATTCTCAATGGGGAATGCAACACACAGAGAAGTCGTGCTGCGTAAATCCCAAACCCCGCAGCTTTTATGCTATGGGCAGACAGCTCAGCACACAGGTCAGGGCTCCTTCAGGCTCATCAGTGAGGCCGGGGGGGTTGCAGTGTTGTTTTCAGCACATCAAAGTGGAAGTCACAAGGCTTGGAGCAGTTGAGCATCCATGGCTTTGTGTGCAAAGAGCCCAAGGCAGCTGTGATGAAGCAGAGCTGGATGCTGCAGGGCCACGAAGGACGGATGCGACCCAGTGCTGCAGCTCTGCACAGGGAGCCTCCCCAGCCCCACTTTGCTGAAACGGGTGCACCAGTTTTGCCAGCGCTTAAAGGCCAGCCATAAGGCACAGGACACATGGAGAGCGTTCTCTTGGCAAGTCCAACGACCCAGAAGCAGAAGCTCTAACAGTAAACATGAAATAACAGGCAGCACTTGCCACTTCTGCCCATGATCTGCTCATTCCCCCTTGGGATGAGCAGCTGCCATTCAGGCACGGCCCATCTCTGCCTCCCACAGCCCTCGGAGAGCCCCACGTTGTTACAGAATGATGTCGTTTTTCCACCCTGAATTCCTGAAAATCCTCTGTCCTCTTGCAGCAGCTCCCTGAGAGCAGTTACAAGCAACCTTAGGATGCCCATTCCTTTGCTTTCACATCTTTAATGCTCATTTTTGGGCATTCTCAGCCTGGCTGAGCATCCCAGACCCTTCGTCCCTCTACGACTCCTGCTTAATGCTGCACAGAGCACAACATCCAGCCCTTGGAGAGTACAGGGCAAAAAGGTGTCATCACCTCTCTTCCATCAAAACTGACTGAAGCCCGAAGGGATTCTGCCCTGCGAGGAAGCACTCTGGATTTAAAACCAGCGCACACACCAACACCACACCTGAGCACTGGGAGAATCAACGTGCAGCTTCCACTGAGCAGAGGTTGAGAAGAGAAAAATCAAACACTACCAAACTGTTGGTCTTCCAGATGTTGGGCTGAGCAGAAAGAACTGTGCCTGATTTCTGGCTTTGCTGGAGCACAGCACAATCAGCTGGCACTGCCAGCACCGCTCCGAGATGCTTCCATCTCCCAGCACTTACACTGAGGATGCAGCAGCGCTCAGCAGGCGACGGCTTCAGCCAGCTGCCTCCCTTTGGAAAACACCAACATGGATGACTTTGCCTGGAAAAATCCACAAAGTTTGATCCATCAAACGTGCAGAGAGATTATAGGAGAAGTGCTGCAGCAGCTGCTGTCTCCAACCTGTGCTAGAGGAGCTGGTAATATTTTGCTTGTGCAACTGAACACAGCAGCAGGGATTGCGTGGGCATGAAGGCACACACAGGTCTTCCCTGGGCTTTCAAAGACGACAGCAAGGCAAATTGCTTCTGCCCCCCGAATTGAACCACCACACAGAGCATCATCAGCGCTGCGAAGGAACCTCAGCTCCTCCTCTACACATATATAGCACTTTCCAAAAAGAAACCAGGCCACCCAACCAGGCAACCAGAGCAAATCACCTTCATTTTACTTTGCAAAAGTAGAAACCTGCATTTCTGGGCCTTATGCCAAGCCCGAAGGTTTTTTTCTTAAATCCCTCTGATCTTCGGGACCTTGAGTAAAATCCCATTCCCATGGGCTCAGCTTTGGGAAAGCTCTGCTTGGTGCAGCCAGGAGCTGCCCAGCCTGATGGAGCCACGCAGAAGTGGAAACAGAAGGGAGAAAGGTCTGAAAGCAGCAAAAACTGAGCCTCAATCGCCAGCAGGCTGCAAGCACCAGTGCTGGGAGCAGGGCGTGCTCACACTGTGACTGCAGCACTGCCTTCACTGCTGCCCGATTGCAACTGGAGGGAGAAAAACAACAAGTGAAGATCCAGGAGATCGGGAGGATGCTGCTGGCTTGGCCTTCAAACCAAATCTCTTCCACTCACAAATGAGGAATTTCACCCTAAGAATTCTCTCCCGCTGTTGGAATGGGTGGCAGACTCAGACAACCTCTCTGATTTAATACATGGCAGAATAAGAGCAGTGCTGCCCACCTCCTCCCTGCCCACCCCTCCAGACTGGCTGTTTTGTTTCCCCACCCTCCCCACCAGCTTCAGAGCAAGCAGCAATTTCTGCCGAGAACAGATTCTGCTAATTACAGCCCTGTGCCCTGCAATGAGCTGCAGGTGGCCCAGTGCTGATGGGGCACTGTGAGGGCCGTGCTCAGTGGCTCTGGGTGCAGCTGCAAAAGTTCCACTTACATCACCCACCTTGGCAAAAATAATGGAATTCTTCAAAAATCACTTTGTTCCTGCTTTTAATATTTAAGAGAACCACTCATGTGATGCACAGAAACACAGAATGGCCGGGGTTGGAAGGGACCCCAAGGGTCGTGAACCTCCAACCCCCTGCAGGGCCACCAACCTCCCCATTTCACAGCAGCCCAGGCTGCCCAGGGCCCCATCCAACCCGGCCTTGAACACCTCCAGGGATGGACGGGGCATCACAGCCTCTCTGGGCAGCTGTTCCAGCCCCTCACCGCTCTCACAGCACAGAACTTCCCCTGACATCCAACCTCCATCTGCCCTCCCTCAATTCAAACCATTTCCCCTCGTCCTGCTGCCATCTCCCCTTTCAAAGAGTTGATTCCCCTCCTGTTTGCAGGCTCCCTTTAGGCACTGCAGGCTGCACTGAGGTCACCCCCAGCCTTCTTTTCTCCATGCTGAACGAGCCCAGCTCCCTCAGCCTGTCTTTGTAGGGAGGTGCCGCAGCCCCTGCTCATCTCCGTGGCTCCTCCAGACCCTCTCCAACAGCTCCCTGTCTTTCTTGTGCTGGGGGCTCCAGCCCTGTGCACAGTGCTGCAGATGGGGCCTCACAAGAGCAGAGCAGAGGGGGACGATCACCTCCCTGCCCCTGCTGCCACCCCTCTGCTGATGGAGCCCAGGTTTTACGACTGCAGATTCAGGTTCTATGCGTTTCAACTGAACCGAAGAAAAGAGCAGTGAGATGCAGGTTGCCCAGGGAGGTTGTGGATGCTCCCACCCTGGAGGCACTCAATGGTGGAGGAGTCGCCGTCCCTGGTAGTGTTCAAGAGGCGCCTGGATGAGGAGCTACGAGATATGGCTTAGTGCTTGTGGTACTGATAGGAATGGGAGGGTGGTTGGACTGGATGATCTTGCAGGTCGTTTCCAACCTTGTGATTCTGTAATGCCAGGCTGGATGCGGCTGCGAGCAGCCTGGTTGAGCAGAAGGCACCTCTGCCTATTGCAGAGGGTCAGAACTAGGTGATCTACCAACCCAAACCATTCAGTGATTCTATGAGATGGATGGGTTTGCTTTGGTGAAGGAAGCAAAGGGACGAACCCTTACGGTGAGCAGCCTGCAGCCATGGGGTGACCGCTGTGACTCAGCCCACGTTTCTCACCACAACCCAGCGCCAAACCCACACACACGCCGGGAAAGCCACGAGAACACCCGATGGAAGACAACAGCTTAATTAGGGGCTGACAGAGCTTTTTGCTGCAACACGTGTGGGTGAGAAGAGACGAAATGACAGAAACGCTGCTTCGATCGCTTTTAGCTTTTCCATTTCCCAGAAAAGTTCTGAGCTGAACTCGGCTGCTGGCAGCACTGCAGCACACGAGCGAGTGCCAGGCTGCTGGGGAACGCAGCACTGCTGAGAGCTACCTAAAGAAGGCACAACCACAACATCACTGTACCGTTGGCTCGCCCTGGGCTGCTCAGAGGCTCCGAGCGCAGGGCTCACCTCACACAGCCTGATTTCCTCAGAGAGTGAATCCCCAGAGAGGAGCTGGAGAGCCTAGGAGAGCCCCACAGTGCTTCTCCTTCCAGCACAACATGAGCTGGCAGAGCAGCACTGGGCACCGTGCTGAGAAATCCAGCGCTGAAGAGCTCAGGACAAAACTCACCCACGGGATTTTCACATGACCCTCCTTCCCCCCTGCACTTCTGCAGTTTAATCCCGTCAGGAAATCGGCCTTGGTGTACCTCTCCACCACAAACACGACTGTCACAAACCAACCCTTCCCACTGGGAGAACACCGTGCAGGAACACCATGCAGGGGAACCGCCCTGCACTGGGAACGTGCTTGGCAGTCCAAAGAGCCAGCTGGGCACAGCAAAGCACAACAAGGGCAGAAGCAGCGTGCAACGAGAGCAGCTCCCTCGGTCAGGATGCTGCCCAGCCCTAATTCAGCACTCAGCTGCCTGCATCTGAACGATGGATGTGCTGGGAAAGAAAGCAAAATTCCTGCTCCTGCTCTTCAGGCTTCAATCACCTTATAAGGGAAAATCATATTTATTTACTAAGGCTGTGCATCCCTGCAGCCCTCAATGGCTGTGTCAGTGGCTCGCTTCCACCATCGCTCGCAGTCACACGCTCTGCACACCAACCCCTCGTGGGCTGCTCCCCATGGGGCTGTTCAATCCCCCACAGCCCCAACCTCCACGGCCAAGAAGCAGCAAACTGCCACCAGACCCATCACTGCACGCCCTGCTGTCCCAGCCTCCCTCCCTGGTTCCGGCCCATCCACGCCTCAAAGGAGGAGAATTCTGGAGCAGCCTCAATTCCATTCACGCTGCCTCGCTCCTTCCCTGCAGCTGAGCTGTGACTTATTGACTGTGAAGGAGCTGCAGGGTCTTTCTGAGTTCAGGGCATGGGGTGTTTTTGCCTAGCTGGCTCCCTCTGCCATCATCTTATAGCACCATTTCACAGGAAAGAGGCACGTGACATCCAACTGAGCTGTGAACCACAATCATGCTGAGGACGATGTTTACATCTGATTTTTCCTCAAGCTGATAAGCTCTCTCCAATTTCCCTCTCCATCACGTTGGTACAGATTGAGCAGCTCATGCCCCACGGGTTGGAATTCTTCTCTTATCTCTCATCTGCTCACTGGAAAAAAAAAAAAAAAAAAAAAAAAAAAGGCTTTCAGCAACCCTTCAGTTATCACTGCAGAGGGAAGGGCTGCGGAGCTCCGTCTGTGGCATCCAACACTGCCCCAATGCCTCTGGGGCTTCGGCTGTGCCCAGCACACGCAGAGACCTCCACGCACCACTGCAGCTCCTGAAGCAGAGGGATTCAGCCCCAAAGAACATTCTGTCCCTGCTGCAAGCTGTAAGCGACACACAGGCTGCGACCCATGCAACAGGAGCCACGAGAAATGGAAACAGATTGAAACCAACTCTCAGCCCAATGGGGAATCAGGATTTCCAGACTCCACCTTTACAAGGAGAGGGAGGAGAGAGCTCTGTCTCTTCTGCTCTCGCAGTTCCTACTGTGAGCTGCCAGCAATGCGACCCCCGGCTCAGACGCAGCCCGAGGGCAATGCTCTTCTCTCCCAGCTCCTGAGGACACCCCAGACCAAAAGCCTTCGGTGCCCACTGCACTCAGAGTTCCTCAGAACCCCCCTGCAGCTCTGAGCCCTGCACCAACACTGGTGAACAACCCCCCATGCTGCCTGCAGCTCCCTCTGAGTACCAGAGGCAGAGGGGCCAGGAAGGAGCCATTCACACACATCAGCTTTTCCAAACTCCATTTGCAGCCACGGCGATTACAAAACGTTCAAAACCTCAAGGCCTTGTTTTCACAAAGACATGGATTAGCCCTGTTTGCTCATGAGCATGCCTGGCTGGCAACACTACGCTGCTTTCCTCCTTCAAAACACACCCTGAGGGTTCCAGAGCTCCAGAAGGGGCCCCGAGCTCAGTCCCGTGGGGTCTCACTGAGCGGCAGCCTCACTCTCTCCACCCTTCCACATCCTGTGGGGGTCTCACTCCAATGGGGGTCCAAACGGCAACAGTGCAGGGCACGTAAGGTGGAGATGCTGTGACTGGGAGTCACTGAAACAGGATGAGGTGAGCATGAGAGCCCCGTGCACAGTTCCATCTGCTGCAGCCAGCAGAGCTGATCATGATGCTGCTGCCATGCCACCAGGCCTGAGGGTTTGGCTCCTTCCAGAAAACACTCAGGGCTGCTTTACTGCTGCCTGCAGCCTTGGGAGCTCCGAGCGACACAGCTTGGGATCTGCTTAAGTGAGCAGCATGCAGCTTGATTCAAAGAAACGACATAAACACTGAAGCATCGGTGTCGTTACCAGCTCCACTTCATCTCTGCTACCAGTGTAAGGTAAGAGCCCATAGGCTTGGGAAATGCAGGTTCACTTGTGATGGGCAGAAAAGCACCCAGCGCTGAGCTCCGGTCTCCATAGACACCTGGTTTTGGACTGAGCACCAAACAACCGCATAGAAACACAGAGAGGGGGGGATGTACATCACAACAACGTGCCAGGGCCGAGCACAGGGACGCAGGTGCCTTCCCTGCCACGCTCCCCAGCAGCACAGCTGAGGGCTGTCAGCCCCACAAATCCTGCAGCAGAGCCCGAGGGCTGCGCAGGCAGCTGGGGGCTGCCCCACATCCACGCGATGACGTCCCTGAAATAAGCACGGACCCGCTGCCAGGTTTTGGTGTGAGCGCTGCAAGGCACGGGGTGGCCGACAGACCGCAACCGGCATCTCTCAGAGCCGCGGAGGAACTCCGGGAGCGGACAGCCCCCGGCCCCGCACATCCAAAGCCGGTTTTGAGACCACGAACGAACCACAGAGCGGCAGAAAGGTGCAACTCCGGACGGCGCGGGCTGCCCTGTGCCCCCCCAGCACGGAGCCCCAGAACCACGGGCTCCGTCCGCGTGTGCGGGTACGGAGCCCCCACCCACGTCCCCCATAGGGCGGAACCATTCGGGCTGGAGGGGAGGAGGGGGCAGCTGGAGCGGCCCACGCCGAACCCCGAGGGTGGCGCTGAGAGGAACCACGAGACGGAACTGGGGGGGGAGGAGGGGACACAGCCCGGAGGGGCTCCGCGGGGGGACGTTACCACGTTACCTCCCGCCGCGTCCGGTTCCCCTGCGCCGGCCTCCGGGGTGATGGCGCCGGCCCCCGCCACGGCCGAGCCCTCCGCCTCCTCGGGCACCTCCAGCTCCATGGCGGCCGCCGCCAAGGGCGCGGGCAGGGCACGGCAGGCCGCCGCCGCCGCCGAGCTCCTCCCGGCTCCGGCAGCCGCCGCTGAGCAGCCTGGGAACGGTGGGGACCATAGAGCGCGGGAGGCGCCGCGGCCAGACACGCCCCGGCGGCTCAGGCCGGAAGTGGGCCGCGGCTACAGCCGGAAGTGGGGTTGTCCCCTTCCGTCAGAACTAATCGCGACGCGGAATCTGAGTGTCGCGATAGTCCTCGGAACCGGGACCGAGATCGGGACCGGGATTGGGACCGGAGTGGGATGGGAGGAGCGGGGACGGGAATGGGGCCCAGCGTACCATAGAGCGGCGGAGACAGAGAGGCGCCAGCTGTGCCGGCGCGCAGAGGGCGGGACCTAAGCGTCGCTATGGCAGCGGGGCCGGGCCGTTGCCATGGCAGCGGGGCCTACTGCTGCCCCGCGGTTGGATTCCCCCTTGCCGGGCCCGGTGCATCGGAGCCGCGCTGAGACCGCCGGGGTCGCTCCGTGCCGTGGAGCCGCTCCCCCTCTCGGTTCCAAAGCCCCGCTCGGCCCCACCGCATCCTGTGGCCCCAGGCCGAGCCCCGCGCCCTCCGGCCGTCGGCGCCACCTAGCGGCAGCTGGGCCCTGCGAGAGGCTGCGGTGGGCAGCCCCCGGCCCGTGACGTCTCGCCCTGAACACGGCGTGGCTCAGGGGACGGCCGTGGCTTCCCCGGGCTGTGAAACCCGCCCGGCAATGGGCCGCATTCCCCGCCAGCCCTAATGATGCTGCTCGGCCGCCCCGCCGTGCCCCCGAGGGGCCTGGGCCGCGTCCCTGCGAGGGAGGGGACCGGGAGGGGACCGTCCGAGCCGCCCCGTCCTCCTGCGAGACGAGCGGCGAGCGGCGGCACTCGGACGGGGACGTCGCCATGTCCCCAACCCCGGGGTGGCCGCTGGTGGCGGGGGGATTCCGGAGGAATTGGTCCCCCCGCGATGCCCTGGCACGGGGCCTCGGCCCGCCGCAGCCCCACGGGAACCAAACGCAGGCTGCTGGAGCCGGGAGCCGCTGCGTGGAGCTGATCTCTGTGGCTGGAATCACACCCGGCGGCAGGAGGAAGGGCACCGGGCCCGTAGCGAGGTGGGGGCCAGGCAGAAGGGATGGGGAGGAAGGCAGGTGGCAGCCGCCGCTGGGTGGAAGGGGGGTCACATTTTCTCCAATGTGGCCCCCCAGCATTGGTGCCGTGGGTGAGCTGGCAGCTGGCAGCGTCCCTGCGCCCTTTGGGGCCTGAGGCACCCATGGGTGCTCTAGGCAGCACAGGTGGCACAGAACCCCGTGCAGTACCCCATCCTCAGGCACTGCCACCCCATGTCCCCAGGTGCCCTGTCTCTACCTGAGGCTGAGAATGGGAGCAGATGTGGCTGAGCCACTAGCCTGGGGGAGTAGCAGACAGCCCCCCCCGGGATTTCCACTGTGCTGCTGGAGCTGCCCAGGGACCCTCAGCTCCTGTTGTCTCCCTCCCGCAGGCAGCGTCTGGCCCACAAAGGGTTACGCAAGGCAGCACCCAGGAATGTCACCGCTGCCACCAGCCCTGGCTCTCAGTTCCTTCCTGGTCACATTCAGCCGCGGGGGACGAGCCACAACACGGTGAGTGCTGGGGACCTGGGACACAGCTATGGGCTGCCTGTGCCCAGCAGCCCCAGGAGGGGGTCTGAGGACCCTCCTGGAGCTCTGCCCCAACCATGGGGATAGATTGGGAAGAGAAGCCCCAGGGCACTTTGGATGTTGGCGGGGAGACCTGGGCAGGGTGTGCCCTCCTTGGGGTGCTGTGGCTACAAGCTGTGTGGGCTTGAGGATGCAGAGCTGGAACCCTGTCATTGTGGCTCCACACCCCAGCCTGGAGGCCATGCCTCCATTCCACCTTTGTACACCCAGCTGGGGCAGCTCCCAGCACCAGGGCAGGATCAGGATGAGCTCTGGGATGCAGCTGGGGCTCGGTCGGGTGCTGGGGGGCTGCTGTTGGGGCTGGAACCTCAGCGATGCCTTCCTGCATGGCTGATGCTAGACAAGGGACGGGTGGCTTGGCAGAACTGGGTGGGCTGCGGGGGGCATCTCAATGTGAATGGGGCACGTTGGGGCTCCTGATGCATTGGGCTGGACCATGGTGTGCTCAGCCCAGATACCGCCTTCCCCGGTGGGGCCACTTTGGGTGCGGGTTGGTTTCTGTCAGGAACCGGCTGAGCCGGCTTCTCTGGCTGCCAGTCTCGGCCTTTAGCTCGAGGCAGGGCCCCCGGGGAGGCTGAGGGCAGAATGGGGGCTTGGTGTCCCTACGGGCAATTCCCGGAGAGAGGGAACTGCCTGTTGTCTCACTGTCCCTTCACCCCCACAAGGGCAGAGAGCTGCAGGATGCAAACGTGAGGTCAGTTTACCACGTCCTAGTGATGGGTAGGAGATACAGTTTGGGGTCCACTGAAGCTGTGGCTCCCTGTGGGTGGTGCTGGGGCTGGTTTCGATGACCGGTGATGTTGGGTGTTGTGGGCCGGCCTCCTGGACTTTGCCCTGTGCTCTCAGCCTGGCTTATTCCCAGGATCAGGTGAATGATTGCGTCACTCTGCTTGTTACTCTGTGCTGGCATTTTGGGGCTCTTTTGGTGTGTCTGGGGCTGCATGCTTGCCCTGAGCTCTGCCCTCTTTGGAGCTGTGTCCACACTCACTGTGACCCCAGGGACAGGTATTTCCCATGGGCATCAGCATTCATTTTGGGTGCCTGTGGACCCACTGGTGCTGTGCTGCGGTTCTCATGTGGGGCCGTGGGGTTTCCAGCCCCAGTTGTCAATGTGAGTGGGCTCACGGGGGCCCAGAGGTGGTGAGCTGTACTGGGGCCCAGAGCAACACTTTGGCCCCTGGCAGCACCATGCTGCAGCCCCCAGGCAGGACAGGGACCTGTGGGTGGCACAGGACAGGCACACAGGCAGCAGGGCCAGAGCTGGGGGCTGCTGCCATCATGGATGGGCGATGGACAGTGGGAGCCCTGAGAGGTCTGCTATGGCAGAAGCATTGACCAACGAGAGCCCTGGCAGATCTGCTATGGCAGAACCAGCGATCAATGGGAGTCTGTGTACATCTGCTATGGCAGAACCAGAGGGTAACGGGAACCCTAAGAAATCTGTTGAGGGAAGGGCAGCGGCCATTCTGAGCCCTTGGAGATCTGCTATGGCAGAGCCAGTGGCCAACACTGGCTACAGTCTTTGTAGATCTGTTACAGCAGAACCAGTGGGTAACGGGAGCCCCGGGAGATGCAGCGGCCGTTCAGAGCCCTGAGCGATTTGCTGCGGCAGCCCGACTGATGCCGTGCCGTGCCGTGCAGGGCTGCACCGTGCCGTGCCGTGCAGTGCTGTGCAGTGCCGTGCAGTGCAGTGCCGTGCAGTGCCATGCCGTGCCATGCCGTGCAGTGCCGTGCCGTGCCTTGCAGTGCCGTGCCGTGCCGTGCCGTGCAGTGCCGTGCAGTGCCGTGCCGTGCCGTGCAGTGCCGTGCAGTGCCGTGCCGTGCCTTGCAGTGCAGTGCAGTGCCTTGCAGTGCCATGCCATGCCATGTCGTGCCGTGCCGCACCACGCTGCGCCGTGCCGTGCCAACAGGGAGCGCAGATCCCCTGTCACCTGCGGTGCCCGCCCAGCCCCACGTGGGCACGCCCCGAGGCGGCGGGGTGCGGCGGAGGCGGGCTGTGCCAAGCCGTGACCGTGCGTGCCGTGCCGAGCCGTGCCGTGCTGCGGGTGCCGAGCCGAGCCGTGGGTGCAGCGGCCACCTGCCGAGGGCCCCGTGCCGCAGCATGGCCGTGCGGTTCCAGGTGCGCTGCTCGCCCGGGTGGGAATGGGAGATCCTGGGAAGGCTGCGGGGGGGTCACCGAGGTGGGCTCGGGGCCGGGGGGCAGAGGCGGCCCTGTCCTGCGCGGTTGCTGGCTGCGGGGAGCAGGCGGGAGCCGGGCGGCGGTGGCACCGCACGGAGCTGCCGGCTGTCCGTTCCCTGCCGCGCTGCACGACGGCGTTACAATCTCACCGCGATTTCCTTGGCTGTGGTTGATCCATCACGGCGTCGCCCGGCCCTCCCGGTTTGCTTTTCCGTGCCCAGATGACCCTTGAGATAGAGGCTGTAAAACAGCTGCGGGAGCCACCGCCCCACGGCAGCTTCCGCGGTCTCTCCGGCTTTGTTTGCAGGATTTTCCCCTCCTGGTGCACAGATTCTGTGCCTCTCCAGGGTGCTGGGAGCTGCTGGAGGGGATCCCGATCCCACACCCTGTGCAGGGCTGTGCTTCAGCCTGCACGTGCATCCCAGTGAGGTTTCTGTCCTAAGTGGAAACTGTTGGCTTTGGGGAAAACCAAAGGGCGAAGCCAGGTGCAGTGGTCAGCAGAGCCACCAGCTCTGTGGTCACACCAGGGCCTGAGCTGAGCAGCTGGGAGGGCATGGGTGCACCGTCAGAGGCAGCACTGGGGGCTGCTGGCTGCTGGGGCAGGGAGGGCAGTGGGGACACGGCGATGGCAGCTGGCAGGTGCCCCATCCGCAGCACCCTCGTATCCCCAGTGCCTGCGGCTCGGCTGATGCTGAAAGCCCTTGCTTCGGCTCTGCCTTACAGCCCAAAGCAGGACAGAGGAAGGGGCTGGTGGCTGCACAAAAGAGCCGGAGCCGATCTGTGCCCCCGGCCCCTGGGCTGCAGCCGAGGCATCGCTCAGCCTCAGCACTCACCCTCCCTCACTTGCGTTGGCAGGTGGCTGCCATGGAGGAGATGCTGATCTGGGAGCAGCACACGGTGACGCTGAGCAAGGTGAGCGTGGCTGAGGTGGCCGTGGGATGGCGGTGTTGGGGACAGGCTGTGAGCTCCTCTCTGCCCCTCCCTTCTAGGACCCTCATCGGGGCTTCGGTTTTGCCGTTTCGGGTGGCCGGGACCATCCCAACAAGGTGACTGGGGACACGGCGGTCTTTGTCTCAGATGTGGTGTCCAGGGGACCGGCGTTTGGCCAGCTTCAGTGAGTTCACGGGGATGTGGGGGTGCAGTGGGGCTCATCGCTGCCGGCAGGGACCGGAAGGGCAGCAAGTTGCTGCTACAACCCCATGCAGAGCCACGGCTGCCTTTCCCTCACAGGAGGAGGGATCAAATTGTGATGGTGAACGGCCTTTCCATGGAGAATGTCTCATCCTCCTTCGCCATCCAGACAATTAAGTCCTGCGGCAAGATCGCCAACATTGTGAGTGTGCCCTGCAGTGGGACGGCTCTGTGCTTGTCCCTGTCCTGTCCGTGTGTCCCTGTGTCCCTCTGTCTGTTTGCAGGGTGCACGGTGGCTCTGGGCAAAGCTCCTGTTGCGGCACATTTCTCCGCCACCTCAGAGTACCCATGGTTTGTATTCTGGGCTGGGAAATCGCCTCATCTGCATCCCTTCTTTCTTTCTTTCCACTTGCAGACACTGAAAAGACAAAAGAAAATCCACCTCCCCGCGAGCAAGAGCAGCCCCGCATCCCCTGCTGTGACCCGGCGCTACGACTCAGACGAGGACTACGACCCTCGTGGGGATCCGGCCCTGCGCAGCGCCAGCCAGCACCGCTCCCGAGATGACCTGGACCACAACCAGGGCTACGATGGAGACTCGTCCAGCGAGAGGAGCTCTGGTCATCACCAGGACGACCGCCGCCACTGCAAGTCGTCCCGCAGCCGGAGGCGAAGCCAGGACAGCAGCCACTGGAGGCAGAGCCCTGACAGCGGCTCGGAGCACAGGGGTTACGGCCGGCACCGCTCCGCCAACGGCTTCGGCCCTGAAGGGGACACCAACGGGCTGGCGCTGGTGTCGGGGTTCAAACGGCTGCCGCGCCGGGATGTGCCGACGAAACCCATCACATCAGTGCTGGTGAAGAAGAAGGAGGATGAAGGTAGGGCCTGCCCGCTCCCTGCGTGCCTGGGTTTTGTCTGGTCGGTGGCTGCGTGTCCCCGGAGTGAGGCTCTGGCATGCAGCACTGGGGCAGCGTGTGCTGTGCTGCAGGCACTGAGCCTGCTGGCCTCAACGCAGGGTGTCACAGCTCGGCTCTGGGGCTTGCTGATGGCCTGATGGGAGCTGGAGTGTGCTTGTGGGGTGGTGGCGAGGGGGAACTTTGAGGGGGTCCCGCTTCTGCCCAGCCCCAGCACTGCCGCAGGTTCTCTGATGCAGAGTACGGCCTGAAGCTGGGCAGCCAGCTCTTCATCAAACACATAGTGGAGAGCGGGCTGGCAGCGAGGCGCAGCTCCTTGCAGGAGGGAGACCTCATCCTGAAGGTATGGAGCAACAAGGGTTGCACAGCACTTGGGGGGACTCAGTATCTCTCTTTTGGTTGGCTTGTCGCTGGCTTGTGTCACTGCAGGGGACAAGCTGAGGGTGTGTTAGGTTGGCTGTGGGGGACTGCAGCTGGACTGGAGGCAGCTCTGCCTGGGGCACATATCCTGCCTTGCTCCCTGGCCACCCCTTGGCACTGCACACAGGCTCTTGGGCTCTTGGGGACCAGCTCCACTTGGTGCCAGGGGCAGCAGCTTGTCACCTCCACCCTCCTATCCCCGTGGCACCAGTCGGGTGCTGTGGGTGGGTGTCCCTGCTGGGGGAGCAGCCGACGAGCAGTTTGGTACATGATGAGGTGTTTGGGGCACGACAGGTGAAACGATGCTCGAGGTGTCTGGGGAGGATAAAACGGAAGAATGGAGGCTGGTTTGCAGGCACGGGGAAGGGACCTGGGAATGCTGCGGTGGGAGCAGCTCTGTGTGATCAGGGTTTTCCTGGGGTGCCTTTCCCAGGAGCGAGCACCCTGAGGCCTTCCTGCTCTGCCCCTCCAGATCAACGGGGTGGCCAGCAAGGACATGTCCCTGGCTGACACCCAGCGGCTCATTGAGCAGACGGAGGGGATCCTGACCCTGCTCGTCCTCCGGGACCACCGGCAGTTCCTGATCAACATCCCCAGCATGGAAGACTACCAGAGCGACAGCTCCCGGATGGACGGTGAGGGGGCAGAGTGGCAGTACTGGGCTCCCACTGCGCAGCGTGGGGACTGGACGGGCACTGATGCCTCTCGCTTTCTGTCACTGCAGATATCTCCGACATCGACTCTGACCTGTCCCACCCACCATCCCCCAAGACCTCCCCACAACTTCCAGCTGCTGCCAGGATGAATTCACCAGGGTAAGCCATGCTATGTCCCCATCCCCGTGTCCCTGTGAGCCCTCCTTCTTTCCCCCATGCTCTCTGCCTGTCTGGAGGGCCTGGTTCTCCTCTATGCTGGAGCCAGCTCACTGGAGGTGGCTCTGCATTTTGGCCCCCATCTTGCCCATGCTGATCAAACCCTCATCTCCTCGCCCTCCTTAAATCCTGCCCTGACTCTGTTCCAGAGAGAGGAGACGATCAAGCAGGAGTGCTGCAACCAACACAAACATGGACGATGCCCTGGGCCGTGGTGAGTGACTCAGATCGGCCTGGGGGGAGCTGAGGGCTCTGAGCAGGCTCCAGGCTCCTCCGTATCCCCACTCCCATCCCACCAGCTCTCCCTGTGTCTCTGTGGTCTGGGGAAGCACACAGACACCAGCACTTCCTGAACCAGCTCTCCTTCCCTGCAGACATGCTGGAAGCTGTGGAACAGGATGGCCACCACAGCCCCCGCAGCAGACCCAGTGCCCAAGCTGCCCCCAGGGACGGGTAAGTCTCTGCAAGAGGTGGTGGGAAGGGCTGAGCAGACAGGGATCTGCCCCAAGGCAGCTCCAGGGCTGGGGGTTCAGCACTGGTGACCACCAGCACGTCGCCACCATGCTGACTGCAGCCTCCACTGGGCAGGTACGGTCCTGACTCCAGAGTTGTGCAGTTTGTGAAGGCCAGGAGCGTGGGGCTGCAGCTGGCTGGTGGGAACAACGTGGGCATCTTCGTGTCGAGTGTGCAGGAGGGGAGCCCAGCCGACAGCCAGGACATCGAGGAAGGGGACCAGATCCTGCAGGTAGCTGGGAGCAGGAGTGGCACCGAATGCTTTAGTGCCTGGTTTGTCCCTGTCCCTTCTGTGCCCAATACCCCTCATGCTGTTTGGATTTCTCCCACTGGGCATCATTTTGAGGCAGTGTTGGTAGGGGATGGTCCTGTCCCCAGCACTGTGCTAACACCCAGCAGGGTCCAGGCACCAGAGGAGCCGTCCCCAGGATCACCCAGGGGTTGTGGCAGGCACTTGGGTAGCAGGGGCCAGTTCCCCCTCCTACCCCCAGGGCCCCCTGCCCTGAGTTCACCTTGGAAGCCGTGCCCTCCATCCCACTGGTGGGACACATCGGAGTGCTTTCCCACGCAGGTGAACAGCACCAGTTTCCAGAACCTGACCCGTGAGGAGGCAGTGCAGTGCCTCATGAAGATCCCGCCGGGGGAGGACGTCACTTTGTGGATCCAGAGCAAGCAGGACAGTGAGTGATGGCTGGTGACTTCCTGGGCTCATGTGTCTCCATCTCTTCTGAGTGAGCATCGGACTGCTCAGCTCCCCACAACTCTTTCTGCCCCACAATGCGGTCCTTCTTCCCCACGCCATCCTCCTCTCCCCCTGAGAGGTGATGGGAGAGCACTGGATGACCCTGGAGAACCATCTGTGCAGTGGCATCCTGGAGCAGGGGGGTTTCTGGCTCCGTGGATCAGCTTGAAATGGCCACTGTGTGCTGTGGGGCCGAGTCCCGCTGTCCCCACTGTGCCCAAGAGCACCACGCGTAGACAAGGTGTCCCCAGAGCCTCCTTGGCACTGAGGGCTGCTGTGGTAGATCGCACCCAGCCCAGCACATTCCTCCACTCCCAATTCCTCCTCTACCCGCTCTTCCCTCGTGCTCACTCTCACCCCGGGCTCCAGTTTACAGGAAGATGATCTCCTCCAACGTGCGCGACTCCTTCTACATCCGGACGCATTTTGACTATGAGAAGGACACGCCGTCGGGGCTCAGCTTTGCCCGTGGGGACGTCTTCCATGTGCTGGACACCATGTACCGCGGCAGGCTGGGGCACTGGCTGGCTGTGCGCATGGGCAGGGACCTGCAGGAGCAGGAAAAGGGCATCATCCCCAACCAGAGCAGGTAGGGAAAGAGCCAGGAATGGCCCCGCTGGGGGCAGAAGCAGGGGATGGCTTCCTAGTGATACAGGGATGTGGGTGCTGGGCCCAGTAAGAGCTGGGCCAGGGCTGAAGGGTGGTGGTGGGAAGTGTGAGCTGGTGAAACGCCTTCCTGGTGCCTGGGGTGGGGTTGTTGATGCTGTGGTTGACGGAGGTCCCGGAGGGGCTTTCCAGCCTGAATCGGCCATGTCACCAAGTGGGGACCTTGACTCCTGCCTGACTCCTTGGATGGAAGGAGTAAATCCAGAGGCTGCAGATCCTGAGCCCTTTCCCTTCCCAGGGCCGAGCAGTTTGCCAGCCTGGAGTCCGTGCTGAAAGCCACACCTGGCACCAACCCGCTGGGGGCACGGGCTGAGTTTTGGAAGCTGCGGGGCCTGCGGGGAGCCAAGAAGATGTTGCGGAAGAGCCGTGAGGACCTGTCTGCTCTCACAAAGCAGGGCCACTACCCCCCATATGAGAGGGTGGTTCTGAAGGAAGGTGGGTTGCCTGACCCACCCAGGGTCCTCAGCCCTAGGGCTGCCCAGCCCAGCCCCCCTGAGCTGCTCTGTCTTCTCCCCACAGCCAGTTTCAAGCGGCCGGTGGTGATCCTGGGCCCCATCACAGACATTGCCATGCAGAAACTGAGCATGGAACAGCCCGAGCTCTTTGAGATTGCACGTAAGTCCCCTCCACAGTGGGGGTGAATTTTGCTTAGCAGCTGAACGTTGGTGTAGGTGGCTTTGGGAGCTTTTTACTCTGTCCTGATCCTTCCTTGTGACCACTCCATGACACCCCAGCACCCTCTTGGACTCAGGCACCCCCTCCCCACGCACCGTGAGGCAAGCCAGGTCCCAGACAGCCCCCATGGAGGCACACGGCCCTGGGGCCTGACAAGGCCAGACCCACAGGGATGGCACAACTGCCCCAGCCCCTCTCAAACCCTGTTGTCTTGTCCTGCAGCGAGTGTGCCACGAGATGGGGCGTCGTCTAAGGTCATCAAGCTGGATTCGGTGCGGCAGATTGCTGAAAAGGTGAGAGCTTGCAAGACTTTCCCCGTGTGCTGGCAGCCAGGTGGGTGACCCTGTCCCCAGCAGGGCTGAGCGCTGGTGCCCTGCCCCAGGACAAGCACGCACTGCTGGACATCACGCCCTCGGCGGTGGAGCGCCTCAACTACGTGCAGTATTACCCTGTGGTGGTGTTCTGCGAGCCCGAGAGCCGGCAGGGCATCAAGGCCATGCGCCAGTGGCTGGCACCTGACTCCAGGAAGAGCTCCCGGCGCCTCTACGCCCAGGCCAGCAAGATGAAGAAATACTGCAGCCACCTCTTCACGGCTACCATCACCCTCAGCGGCAGCGGCAACTCCTGGTATGAGGAGATCAAGAGCATCATCAGGAAGCAGCAGAGCCAGCCCATCTGGACGGCAGCAGAGCACGTATGGGGCGGAAAGGCTGAGCCCTGCAGGGGCCGCACAGGGCTGCGTCCGCTCTCTTGGTGCCCAGAGACCCGGGGTCTTCATTGTCCCCATCCGCAGGTGGACGCGGCGCTGGAGGACAGCCTGGAGCTGCTGAACCCTCCCAGCAGGGCGGCTTCGGGCTACCTGACCTGCGACAGCCACGCCAACAGCGACTACGATGACACGGATGGTGAGGGGGGCGCCTACACCGACGGCGAGGCGGAGGATGCCTACGGCCATCCTGCACTGTCCCGCTCCTCTGAGCCGGCGCAGACGTACCCCAGTCACGATGTGAGTGAGCAGCTGGGTCCCCCGCAGCTGTATGAGGGGCACAGGGGGCGATTCCTATCCCCTGTGGCCCTGGCAGAAGGGCTGTCACCTCTGATGTCTGCAGGTCCGGTGTTGGTGCCTTGCCCACCTTGCCCTAGGGGAACGCAGCCCAGTCTCCAGCTGGGGCACAATTCTTGCCTGCCCCCTCTCACATCTACCTGTTTGTTCACAGGTGACCGAGCATCAGGGACAGTGGGCGCAGGAACACCTCAGGTACGCTGCGTGCCGGGGCCAGCTCTGCGCAGCCTCACCCTGCGTGGCAGCGACTGCCTCCATCGATCAGTCCCAGATGTCACTGCAGCATTTCCTCCTGCAGGGATTATGAGCACGAGGCCATGAGGAAGAGATTCACACAAGCCAGGGATGACTCAGATGAGGACGAAGGCTACGAGTGGGGTCCAGCTACAGATGTGTAGTGAGATCGATGTCTGTGCACGACCCCCGAGCATCACTGTGTGTCTCTGCCCCACAGGGCCCCTCAGTCCTACCGCAGCTCCGTGCCACCAGGGCTGGGTGACAGCCCTGCAGTGCCACGCAACACCCCCAGCTGGGCGGGCTGTGCCTGCGCCACCAAGTGCCTCCTTCCCCTGCTTCATCCACTGCCTCAGGATGAAATAAAGGGGACGTTTTGAGTAGGATGGGCTGCTGCTGTGTGTGTTGTGTGACAGCATGCAGGGCAGAGGTGCAGCAGGGCAGCCTTGCTGGGATCCACACCCTTCCATGGCCAGGGCCCTCAGCCTTCTGCTTGTAAGCACCAGCGCAGGACCCTCCTGAGGGCAGCAGCCTCGGGCTGATGTCTGGCACTGCAGTGGGCTCAGGGCTGCATCCCTTGAGCTGAGCTTCCTCAGCTGCAGCCCAGCAGGGTGAGATGCAGCCTTCAGCATTGCCCCAAACTTTTATTTTTTACATCAACCAACCACACAGGCAAAGTTGTGACAGGCCACCTTGGGCAAAGGGTCCCAGCTGTCCCCTTGTGAACAACGCATCCCCACGAAGCCCTCAGCTGCAGGCAGGTCTGTGGGGTTCACATCCCCAAGCTCTGTGAGACGTGGCAACGCCGTGTTCCCTTTGGTTGCACAAAGGAACAGCCCTGAGGGGTACCACTGTGCACGCAGAACGGTTCAAGGCAGTGCTGAGGAAGCAGAGGTAGTTTCCCAGCTCAGTTCAACAGGGCCAACAAGGTGTTGTTTGCAGCCCAGCAGGCCCCTGGCAAAGCTGGGGAGGAGGAGCGGGTGCTGAGGGTGCTGCTGCCCTTAAGGCTGAGTCTGGGGGCTGCTGGCTCTCCCTTGGGGTGCCAGTGTACACCCACACCTCAGGGTGCAGAGGCAGAGCTGCTCAGGACTGCCTGGGATGAGCCCCTGGAGCACAGTTCCAGCCCCACCTGGGAAAAGGCACCTTTGGTGAGTGTGAAAGCACGATCCGTAGTGATGGAAAAGGGGGCGGCCTTTTGTGCAGGGTCCCCTCTCCCCTGCCAGCACCAGGCCAAGGCAAGGGACCTTAAGGAGCAGGGGGCAGCACTGCGCAGGCACTGAGGCAGAGAGGGGTGAATGGATGTGGAGAAGGGTCGCTGCAGACCCTAACGCTGCTAAAGCTGAGCATCGGCCCACAGCTTCCTATCGCACCCCGAGTCCAACTGAAAGTGAGCAGGATGAGGCCCTGCGGGGGCCAGAGGGCTCTGGTGGCAGAGCAGGGGCAGCAGGCAGAGCGGTGGCCCCCAGGGGCGTGCAGTGACAGCTGGGCCCAGGCAGCACTCAGAGGAAGACGGGCTGCTCCTGCCCCGTCAGCAGGCGGTACGTGGAGGCTGGCATGGTCTTGATGTGGACCTGCACAGAGATGCTCAGATCAGCTGGGAGATGGCAGCTCCAGGCTGGAGGCTGTCAGGGCGAGGACCCCGAGCCCGGCCTGCGCCGTCTGCAGCCATGGGAGCGCGGGGGCAGGCGCCCACCCTGCTGCTCTGCTCACCTCGCTGACCGCCTGCGTGAGGATCTGGATGATCTTCTCGTGAGGTGTGGCCACCACGCTCTGCCCGTTGATCTCGATGATGCGGTGCCCCACACGGATGCCGCCCTTCTCAGCGATGCCCCCGCGCATCAGGCTGCAGATCTGGGGAGCAAGGAATGCTGGTGAGCCGTGCTCACGTCCCACGGCCGGGTACAACCACCACCCTGAGCCCTGCTTCTCCAGCAAGGACTGCGACAAATGGCACCAAGGACACGCCAAGGGAGCCAGGAGCCACCAGCCCCAAAGCAAACAGTTGACGAGCACCAAGGAGACAAAACCAAACAACAGCACTGTGGGAGAGCAACGAGGAACCTTCCACCGTGGCACAGAGCCCTGTGAAACCTCAGAAACTATCAGTGCTGAAGGCCTGTCTGCGCAGGCACAGCCAGGGCTGCAAGTCCCTCTGCCAGGCAGGTGGAAGAAACCCCGGGCAGCCCTGGCTCTGCTCCCACCCCACAGCACTCACCACACCATTCTCCACGCAGAAGCCCAGCTGGTACTTGGAGTCGGGGCGCCGGATGACCGCTGTGGTGACGGGGGAGCAGTGCACTATGTTCAGCATCACCTCTGTCTGGTGCTTCAGTTCCTGGAAAGCGAGGGGGGGATGTGTCAGACTCCGGAGAGTCACTTGGAGGGGTTGAGAGAGGACAGAGCTGTGTTGCTCAAGGGAAGGCTGAGGATCAGCACAGGACAGGTACAGGCCCTCCTGCCCCTCTGCCCCATCATCACTGACACCCCAGACACCACCAGGCTGTTTCCCATCTCTAGCAGAGCAGGGAGCCCCCCAGGCCCGGCCCCAGCTCACCCGGATGATGCTCTGGCAGGTGGTGAGGGGCAGCCCCACCAGGCTCGTCCCATTGATGGACATGAGGCGGTCCCCGATGCTCAGCTCACCCGACCTCTCTGCAGGGCCCCCGTGCATCAGGTTGGCGATGACAACAGTGGGCAGGATGGAGCCCCAGCCCGACTCCACGATGGCGATGCCCAGAATCTCCCCCTTCTGCTTCCGGATGCAAACCTGAGGAGGGGGGGGGACCGGGACGGGGAGCTGGGGTGTGTGCCACATCCCCTGCACAGGGGTACTGGGCTTAGAGCGAGCTGGGATAGGGCCTAGGTTGGTAGGGAGCATCTCAGCCTCTCAGTGGGGACCCCATGCTGTCCCCACCCCTCCAAAGCAGCTCTTACATCCTTGCAGTTCTCCTGCCGGGAGAAGTGGGTCAGCTCTGCATTGTGCTGCTCCTGGTCCTCAAGGGCACGGCTGTACTGGCGAGGGCTGAGCTCACTTGGGTCAATGCTGTTGGCCTCCAGGAAGCGCTGGTAGGCCACACCAAATGCCTGCCCGATGGCCTGAGCGATGATCTGGGCCTGGGGATGGACGGGGGACATTTGTGCTCAGGGCCACAGCCTGACCACCAAACTGGTCCCAGCAGCTCAGTCCCAGGTCAAACAGGTCCCAGTCCAGCACAGACGGCCTGGGAGCTGCAGGGCACCCTGCCCCTTCCTGCCCCTTCCCAGTACCGCACCCCTCCTTTTCTCACTGGGCCACTCTACACAGCAGAGCTGCCCGGGCTCCCACTCTTTGTGCCCCAGCACAGCGATGCCAAGCTGTCCTGCAGCAGGATGGGTCCAGGAGCCCCCAGCAGCCCGCCCTCCCTCAGGGCTCGCTCCCACTCACATCAGCAGAGTGGAAGACGTGGCAGATCATCTTGTAGAGCCGCTTCTCCTCCGCCGCCTCTGCCCTCCGAGGCAGCTTGCGGCGTGCCATGAGCACCACCAGGGAGCCGATGTCAGCAATGTAGGAGATGGTCTGCAGGGAGTGATCCATCATGGCCTCCTGGCAAGGGAACACAGCACAGACCTTCAGCCCTCCCCTCCATGCAGCACACGAGCCAGCCGGGCGCTGCTGCACACCAGGAGGATGCAGGCTCACTGGTTCAGATCCCACTCTGCCAGAGTGGCATCGCTCTGAGTGACAGCTCCTCCCAGCTGCTGCCCCTGGCCATCCCTGGGCACGACCCCCCATCACGGCAGGCAGAGAAGATCCCACAGCCGACAGGAAGGTCCCAGCAGCCCCAAGGCCACGCAGACACAATCCCTGCTCACCTGTGTGTCAGCTGTCAGCACCTTGATCCTCTGTGTGGAGACAAACAGATCCACCTCTGTCATGGGTTGGGATTCTCCCTCTGGTGCCTGCAGAGCAATGCAGCTCAATGAAGTCGCTGCTGGGTCCCTGCCCTGCAACAAAATGCTGCCCAGCACCCGCAGGAGGTCAGGACGTGCCCCTCCCTGCACCTTGATTCTGTCCACAGCCTCCTGTGCCTGTGCCATGCGGACGCTGGTAGGAGGGTTCCTCTCTGAAACCAGCTGTGTGGAGCCCAGGTACTTTGCCCCAAAAATCACACCGTCCAGCAGATCCTCTGGGTCACAGGGGCCTGGAACTGAGAGACTGGGAGGGCTAAAGCAGGGGCTGGTTTCCTCCTGCCACCTGTTAGCTGTGCTCTGTATGTGAGGAAGTGGCTCAGCGCTCGAGAGATGTGCTCCTGGCATAACAGGGGAACCAATGCTGACCCTTGGGCTGCAACCCCTTCCCCTGGAGAGCCCCCTTGGGCTGCCTCCCCTTCCTCTACAGAACCCTCCTTTTTCTCTTTCCAAACCTGGGCACCCCACAGGATTCCTGAAGCTTCTTCATGCCCAGCTGTGCGCAAACTGTGAGCAAACAGCCACCCCAAGTCTGCAGCCACGTTTCCCAATAAGTGGCAGCAATGCCTCTGCCCTGGGAGACTCTTCTGGGTGCAGAGCTGGACTCCCCCAGGCACCCCAATGCTCAGGTCAGAGCAGGCAGCGGTGGGTTAAGACTCCCAGTTCAAGCAGAGAAACAACTCACCTTCTTTGAAGGCCAGGCAGGAGGAGGGGGATTCCTTGTTCTGCAAAGCAACAAAAGAGTGAAGCGCTGGCTGGGAGCCTGGGGAGCACCAGAGGAGCAAGGGCACAGGGTGCCAGGGCTGTGGGGCTGTTTAGACCCACTGGCTTCCCCCAGCAATCAGACAGGCACAACCCGCCCCTCACAGTCAGGACAGCACGGCCCAGAGCAAGTAAGGGTGCTCTCCCCTAGTGCCACAATGTCCCACAAGACCCAGGGAAACGCCGCCCCTCACTCCCCCCTGCCCAAAAAATCCCCCAAGGAAGGAGAGCGAAGGGGACCACGGCCGTGCGCCTGCACTCACGGTCACACTGCTTTGTGGCGGCCGCTTCTTCTCTGGGGTCACAGCAGGAGACAATTCTGCCCAGGCTGGCTCTGGCGAGCTGTCTCGACTGCCCTCGCAGGTGGGTTTGTCCTCACTGAGCCCATCTCCACAAATCCAGCCTCCAGAAGGTCTTTCCTCCAAACCACCTGGCCCATCAGCAGCAGTGTGTTCCTCATGCGTCTGCAGCATCTCCAGCTTGGTCCCGGTCAGGACTTCAGAGCGGGTGAGGGGTGTCTCAGTGTCGGCCTCAGACAACCCCCCCTCGTAGCACAGGAGGTTCAGCAGGTCCTCCCGGTCGGCCTCAGCAAAGAGCAAGCCGTGGCAGGGCCGCGAGCGGGCCGAGTGCTGCGCACAGCAGGGATGCACAGCCAGGCCCCTGCCTGTGGCCACGTGCAGCGGGCAGGGCTGGCACTCACCCCGGCACTCTGCATAGCCCTGCTTGCCTGCCACAGGGGCCGTGTCGGGGGCGTCGCACAGACTGGGGCTGAGGGTCTGCAGCTGGGCCAGCAGACCCTGCATCTCCGAGGGCTCCTCCTCAGGTGCCTCGTCCAGCTCCATGGTGCCACTGCTGGGGGTGCGGGGGGGTCCCGTATCCTGGGAGGTGCTCCCAGCTCTCGGCCTCCAGTCCGTGGGGCCCCGTGGTCCAGTGGTCACCACCCCCTCTTCCATCTCTCTTCCTGAGTTCCTGCAAAGCCCGCTTTGTTCATCCCCACCGTTAAGGTTCATGGCTGAAGCAGGCCCCGATCCAGGCTCCGGACTTCTCTGCTGATCCACAGCGGTGCTGCTGAAGGTGGGCCCCTCCAGCTGCCCCTCGGCTACAGTGGGTCGGGAGGCACCGCGCTGCCCTTCTTCTGTGTCCATGGCTGGCAGATCGGGCGCCGGCTGGAAATCCATGGCGCTCTCCATAGGGAACAGGCAGGTCGGGGGGAGACGGGGAGGGAGCACGGGGGAGGGCAGGCATAGGGGAGGGAAAGGGGGGGGAACGAGAGGCCAGAAAGCGGGCGGTTGGGGGTCAAGGTGGGAGCAGAGAGGGGTCAGGAAGAGGCACAGGGGGGGCGCACAAGCCGTGCTCGCGGGGCGGGCCGCAAAGGGTCACGAAGGGGCCGCAGGGCAGCTTGGGGGGGGCCTGAGGAAGGGCCACGGAGGAACACACGGGGTTCCAGAGCCGGGGTTCCCGTCGTCCCTCCGGCCTCCAGCCGCCACTCGCTGCCTGGAGGCGCCGCGGTCCGGCCGGGCCCGAGCGGAACGGAACGGAACGGGTCAGGACGGGACTTACGGAGCGGGCCGACCCCGCGGCGACTTCCGGGCGCCACCACCCCCCCACTTCCGGGCGCTGCCGCGTCCACTTCCGGGCCCGCCCAGCAGCCACTTCCGGGCGCGGCCGCCGTGCATGCGCGCTTCGCAGTTGTCCTGGCGTGTCCCACGGCCGCCATGGCCGCCCGGCTGCTGCTGAGGGCGGTGAGCGCCGTGCGGCCCGGCCCGGCCCGCGGCTACGCCAAGAAACCGGGTGAGGCCGGGATGGGTCTGGAGCCCGGGCCCCGATCCCAGTCCCGTTCCTGTGTCCCGACTGGGCCCTGCCCCGTGTCCCGTTCCCATCTCCCAGCCGGGTCCCGTTACAGAGCCCCATCCCCGCGTCTCGTTCCTGGGTCCTGTTCCCGGATCCCGATCCCGTGTTGTAGTTGGGTCCTTTTCCCACTGCCTGTGCCCACATCCCATCCCGTGCCCCATTCCCGTGTCCCAGTTGGGTCCCATTCCCATGTCATGTACCCATATTCTATTCCCACATCCCATTCTGTGCCCCAGTTGGGTCCTTTTCCCCCACCCCATTCCAGTGTCCCATTCCCACCTCCTATTTCTGTCCCAGAGCTCCCGGCCCCATGCCCCCAGCTGCCCACACCCCCTCACATCACCGTGTCCCCTCTCCCAGGTGTGAAGGTGAAGGGGAAGAGCACTCCAAAGGAGCAGCTGAAGGGGCCGGAGGTGTGCACAGACCCCGTCAAGTTGGCCAACTACGCCGTGGGGGTCAATTACCTGAAGGACAGCCCTGAGGTGGCCCTGAAGCCCGACTCTGAGTACCCTGAGTGGTATGTGGGCCTCACCCAGATCTCTGCGTCCCGGCTGGGGGTCCCGAGGGTGGGGGAGATGCGGCCTTCAAAGCTCCCCTCCAACTGTAGCAGCCCTGTGATCCCAGGAGCTGCTCTTTGCCTCCCCCACCGCAGCCTCGCCTGCTCTGTTTGCCCCCAGGCTGTTCCAGATCCACCTGGGTCCCCCCAAGAAGCTGGAGGAGATGGACCCCGAATCCCTTGAGTACTGGAGGCGCCTGCGGAAGTACAACTCGTGGCAGCGCAACAAGCTGAAGAAGAGCAGGAAGCTGTGAGGGGCTGTGATGAGGCATCAGGTGTTGGTGTTGGTGTTGGTGTTGGCGTGGCCGACTCTGGGGCAGCTCCCACTGCCAGTCCCATCTTCTCACTACAGACTGACAATAAATCTCAGCTGAGGCCTCTCACAGAAACTGTGGCGTAACCAGGAGCCCTGTGTGCTCAGTGTGCTCATCCCCTCCTGCACAGCGCTGGGGGAGAATTAAGGCTGTCATTTCTCGGGGCTTTTTCCACAGTGGGAATTCTGTTTATTGCTGGCAGCAGGACCTGTGGCAGCCCAACGGGTCCCACTCCTTCTGCCAGCGTGCTGCTGTGGTGGGGATGGGTGGGAGGGCAGCGGCTTTGGGGTGAGAGTGACTCGACTGAGGTCACCGTGTCCCCGAGGAGGGTGGGCAGGAGGGGTCCCAATCCCCTCCCCGTTGCCTTCGGCCTGGCGTAGCCCAGCGCTGGCCCTACTGCACTGTGTGGTGGATGAGGGGGGCTGCTGCCGCCCCAGGGCGGGGCTTTGCAGGTTCCCTGAGGGCCGCGTCGCTCTGCAGGGCAGGAAGTGGCAGAGGAAAGCAGAAGTGCTGCAGCGTGGGGCCGCTTTTGTTCCTAACCCCCATTTCCTCTGCGCGGGGCTCAGGGTGTGCTGAGCTGGGTGCTGGCGGCTCTGGGCACACTCAGTACCTGCAGGTGAGTTCTCTGCACCTTTTGGACTCCATGCCCTCCTCTCCCTCTTGTGCTGCCATCTCCTGCTGGCACCCTGTCCCCTCGCAGCCAGAGGCAGCAGCCGTGGGGCAGGATGGGGGACTGGAGCTTGTCCATCAGCTCGCTGGGAGAGGAGGTGGTGGCCCAGCTCTGTGAGCTCCTGGACACAGCCAGCCGGGGCTGGCGCAAGCTGGCCGAGGTGGCCGGGGCAGAGAAACGCTTCAAGTGCAGGTAGGGATGGGGGGACGGTGGGATGGACCCCGTGTCCCCCCAGCGCTCCCCCCCCACGCCCCTGTTGTGGCCACATCTGCCCTGTTGTGTCCCCGCTGTCCCTCACAGTGAGGAGGAGCTGGAGATGTGCTCGCTGAAGGTGCTGGAGCCCCTTGGCAGCCCCACACAGAGCCTCCTGCAGCTCCTGGCTGAGCGTGAGTGCAGCCTCCGGTACCTGTGGGGCTGCCTGCACAGGATGGGGCACACGCAGGCCTGCCAGCTCCTCAACAGTGCTGGTAGGGATGGTGTCACCTGGGGGCCGAGGGGGTCAGCAGGGGGAAGGCGGGGAGGTGAGGGGCTCATCCTGCTGGTGGAGTGGCAGTGGGGAGGTGAGATGGACTGTGATGGGTGCAGCAGGGTGGGTGGGGTGGGATTGGATTGGGTGAATGCAGCATGGTGGAATGGGATGAGAAGGGTGCAATTGGGTGGGTGGGATGAGATGGAATAGGTTGGAATTGGAGGGGTGGGATGGAATGAGATGGGATGAATGAAGTAGGGTGGGTGGGATAGATTTGCAAGGGAAAGGATGGGATGGATGCAGTAGGGTAGATGAGATGGGATGGGATGGAATAGGATGGGATCGAACGGATGGGAAGGGATGGGAGATGGGTGCAGTAGAATGGGTTAGAAGGGAAGAGAGTGTTGGAGTGGGATGGGAAGAGGGTCGGTGAGGTGTGGACAGGCTGGGCTGGGACAGGGCAGAGTGTGGTGGAACAAAGTGTGATGGGCTGGGATGCAATGGGATGGCCTGAAGTGGAACAGCACAGGATGGGATGGGGCCAACTGGGACAGAATGCAGTGATACAGGCTGGGATGCCATAGGGTGACACTGGATGGGACAAGTGGGATGGGATGGATGGAATGGGGCAGGCTGGGGTGTAGTGGGGCAGAGCTCTCAGCCAGCCCGGGCTCTTCTACAGTCCACGACGTGATTCGCATCACGGTGCAGCCGGAGTCACAGGTGGTGGCAGAGGGGACGCGGGTGTCCCTGACCTGCTGGGCCACCGGCCCACCGGGGCTCACCTACCAGTGGTTTTGTGGTAAGCAGGAGGTGAGGCCCACATCCCCTCCCTGGCACCTGCGCTGGTGGGAGTCAGCATCCTGAGCCCGGCTCCCCGATGCTGTAGGTGCCTGGAGCCGCAGCCCCGGAGCTGATGGTCGACACGGCTGCACCTCCAGGACTGCCCCAGTGGTACATCTGCCGTGTGAGCTGCGGGGCTGCCTTTGCCTTCTCCAGGTGGGCTCACATCCAAGTGGAGAGGAGCCACAGCCCCGAATCAGGTGGGCTCTGGGGTCTGCGTTTGGGGGGCACTGCTCACCCGTGGGGCCGGGAATGGCTCCTGTAGGGCGCTGCTCACACATGGGGTATGAGTTGCTCCTGTAGGGCATCACTGACCCCTGGGGCTGGGAACGGCTCCTGCAGGGCACTGTGGAGCTGAGGCCAGCTGGGAGCACCCCTGCCACGGCCGGGTGCCGATCTGCCGCCCTTCCCATCCACAGCCAGCGGTTACTGCCCCAGCATGGCGGGGCTGCAGATCCTGCAGCAGCCACAGCCGTGCCGCCTGGCCGAGGGGGACCCTCTGGTGCTGGAGTGCAGAGCCCTGGGGAACCCACCGCCGCAGTACCAGTGGTTCAGGAACCGGCGGCCCGTGGAGGGTGCACGAGGACCACGGCTCCAGGTGCTGTAGAGCCCTTGTCTGGCACTGCGTGGCATGGCATGGCATGGGGTGGCACGGCATGGGGTGGCATGGCATGGGGTGGCACAGCATGGGGTGGCACGGTGGTCCCAGCTCTCCATCCCCTGCAGGTGCAGCTGGTGACGACAGCTGAGCGGGGCACGTACTCCTGTCGTGTGTTCAACCTCTTCCACGAGCTGTGGAGCCAGGAGGTGGATGTGGAGATCGGTGAGGGTGACCTCTGCATCTCCTGCTCCCCACCCTACAGCACCCTGGGTGCTGCGAAGCCCCGCAGCCCCATAACTGCTCTCTCCTGACCCCACTTTGTGCTGCCCAGGCCCGCGGCTCTTTGCCTCTGGAGCCCCCTGGCAGGAAGGGGATGGAGGTAGGTGCAGGTGGTGGCACTGTCCCATCGCTGTGCTCGGGACCGTTGCCACCATCTCTCTCTTTGCAGACTCCCCGGAGCCCGGCAGCCCCGACCAGCTGTATGGTGAGATCCCATCCAGGAGGGGCAGGGGACCCTGCGGGGGCTGCAATGCAATGTGGGGCGCTGGGGACAGCGTGAGAGTCCCTCTGTGTCCCCCTCTGTCCCTGCAGCCACCGACAAAGTGGCTCTGCTGGTGGGCAACATGCACTACCTGCACCACAAAGACCTGCGGGCGCCCATGGTGGATGTGCACGCGCTCAGCGCGCTGCTGCGGCAGCTCGACTTCAAGGTGGTGTCACTGCTGGACCTGTGCCGGGATGAGATGCAGATGGCAGTCGATGAGTTCCTGCTGCTCCTCGACAAAGGGGTCTACGGTGGGGCAGCTCCTGGGGGGCTGCGGGGCTCCCAGGGGTGGGCTTTGGGGCGGCAGGGCAGAGCCGTGGGGCTTGGGGACGCGCAAGTTGGGGTGAGACATGCCACCATCCCCTCTCCCACCAGGATTGCTGTACTATGCTGGACATGGCTACGAGAACTTTGGCACCAGCTTCATGGTGCCCATTGACGCGCCCGGCTCCTACACCTCCGCCCACTGCCTGTGTGTGCAGCACGTGCTGCAGCGCATGCAGCGGCGCCGCACCGGCCTCAACATCTTCCTGCTCGACATGTGCCGCAAGAGGTGACCCCACGTCCTACCTACGGGGGCATGGAGTGAGGGGTCCCCATGCCCCCCACCTGTGGCTTTTTTGGGTGGCACCCCCACGGGGCCCCACAGCTCTCAGCAGCCCTTCTCTCGCAGGAACCTCAATGATGACGTCCTCCCGCAGGTCGGGGCGCTGGAGGTGACGGCCAACATCGTCTTCGGCTACGCCACGTGGGTCCCCTCTCGTGCACCCTCCTTGCTGTGGGGCCAGGAGGACACAACCCCCTGGGCCGGGGCAGGAATGGGGTCAGGTTCTGATATCTCAGCCCTATTGGCATTTTTCCCTGATGTGTGGGTATGCTGTGACTCCATGGCACTGCTCCGGGCTCCCAGGGATGCCGTCCTTTATGGGGTTGGAGATGCTCGTGGCTGCACCAGGCAACACCCAAGGGCTCAGAGCACCGAAGCTCACCTGGATTGCAGGGATTTGGGTTGAGGACGCCCCACCCCAGTGGGATTCCTGCAGCACAGGTGAGGCTCCCAGCACCTTAACCCACCCTCCCCATCCCCACAGATGCGCGGATGCCGAAGCCTATGAGCTGAGCCAGGGCGAACTCTCCAATGGTGTCTTTGTCACCTTCCTCAAGCGCTGGCTGCTGGAGGACGAGAAGATCACGGTGCTGCTGGACAAGGTGGCCGAGGGTGAGTGCTGCGCAGCGGGGCTTAGAGGGGCCAAAATCCCTCACTGAGCCCACGCTGTGCCCGGCCCTGCAGACATGGGCACGCTGGAGCTGACGCGGGGCCGCCAGGCGCTGGAGCTGCGCAGTAACCTGTCGGAGAGGCGGGCGCTGACCGACCCCATCCGCTCCTTGGGACGGGCTGAGACCTCTGCCAGGAACCTGCAGTGGGCCAAGGCTCACGGTGTGTGCCACTGCTGCGTCCCCCAGCGGGTGGGGGCACGGAGGGGGCAGCGCTGAGGCACGGGTCGGCGGCACGCGGCGTCTCCAATGCACCCCGGCTTCGCGTTGGGGCCACCTCAGGTGTCACCCCCATTGTCAGCCCAAGTGCTGGCAGGGACCAAAGTGGTGTCACCAAGTTGCTCGCTGTCCCTGCAGTCCTCCCAGAGAGTCGCCACCTCCGCTTTGACTGCGGTGTCACCGTGCAGCTGGGCTTTGCTGCTGAGTTCTCCAACATCATGATCATCTACACCCGCATCCTGGCCGCCCCTGGGGACATCACTGAGTGCGTGGCCAAGCTCACCGACCTCCCCGAGGTGGGGTGGCACCCCCGGAGGGGCAGCACTTGGGGTGGGGGTCTCCCACACTGCCTTCCCCTAACCTGAAATCCCCCATGGCAGGAGCTGGACGTGGACCTGAAGTACACCAACCGGGAGAGCCCCGAGGAGCTGGGCAGCCCCTTGGTGCCCACCTGGAGCCTCACCTGTCCGTCCTGCTGCCTCTACAGCCGCCTCTGTGGGCTGCAGAGATTGCGGGTAAGAGCTGTGCCACACCAGGTGCACAGGGGGGGAAGGGGGGTCATGTGAAGCCCCCCTGTGCCCACATTGCCGTGCCCTGCAGCAGGAGCTGACCTTCACCGTGTGCCTGCAGTTTCGCTACCGCGGCGTGGCCGACTTTGTGGAGGAGCGGCGGGCGGTGAGTGTGGGGCGGCCGCTCATTGCCAAGCTCAATGTGAGCCCCCGGGACCCCGGCACGCCGCCCACCTCGGGGGGGTCCGGCAGCCCCCTGTCCGCATCGCCCCCCGGCAGCTGGGGGAACAGCCCCGAGGAGAACCTGAGCCCCGAGGTGCACGGATCGCATGGGGTATAAGGGGGCACGTCTGTGTACGGGGCACTGGCACCCCATATAGAGAGCAGTGTCACCCTATGTGCAGGGCACTGCCATCCCATTGTAGGCAGGGCTGTGCCACCCCATACGCAGAGCAACGTCACCCCACATACAGGGCTGTGCCACCCCACGCACAGAGCGGTGCCTCCCCATACACAAAGCTGGGTCACCCCATATGCAGCGCAGGGCCACCCCGTACACAAAGCTGTGTCACCCTATTCACAGTACACAGCCACCCCATATTCAGGACAGTGCCAGCTCCGTGTCCCTTAGCAGGGCAATGAATCCCATATATGGGGAGGTTCCACCCCATATACAGAGCAATGCCAGTCTCATGTATCCTCACAGGGCAGCGCCACCCCATATGGACACCACGGCCCCCCATGTGCCCCGGCAGCTGTGGGGTGGGCAGGGGGCAGGGCCGGGTGCTGCAGCTCAGCAAGGCGTCGCACCGGGGTGGGATTGGGCTCATTCAGGCCTAGGAGAAATAGAGAGAAATAAGCAGATTAGGGGGCAAATCCCACTGGGGGGGGATGGGAGGGGAGGAGTAGAGAGCTCCCGCAAGGCCGTGGGGTGAAGATTTTGGGGGACGATTGAAATGTGGGGTGGAGAGGAGGAAGAACGCCTTTCTGCTCCGATGACGGGAGCCGGGGGCCCTCGCTGCTGTGCGCCAACGCCGTGGGGCGGCGGTCGGGGCCCCTCGACCCAATTAGGGTGGGCTATGGGGCAGCCCCCTCCCCACCGCCCGCCTTTTGTTGGCCGAGGGCCGCCCGGGCGTCGCGGCGGGGTCGGCGCCAACCTCTGCCATTATGTCATGCGAAAGGCGCAGCCCCCATTCAGCGCGTCCCGTCCCCCGGATCAAACCCCATTACTTCCACAGCCGTTGCTTCATTATCTCCCGCGCCGAGCACGCCTCTGCCCGTGGCCCATTAGCTGGGCTGGGGGGCCGGGGGAGCATCGATTATGCGTTTAATGGGTTGTTAAAGGTTTAATTATCGCTAACGAAGCAGATGAGCAGCAGCAGCCGGGGGACGGGGACGAGGAGCCGGGTCCCCACGGGGTCAGCGCGCGGCCCGGACGGTGTCAGCAGGAGACCCCGATGCCACCGTGGCCAACGGGTGCAGCTCTGCCCCGTGTTTGGCCCCAACCGACCCCATCTGCCCCAAAACGTTCCACGTTTGGAACCCTGAAGCCCCCACGTGTGCCATCGTCCCCTTGTTGCCCCAACGTTGCCGACCGCACGCCGTCCCCGGTGCCATCGTGGGGCATCTCAGCACCGCCGCCCTTCCGTCCGCGCTCCTATCGGGACCCCGCTGGCCCCATTGGGGCTGAGCCCCCCCGCTTCTGCCCAGCAATTACGGCAGCTTTGTGCCACTGGCACCGCTGGAGAGCAATTAGGGCCGGAGTGACGGCGGAGCAGATTCCCCCTGACAAGCAGGCGGGACGCGGGCTGGGATTCGGTCACCCATGTGTGGGGACGGCAGCGTTTCCCCGCAGATGCAGGCGGTGGGTGATGCTGAAGTGGGTTTCCCCATCGCCGAGCGGAGCACCGCGTCCCGCTCTTCTCCTTACCCACCGCACGCCCATCTCCCACTGCGCACCCAACGTGGCTGAAAAAACAACAGCCCCTGGTTGTTCCCTATGAAACTAGAGCGTTTCTGTTTGTGCATAAAAAAAGGAAAAAGAAAAAAAAACAAAAAGAAATTCTTGATGGTGGTAATAATAATAAAGGGGTGCGGGGATTTCCCCAGGTCCTGCGGGCCGCACCGGGGCGGCTGCTGGGTGCCCCCAGCCACTGTCCATGCTGCTGCATCGGGGGGGGTCACCTCCCTGCTCCGGTCCTGCCGAGCGCCCCGTCGGGGTAGGGAGCAGTGGGGAGCGTTCATCAAATGGGCTGCCAGGTCTTGTCGATGGTCTGAATGTGCTCCTTGGCTTTCATGCGGAGCGAGGCGATGCTGGAGCTCCTCTGGTCGACGTCCTCCAGCGGGTACTTGTCCACAAAGGGGGTGCCGCACTGGTAGGGCGCGGGGGCCATGGGCTGCATGCCCTGAGCCATGGCCGGGGGGGTGTTGAGGAAGGAGTGCCCTCCGTAGGGGGGCTGCAGGGCCTGGGGGGCTCCCATGAAGCCGGGGATGCTGTGCACAGGGGTGGCACTGGAGATGGGCGACGTCAGCCACGGGTCGAGAGGGAGGGAGTTGCTCATGGGCCCCACGTTGGCCGTCATGGGCGGCCGGTTGAAGGACAGCATGGGGGTGTCGTGGAGCTTCATGGAGCTGGCCTCCATCTTCTCCTGCCGCCTCCACTTGGCTCGGCGGTTCTGGAACCAGACCTGTCGGGGTACAGTGAAAGTGACCCAGCGGTGTGTGCCCCGTGGCTACGTTGTCCCTCACAAACGTGCTCCTCAGGGGTGTCCCGTGTGCTGTGCCCCCTGTTGGGTGATCCCTGTGCAGTGTCCTATGCAAGATGTCCTACACAAGATGCCCCACGTGCTCTGTTCCACGTAGTGTGCCATTGTAGGGTGTCCCATGTGTTCTATCCCCTGTTGGTTGACCTTCATGCCATGCCCTATGCAAGATGCCCCATGAGCTTTGTCCCTTGTAGGGCGCCCCACGTGTTGTATCCTTTGTAGGATGCCATGTCCTATGTAAGATGTCCTGCGTGCTGTGCCCCATATAAGGTGCTCCATCCGTTGTGCCCCACACGTGGTGGTGACACAGTGACAGTGGGCTGGTGGCTGGACTGGCTGATCTTAGTGGTCTGTCCAACCTTAATGATTCTGAGATTCAGCACCCCGCGTAGGGTGACCCGTGTGCCACGTCCTGTGCAAGATGCCCCATCTGCTGTGTCCCATGAAGGCCGTTCTATGTGACATGGCCCACACAGAGTGTCCCCCCCGTGCCGCGTTCTCAGCGGGGTGCCCCACACGCTGTGCCCCGTGCAGGGTGCCCCATGCAGGGCGCCCCGTTGTGCCGTATCCCACGCGGGGTGCCCCATGCAGGGTGCCCCACACGGGGTGCTCCAGGCCCCCTGCGCTGTGTCCCCTCGGGGTGTCCTGAGTATGGTGCCCCACGCGCTGTGTCCCCCGCGGCTCCAGCGATCCCTGTTCTTTTGTCACTCCTGCTCTATTTGGCTTTCTCTCCTTTTGTTGTGCTTTCAGACCCAGTGACTGGAAGGGCTGTCGCTGCCTGTGCTGGCAGCAGGGTCTGCTCCAGGCTGAGCCTCCACGCAGAGCAGGGCTTTGTGCCAAACCACCCCGTGCCCCGGCTCCAGGAAACCTAAAATCCTGAATCCATGAGAATCTCAGGGCTTTCCTGGCCCTGAGGAGCTGACAGTGGTGAGGAGCTGCTGTGGGTTGTCACCCTTCCTACGGAACCAGGGCAAGATGCAGCCCCAAGCACCTACGCTGAGCTCGTGCCTTGGGCGATGGGGAAACGAAGGCGTAGAGCCGCCCCTACCTGCACGCGGACCTCGGGCAGGTTGACCTTCATGGCCAGCTCCTCTCGGCTGTACACGTCGGGGTAGTGGGACTTCTCGAAGGCTCTCTCCAGCTCGTGCAGCTGGTAGGTGGTGAAGGTGGTGCGGTTCCGCCGGTGCTTCTTCTTGGGCTGCTCCTCCTCGGCAGCAGCTGGAGGCGTCTCCTCGCCGTCCCCCGGCTTCCGCAGCTCGCCCAGCTCCCCCTCACACTTATTGAGGAACATCTCGGCACCTGCGAGGGGTGGTGGGGGGTCAGGGGGTGTGGGGACAGCAGATCATCCCACGAATTCCATCTGGATGAGCGGACGGACAGGAGACGGGCCATCCCTGTGGCACTTCCGTGGGGACTTTATAGGGCCAGCAGCTCTGAATACCACTCAGAGCTGACCTGAGTGGGCCAGGTCCATCCCCCCTCCCCACTCCCACACTCCATCCCTTGAAACTGCCCCACATCGGTGCGGGACCCCACTCCAACCCCCATGGCACGGCCAAAGCATGCGGAATGAGCAGTGTGTGTGCAGAGCCCGGTGTGCGGTGTCCACCATGCAATGCCTGCCCTGCAGCACATGCAATGTGTGGGGCACGGTGAGCGCAGTGCACGTGCAGTGTGCAATGCACAAGGAGTGCAGTGCAGTGCACGCACAACCTGCAGGCACAGCGCTGTCTGCAGTGCTTCTGTGCTCAGGGCACGCAGTGCCTGCAGTGGCAGTGCCTGCAGTGTGCTCCATGTGTGTGCAGCTCTGGGTGACGCCTCCCAGCCCCGTGGGTTCTGGTGGGGTGTGGGTGCTGCAGCCTCGAGGTGCCGTGCCCTGTTGTCACCGTGCCGGGGCTGGGGGCACGGGGAGGGTTGGGGACCCCCTCTGCCATCCCACTCACGCTTACCCGCTTCTCATTTGCGCAGCTCCACACCTGCAAGGAGAGGGGAAAGGGGTGAGCGGTGCGGGACCCCACAGGGTGAGGGGGATGGGGACGAGCGGGGACAGGGAAGGTCGGGGCAGTGGGGTGAGGGCCAGGGCTGTGTATGAGATGGCCCCCACAGCCCCATACCCATCCAGAAGGAAAGGAGGCCCCAAGAAAACAGGAAGAAGAGAGAAACTACCCTGTGGGATGGGTGCTTGGTGCCCCGCTGCCGCCCTGCTGCCGCCCGCCTCGTCCCCAGTGCCGTCACATCGCATCCCTGCGGCACCGCGTCCCCCTGCAGCCCTACCGCCCCGCTGGGCACAGCAGGCACAGCAGGCAGCCCCTCCAGCTGCTGAGGCCATCGGTGTCCCCACACCCCGCGTGCTGCAGGGGGGCTCTGCACTCCATGTCCTGCAGGAGCTTTTCGGACAGTGGCTGCTGCTCCCTTTGGGGATCGGAGGGCAGCCGGGATGCCCAGTGGGGCGCTTTGGGGACACCCACCGTCCTCCCCCACGTCCTCACAGCACAGCACAGCACTGTGCCCACCCCAGCTCCGCTCTGTCCTCCTCCCCTGGCACTTTCTCCCAAATTCCCGTAAAACGGCGTTACCTGCTGGGCCCGACGCGGCTTTTCCAGGAGTATTTAACTTTGCCGGTCCCTCCTGGGAACCAAACAAGCGGCTCAACCTCACCAATCTTGCAGCTTGGCAGCCAAAGTTGCCTCTAGTCTTCTTATTTGTCACAGAACCGCCGCGCTAAGGCTCGGGAGAATCTTTATTTAGTGTTGCAGATGTCACCAAGGCCCCGCAGATTGGAAATGAGTCCAAAGGATTAAGACGAGGTTATTAATTGGAGGCCTTCCCCTTTAAGAATGATTGACAGTTACTTTCTGGACAAGTAATTGCTCTAAATGTCCCCCCAGCGCCGGGCGGGCCGGGGGGGCTGCGGGCGCACAAAGCCCCGCGCTGCCTTCCCCGCTCGGATTGTCTCCCCACAAAGGCGTCCTGCTGGAGTTTTCCTTGTAATCCCCTCATTATGGGAGAGGAAAAAGAATTAGAAACACGGGGCGAGGAGAAGAAAGGCGGGGGGGTGGGGGGGGGGGAGGGAGAGAAACAATTTCCTTCGGCTTTGCCAGCGCCGCGCCGCCGGGAATGGGGCTGTGCTGGGGATGCCATGGGGGCTGCGTCCCCCAGTGGAGGTGGTGGGGTGGCCTCGTGGCAGCGTGTGGGGTCCTTTGGGATGCTGGGTGTCACAGCAGGCAGTGGGACCGGCTTGGAGACCATCGACGGGATCAGCTGTGGAAGTCAAACCAGGCATGAGGAGTGGGCATGGGGACCAGCGATGGGATCAGCTGTGGATGTCACACTGAGCATGGGCAGTGGGTATGGGGTCGAGCAATGGGACAGCCTTTGGATGTCACATCAAGCGTGGGGACTAGCAAGGGGTCAGCTGTGGATGTCACACCAGGCATTGGAACCAGCCTGGGGACCATCAGTGGGATCAGCTGTGGATGCCACGTCAGGCATGGGGACCAGTGATGGGACCATCTTGGGATGTCGCACCAAGAATGGCAAATGAGCGTGGGGTCCAGCTGTAGTAGCAGCTAGGGATGTCACATCAAGCACGGAAGTCACACCAGGCATGGGAACAAGCTGTAGACGTCGCACCACGTGTGGGGAATGGGCATGGGGTGCAGCAATGGGACCAGCTATGGATGTCATCACACCAGGGATGGGGGCCAGCAGTAGGGACTGGCCAAAGGTGTCACACCTTGTGTGGGGAGAATGGGCATAGAGAGCAGTCTCGAGTGTGGGGAGCAGCTTGGGGACCATCTGTGGGATCAGCTGTGGATGTCACACCAGGCACGGGGATCAACTCAGGACCAACCATGGGTACCAGCTTTGGGAACCAGCTCTGGAGCCGTCTGTGTGTGTCACATCAGCCATGGGTACAGACAGAGAGGAACAGGTGTGGGGACTAAGAGCAGGGACAAGCATTGGGCATGGGACAGAGCATGAGGACACACCGTGGGGCCGCCCATGGGGTCTGGCCATGGGCTGTGGGATGTGGATCCACAGTGCAGGCAGCCCCACGCCTGTAGGGCTGTGGGACAGAAACATTGCCCCGCTGGGGGCCGGGAGCGTTGCGATGGTGTCTCCTCCTGTCTGGGTGCCTGTGCTGCCCACCAGGATTCCCCTTTCTGCCCCCCACTCCGTTTCACTTTCCCCCAAAACCCTCTTCCTGTCACCTGCCAACGCAGCAGCCCTTGGCCACTGTTTCGGCTTCCTCCCACCCCCAGCCTCTCCATAGCACGGTTCCCCTTTCAGATGCTGAACGTCACCGTGGGGCTTTGATCACCGCCAGGCACTGTACTAACCCACAGAAGTGCCTCTGCCTGAACACAGCGCAGACCCAGAGCCACTGCGTGTCACTGCTGGTGGTGCTGCACTGTGAGCCTTCACTGCGCTGCCGTAGGGCGGTGGGGACGTTCCCAGTCTGGGATCCCGGATCCCAACGAGATGGATCCCAATTACATGGATCCCAATGAGCACCTTGTGCCAGCGCCACCGTGATGGCAGCAAGAAGACCCCGATCCCCTGCTCCGCTGACTTCCCAACAGCACCACGGGGACACAGAGCGCAGAGCTGCCCCAGGAAGACCCCCAACCCCAGCACCTCTCGCAGACACCAAGAGCTCCAAAGTGGCTCAGAGCAAAGAGATCCCCCCCAAAAGCGCCGTGTGCCCACCAGGGACCAGGACCACCCGTGGGTTGGTTTTCGGCGCGGGCGCAGCCGCCCCAGCTGCCCGGATTTGGATTTACCCACCAGGGCCGTGTGTGCGGAGCCGGCCCCGCTAAACCGCCTTAAGGTGTTGGCTCACACGGGCGGGGGAGGCCAGCAGGCTGATTTGACAAATGATTATAATTGCCTTTTAGGAGCAGATAGCAAATTGATTTGCTTCCTCGTCCAAGGCCCGTAATCGCTTCATCACTTTAAAATATTAATGCTATACTTCTTTGCTAGTTTCCCAATTACCCTAATTGAAGGCAAATTGGTTAAGAAGGTGCAATGCAGAGTATCAGGGGGTTTAGTTCACTCAAATGACAGTTTTAAACCTCCCTAATCCTATTAGCGGGCAAAGCTGCTAACGCTTAGAGACGCTGCGTCAGCTTACCGGGGCGGTGGGGCCGGGGCGGGGGTCGGGGCCGGGGGCCGCTGGCCGCACGTGACCAGCTCTGCCGGGGATTTGTCACTTTTTTAGTTCATTAAGAGGCCCGGGGCGGGCGGGCGGGTGGCAAAGGGTGACCCCAAAAGGGTGAGGAGGCACAGGTGGCAACGTGGGGGCGGCGGGGGGGCAGGGCGATTAGCTGGGGAGACCTGGGAGAGGGTCCTGACCCGGATCCCAGCTGGTGCCGGGCGCCCCGTGGGGAGCGTGGGGAGATGGGGACCCGAGGGCCGCCGTCCCGGCACCCGGTCACGGGGGATGGCGGGGATGTGGGGTGGGACTGGGCTGCCCCACAAAGGGGCTGGGGGCCGTGCAGCCGTGTCCTGTTCGGCTCAGGTTGAATTTGTGTCCGAACAGGAGAAGTTCTGCAGGAGGGCTGCGCAGTGGGGACAGCGGGGCGCTGGGGGTGGTGGGGGCTTCAGCAGACGCTGCCACAGCAGCACACGGGGCTCAGGGACCCCCACCCCACAACCCTGCTGCTGCGGCTGGGGCAGCTGAGAGCTGCGGTGCGACTCCCAACCCAGCAGCGTTGGGTTCCGCCCCACTGCCACGGGCACACGCCCCACAGGCCCCATGCACTCCTCAGGCCCCACAAGCCCCACACATCCCACTGGCCCCACAGAACCCACAGGCCCCAAAGGCCCCAAAGGCCCCACAGAACCCACGGGTCACACAAAACCCACGAGCCCCACAGAACCTTCAGGCCCCATAAGCCCCAGAGAACCCACAGGCCTCACAGAACCCACAGAAGCCACAGGCCCTACAGGCCCTGCAGGCCCCACAGGCCCTAGAGAACCCACAGCCCCCACGGGATCCACAGAACCCACAGGCACTGTAAGCCCCACAGGCCCCACACGCCCTGTAGGCCCCACAGGCCCCACAGACCCTGCAGGCCCCATACGCCCTGTAGGCCCCATACGCCCTGTAGGCCCCACACACCCTACAGGCCCCACAGGCCCCACAGATCCCCCAGGCCCCGCAGGCCTTTCAGGAGCAGATGGCCCTGGTGCTGGGAGCCCGGGGGCGGTGAGCGCGGCCCTCCTTTCATGTGAACGCAGCGTGAGTCCGGCCCGGCTCCATCAGGCGGTGGCGTTCGGGGCCCTGGCGGTGCATTTTGCACGGGTTCAGGGAGCTTAGTCCCTGGGGACAGGCGATTCAGGCAGATTAGACCTCCCTAAAATAGGCAGGTATTATGATCTCAGCAGCCTGCAGCCTTCCGGCAGTCGCCCGCGCGGCGGCGTTTAAGCCCACGGTGCTGCTGAGCCTGCAGCGGGAGGGGGGGGGTAGAGGGGACCCCCGGGTGGGGACGCTCCCCCCCTGTGGAGCCTGCGGGGTGCAGGCGTGGGTCAGGGTGGTGAGACTGCGGGCGTGGGGCTGTGTGTGGGGTGAGGAAAAGCCTACGGTGCGACCCAGCTCTGGGGGTAGGCACTGCGTGGGATGGGGATGTGCAGGCGGAGCTGCGTGGAATGGAGGCGTCGTGCAGCAGCACGAACAGGAAGCTCATCCCACAAAATGACGCTTTTATTGATCCGAACAGCTCAGGAGATTCCAGGGGTGGCGCTGGGGGTGTGGGACTGCTGCCTGGCTGGACTTGGGGTGGCACCAGGGGACGCCGTGGCATGGGATTCAGTGGAAAGGACCCCAGCGTCTCTGCCCAGAGCCCCCAGAAATCCAGGGAATGGTTTAGGCAAGGACAGCTGACCTCCAGCACAGGCATAGGGCCCCAGCCTGGCATGTTGCACCCACAAAACCCACAGCCCACCCGCTCCTGCCCAGCACTACATCAGGGAGCACTTCTCCTTCACTTCATCCACAGTGCCCAGCGCACGGCCCCGCAGCGCCGCCAGATCCACGTCCTGCAGCTTGGTCAGGAAGGCGAAGGCGCCCTCCTCTTCCTCCTCCTCCTCCTCCTCACCACGCACCATGGCTGCCAGCTCCGGTGGCAGTTCCACCGCGCCGCCCGCCACATGCAGCTGGGCATCGTCCCGCTCATCCTGCGGGTGGGAGATGGTGCTGGGGCTGCAATGGACCCTCAGCAGCCTGGGGAGGGAGCGGGAGCAGCGGGCTCCTTTGGGACACCCGTGGATGGGGGGCGTCCCAGCAGCTGCCCAGCCCCACACTGGGGCTGCTGGAGAGACGCGTGCGCGGGTGGACGGGAAGGACGGGGACAGCAGCCGTTTGCTGCCCTCTTCAGGAATCGCTTCCCATCCTATGGGACTGGGGAGGGGGAGGATGGCTGCCACCCAGCTCGAGGGCACTGGGGCTCGGGGTCCCCCTGTGTGTCCGTACCTGGGCCAGGTGATACTTGTCCCGCAGGTGCATGCGCACAGTTGCCCGTTCTGCCTTCTTGTGTGCGAAGGTTTTGTCCCGCTCGATCCTGTGTGATGGGTGACATGTTGTCACCTCTGCCCCACCTGAGTCCCCGCATTGTCCCTCAGCCTGGCGTGGCTGCACCCATCCAAAGATCCAAATGTGCAGTGGTCCACGTAAGGCTGCAACTGGGGGTCCCAGGGCAGGGTCTGTGTCCTGCCCCCTACCCAGTGGTGACACTTGTAGTGGAAGGACTCACTCCTCCTACAGCCTTTCACCTCCCTGACACCACCCCCAAATCACCCACATCTGTGGTGGTACCTGAGTGCAGCCCAGTCCTGTCCCCATCTTCCCTCACATCTGTGGGCTCTGGGATGAGGGTGGCCCTGGGCACCTCCCTCTTCCTTGTCATCTGCAGAATGCTGAGTCCCTGCACCAGCACCCACGGGGACCTCCTGCACCGTGGGGACATCCCACACCACGGAGACCTCCTGCACCACTGGGACATCTCACTGTCGGAGCATTTCATACCATGAGGACGTCCTGCACCACAGAGACCTCCCTCACCATGGAACCTCCTGCACCACGGGGACGTCCCACACCATGGGGACCTCCTGCACTTTATGGACCTACTTTGCTCCCACCCTCTGCCTCCCTGCCCCTGTCCCACCCAAGTAGGGGACAAGTGACACCTCGGTCCCACTGCATGGGGACCCTGCAGCCCCAACCAAGCCTTACTTCTCCTCCAGCAGCTGCCGCTGGTACTCCTCGAACTCCTCGCGGGACATGCCGTGGGGCAGGGCAGCCGCCTTGCCGTCCTTGGGGGGTGCCTTGGGCTCCTCCTCACCCCCCCGCAGGTTCCTCAGGGCGGCCGTGAAGAAGGCAGCCATGGGTGGGTGGATGTTGTGCCCAGCACTGGGTCCGGCGCCTGCAAGGTCAGCAGGACCCGGGATAAGGGCTGGATTATGGCATTAGGAGGGGAAGCCAACACCACTGGGGTGGGAAGACCTTCCTGTGCAGCACCCGAGGGTGCTGTGGACCTGGACTCGGTGGAAATAACCCATTGCCTGGGCCTTGATGCAGGGGCACAGTGGGCATCCAAAGCCGCTTTCCGTGGTGGGGCGAGAGGTGCAGAAAGTGGGCATGGGGGAGATGTGAGAGCAAAAACATCAACCCAGGGTTGAAGGACTGGAAGGGAGACAAGGAATGGGGTGGGTGCACACACACGCGCACCCCAACTCCTGTTAATCCCTGCTCTGCTGAGATATTGAGATCGCTTGCGAGCCGGTGCCTGGGGCTGCTCCTGCCCTGCTCCCACAATCTGTGTGCGAGCAATTCCCATACAGGCTCTGATTAAAAGAATAATCCCTGGCTCTCTGCACAGCCCTGAGCAGAGTGGGGCTGGGCTGTGCATGGGGGGCTGAGGGGGCCGGGGCTCCCACCCCTCCTCTGTGCTCACCCCAAACAGGGGATAGCCCTAATGTGAGTCTGGAGACTAAAAGACGCTGCCCAACGAATTTCTGTGGTTTAATCAAGAGGCCCAAACCCGCGTGGCTGAGCTGAGTGCAGTTGGTGTGCCCATGCAGGGCAGGCATAGGGCTGTGCCAGCAGTGGGGTGTTGTCTTCCATAGGGGTGGGACATCCCCTATTGTCCCCACCACTGGGAAAGGAGAGGGGGCTCAGAGGGACCTCGTGCTCCTGGTGCCCCCAGGCATGGCTGGGCCCCACGGGGACGGAGGGATTCATCTGTCCACTGCATCCTCCTGGGAGATGGAGGGTGGACATTGCATCCTCTGTGTGCATGCAGGGGAGGAGGCACCCTGCAGAGCCACTGCCCCATCTTCACCAGGAGGGAGCAGCCTCCAGGCTGCCCATTTTCACACTGCTCCCCAACTTGGGGGCTCCTCCTGTGGGTCCTGGGGGCTCCTTGGGTGTGGAATGTAGGTTAAACATCCTTCAGGTGCTTCAGCTCTTTCTGCAGCTTCTCTGTGAGCTTCTTGAAGGACGGCCTCTTGCCCGGCTCCATCTCCCAGCAGCTCCTCATCAGTGCGTACACAGTGGGCGGGCAGCCCTCGGGGGGCTCCATGCGGTACCCCTGCTCCAGCTGCTCCGTCACCTCCTTCAGGCTCTGCGGGTGGAGCAGGGAGCTGGGGTCCCCCCTCCGGGGGCAGCAGGGATGTCCCCATCCCCTGCACCGCATCAGGCTGTGAACCCCTGCACTCACCAGCTTGGGGTAGGGCGCTCGGCCAAAGGAGAACACCTCCCACAGGAGGATCCCGTAGCTCCACACATCCGATTTGGAGGAGAATTTCTACCGTGGCATGGGGAGGGAGCTGCAGCCAGCTGGGGACCCATCGCTCCCGGCTGCACCCTCACCTCCCCACGGCAGAGGGACCCCACACCCATCCCATCCCCTGCAGGAGATGCCCTCGCCCTCAGGATGAGGATCGGGACAAAGCCCAGACGTGGGGAGATGGGGAGTCAGCACGGGGCAGAGATGTGTTGTGGGATGGGGTGGGGAGCTGCCCCGGGGGCCCTTTGCTCCATCACTCACATTGTGCTTCAGGGCCTCGGGAGCCGTCCACTTCACGGGCAGCAGCGTGGTGTCCGCACCGCGGGGGTTGACCCTGGCCAGGCCAAAATCGCTCACTTTGGCCACGTTGTCCTCGGAGATGAGGATGTTGCGGGCGGCCAGGTCCCTGTGCACCAGCTTCTTGGACTCCAGGTAGTCCATGCCCTGGGCCACGTCCCTGTGGTGGTGGGGCGGCGTCACCGTGTGTCCCCCTGCCCTGGTGTCACCGTGTCTCTGGGAGCTCCCCAGCGATGCAGGCGATGGGAGGAGGACTCACAGCGAGAACTGCAGGAGCTGTGGCAGTGAGACGAGCGCGCGGCCCCGCGTGCGCAGGAAGTTGACCAGGTTGCCCTGAGGGATGAGAGCCGTGGAAGGACCGCTGGGATGGGGCTCCCGGGATCCACACAACCCAGCCCCAAGCTGTGGGTTTTATCTGAAAATGGAGCCGCAATCGGCCCCATCGTCTGAGCCCCGGCTGCCCTCACCTTGCTCATGAACTCCATGACGATGTAGAGGCCGTTGTGCAGGATGACGCCGAGCAGACGCACCAGGTTCTTGTGTCGGACCTTCCTGAAGTGAGGGGACATGGTCAGGGCCAGTACCCCCAAAACCATGGGGTGGGGTCTGTCCGTACCCCTGTGCCCCCACTCACGTCATGGCGGCGGTCTCGGCGAGGAAGGCCTGGGCGGTCACATCACACTTGACGTTCTTCACAGCCACCTTCTGCCCCATGTACTCGCCCTGCAGGACATCTGGTGGGGGATGCAAGGCATCAGGCGTGGGGACACTGCACCCAGCCCTAGGACAGCAGGGATGGCATCCAGGAAAGTCATCTGGCGATGCCCTCTAGGGACCTCTGGTCCCATCTCACCTCCAAACTCGCCTTGCCCGATGCGTTCTCCCAGCGTGAGGTGCTGCAGGTTGAGCAGCCAGCCGGCTGCACGGCACAGGGATGGGTCAGAAGGCACCAGAACCACTTCCTCCCCCCTCACCCCTTCCCACCTTTGGCCAACTCCTCCTCAGCTGACTTCATCCCGCTCTTGGCTTTGGGCTTCACCAGCTTGGTGCAGAGGGCTCCTTGCTGCTCCGTGTAATGCTGCAGGATGGGGCAGGGGGTGAGGAGTGGGGAAATGGCCACAGGTGCTCCGCAGGACCCTAGCACCAAAGCTAGCCCTCTAGGTGCACAGAGCCCATCCTCCGCAGTGGGAAATCCCAAACCATCATCTCCACGTGGGGCACAGTCAGGGCACACCGCAATGGAGCAGCCTGTCCCCGGGGTGGGGGGACAGGAAGGGGGTGGTTTGCAGAGCTTCAGCAGAGGCAGATGAAAGGAGAAAAGGACCATCTGAAAGCAGAAGTTGTGTCTAAACATGGAAACAATCAGGAAGCGTGAACTCCCAGAGGAGAGGCATGGAGTGGATGTGGGTCAGGGTAGAGGAAGAGCTGGAGGAAGAGCTTTCTGGAAGCAGGAGAGCCAGTGTTATATTTGGCAGCAGGCAGGGCACAGTGGGAGCATCCACTGCTCCCCAAACCAAGCGGGGTCTGGAGAACATCATGGGATGGAGAATGGCAGCAGGTAATAAAACGCACCCACAGCTGCGGTGAAGCCCCAGGGGCCACAGGACGAGGTGGCCGTGATGTCACACTGCACACCGCTGGCCCTTGGGGTCAGGATCACCCCGTATTTCTGCATCACTGCGTGCCAAACTGGAGTGACCCCAAAGTCCTGCGCAAAGGGGGGCTCTCACCTCGATCATGTCGATGAGGTTGCAGAAGTACTGCTCGCTGTCGATGCTCAGCCTGTTCTCCTGGTGCAGCACACGGTAGTGGATCACCTCCTTGCCAAAGCTCACGCACAGCACGTAGTCACCGGGGTGCCGGACCGACTCACGCACCAGGAACAGCCCGTCCTCGGGGGGCTGCAGCTCCTGCACCGCCTCCACCCCTGAGATCTTCCCGTGGAACCAGCTGGGAAGAGGGGCGTGGGGATGGGGGGTGTGTGGGGCGAAGGGATGAAGAAATGTGGGGTGTGGAGTGAGGGGATGTGGGGATAGGGGCGAGGGGTGAGAATATGTGGAGATGGGGGCCGTGGGGTGAGGGAATGTGTGGGTAGGAATGAGGGGATGTGGGGCTGGGGATCTCTCGCAGCACCAGCAGCAAGGCAGTAGAAGCAGAGTCCACACAGAGGCCACGCAGACCCCGCAGCAGCCCCTTCCCCACCAGGGCTGTCCCAGACGGTTGGACACAACGGGGGTTTTCGTAGCCAACAAATCCCTCGGTGACCCGGGCTCTTGGCTGCTCTGCCCTCAGCAGCCCCTCCAGATTTGGGGGAGGGGAAATGTGTGGGTCAGCCCTGCAGCTGTTGGGACCCCGCAGTACTCACGGCATGAGGCTGAGCTTGTGGTCAGCACGGATGGCCCCGCGCTCCCGCAGCGCCCCGGCCGCCAGCAGCCCCTCCTGCCCGCTCTCGTTGTGCCGCGCGCGGTACCAGTTCCTGCCCTGCAGATGGGACGGTCTCAGAAAGGGGACACAGAAACCAGGAAGGGGGTCCTGGACCCGGTGGCACTGCCAAACGCACGGCCCCAGAGGTCACCTCCACGGCCTCGATGATGGTGATCACATCTCCCTTGTGGAAGGCCAGCTCGCCGGCCTTGGGCTTGGTGTGGTCGTGCTTGGTGACGCACTGCGTCCCCGCAGGCCAGTGCTTCTGCAGGAAGAAGGCAGCGTCACCGGGATGCTCGGCCCCGAGGTCAGCCCCAGATGGAAGGATTGCGTGGTGACATGGGATGGGGACAACATCCTGATGGGATGGGATGCCCCGCTGTCACATCCCTGTGCTGGTGCAGTGCAGGAGAGGACAGTGAGCCCCGCTCACCCTGGACATGATTGGCCGTCAGCGCATCAGGGACTGCTGTCTGCTCCCGATGTCACCTGCAGAGAAGAAACCAAATGGGGCCACAAAGAAATGAGGCTGAGCCAAAGCTCTGGCCTGGTCGTCGTCCCCCCCAAGGAGCAGAGCAGTGCCCCAGAGCCACATGAGGCCGTCACAGCGCCGTGTGGTTTTGGCAGAAACTCGCTTTCTCATCTCCTGCCTGCAGCTCACAGCTGTCGGGGCCATGAGGGCTGGGAGAGGCACGGGGTGACGGGCTGCAATGCCAGCAGTGAGGGGCTGATTGCCCCGCGGGGTCACCGCCAGGCATCTCACATCTGCAGGGTCCCCGTTCTTCCCTGCTGTCCCAGGCGCTGTGCCCGGTCCACGGAGCAGCGACACACAGCGCCTTCACCCTGCAAGGAAAGCCGGTCCTGGACGGAGCTCCACGCCTCGGAACGCCGCTGACACTCCTTGCTGTTCCTCTTTCTGCAGGTGAGTCACCACCACTCCTCTGCGTCACGGCACTGAGCCCCGTGACAGCGAGCAGATGAGGTCCGGTGCGCCGGGCGTGGGGCAGCACTCGGCTGTGAGTCACACTCCTGTGGGTGCAGCTCAGACCTGGTCCTAAGGATTATTCCTGGGGGCGCTCAGCCCACCCAGCTCCCACTGCCCTAAAGGTTGTTCCTGGGGAAGTTTAGCCCACCGAGATCCCGCTGTCCTGAAATGTGTTCTTGGGGCGCTCAGCCCATGAAAGTCCACGCACCGAGAGCATGATGAGCGGGAAGAAAAGCGAGGAGAACACGCCGGCTGGGTTGATGGCACAGAGCCCCCGTATTTCACTTTCCCACCACCCCCTGCAGCACGGTGGGCATGGGTTGCTGGTCAGACTGGTGGCCACAGCGCTTTTACCAACCTCAGTCATTCTGTGGCACTATGAAGGGTCAGCGGGGACAAGCAGTGGATGTTTGTCACAAACGGGCGACGCCAGGCTGTTCTCCCCACTGAACCCAGTGCCTTCAGCCCACATCCATCTCACCCACATCCATCTCACCCCACATCCATCTCACCCCACATCCATCTCACCCCACATCCATCTCACC
>NW_024884595.1:0-44041 GCF_019232065.1 Centrocercus urophasianus
CTTTCTTTCTTTCTTTCTTTTTCTTTCTTTCTCTTTTCCCCTTCCCACTTCCTCTTCCCTTTCCTTTTCCCTTTTCCTTTTCCCTGTTCCCCCTTCCCCCATCTTTTTTCCCCTTCCCCCTTCCCCTTTCCTTTTCCGCTTCCCCTTTTGCACTTCTCTTTCCCCTTTCCCTTTTCTTTCCCTTCCCCTCTCCTTCCCCCTCCCCCTCCCCCTCTCCATCCCGCACTCCCTTCTCCTCTCCTTTTCCCTCTCCCTTCCCCCTTTCCCTTCTCCTTCTCCTTCTTCCCATTCCCCTCCACTTTTCCATTTCTCTTTCTTTTTCCCTTTTCCTTTTTCCTTTTCTCTTTCCTTTCCCCTTTCCCCTTTTCCTTTTCCCTCTTCTCTTCCCCTTTCTCCTTCCCTCCTTCCCCCCTTCCCCCTTCCCCTCAAAGATCCCCTCTTCCCCCTTCCCCCTTCCCCTCCCCCTTTCCTTTTCTCTTTTCCCTTCTCCATTTCTCTTTCACTCTTCCTTTTGTCCTTTTCACTTTTCCTTTCTCCTTTCCCTTTTTCCTTTTTCTTCTTCTCTGTCCCCTTCCCCTTCCTCTTCACTTTTTCTTTCCCCTTCCTCTTCACTTTATTAATTTGCAAACTCCTCCAGCCTCGTGCTCTCTGTTGCCCACTGCAATGTTTGAAGAAGAGCCAGGTTGTGCCTCTGTGTCCCCTATAAATTCAGATGGCTCTGCTGTCACCAAATGCCGTTACACCAGCACTGGGAGCGGGCGAAGGATCCTTCCTCTCCTTTTACAGCCTGTTCTTCTATGTCTGGCTCTCATCTGCACTCCTCCAGCACCATAAAGCAGCCAACAATTTATTTCTGCTTTAAGGTGTCTGCGGACTGGCAGGGTGATGTAGCAGGGCTGCTGCAGGGCTGAGGATCCGGCCCTGGCCGCCGTTTGTCACGCAGCAGGACTGCGGGGTGCAACGCCTGGGGACGCAGCAGTGCCTCCCCACAGCCCCCGTCGCCCCCCTCTGCGTGCTCCTCCAGAACGCCGCCGCGCTTCATTTCTCATGCCAAGCCTGAGCGTTCCGAGTCGGTTTTTATTTCCATCAGGCAATAATGCTCATTGCTGTAGTTAGCAGTTAGCATTCAAGCTGTTTGCTTTCTGATGCATTAGCAACTTGACCTTCAGTTTCGATTGCGAGCGAATCCTCGTGCTAAACCCGCTGCGGCGCCGCGGTCACGGCACAAACCAACCCCTCACCAGTGGGTTGGGAAGGAAGGAATTCACCCCAGGGCAATGTGTGCTGCTGAGTGACCCACAGAGAACCGCCCTGCAGCTGCGGGCTGCAGCCTGACCCTGCAGAGCCATTAGGTTTTATATACTGCAATTACTCCTTGGCCCCCGGGGGCTGCACCGATGGCTGGACGGCCGTCATTCATCAGCGTGGAGGTTTTTCAGGTGCTGGCGTTGCAAAGGCTGTGTTTCATTCAGGCACTTTTCGGCATTTGAAACGCATTCTCTTATTCCACCAGAGCGCCCTGCAAAAACAGTGGGTGTTACGAGTGTTTGCATCGAGGTTGGCCCCAAGGCCAGCAGTGGGCTGTCCCAACCCACGGTGTCACTTCGAGGGGATGGAGCTGCCTGCCGTCCCCGGGCTCTGTGTGCTGACACCTCCAGTGTCACTCGAGATCTGGAGATGAAGAATGAGATTTATGCTTATGTAATGGGACTGCTTGGTGCACAGCGTGTTGTGCCACGCGTCGTAATGTGCCGCGCTCTGCTTTGTGAAGAGGGCAATATTTCTAGGCAAATGCAAGGCTCCTCGGTCGCGTGCCTGGATCAATTTCACACTGTCATTTCCCCCCTCTCTTGTTTTATCCTTCGCTGAGTTTCCTATATTTTTAGTTAAGAGCCTGATACATATTTGTGATGCATTTGTTCATTACCATGTGACATCCATGGCTGTCGTTCTGCTCTGCGCTGGGCTCATTACTTTTGGCTGATGCATCAGAATGTCACCCCCAAAAGGGGCTCTGACACTCACAGCTGAGCAGGGAGTTTGGGCAATGCCAAACGTGGGCTGCTCCCAAATCTTAGGGTGCAAGCAGACACCGGGTACCACTGGCAATGGGTTTGGTGCACAAGGCTCACCATGGGTATCTGCTGACTCTGGGCAGCTCCCTGTGCTGTGCCCTGTGGGTGGGATGCCCGTGCATCTCTGATCATCTTCTACCCAGGGACCAAAATGCGGGCTGTACCCATCCAGCAGCACAGCCCATTGGATGCCTGTGGGCAGAGCCCTGCTCACGGTCGGGTCCCAGCATCCTCCTGCTGCAGACACAAAGGGGTGGGATGGGGACAGGGAGCTCCACAGGCCCTGGGAGCACGCCTGTGACACCAAGGCTCTAGTGCCATCACTGCTCTGTGTTTCCAAATTCTTGCAGGCTCTTGCAGTATTTCCTGGTCGTTTTTTCCCTATTCCCTCCTCTTCTTCTTTCTCTTTCTATTCAAGCCAATGTTGTGTGTCACAGTGCAGACAGGAGACTGCTCTGAATGGCCTCCTGCCTCAGTTTCTCCACCTAAAGTAACCTTGCTGTCCTCAAGCTGTTTGCTGTTGGGTGCCAAAACCCCCCGATGTCCCCCAGCTCCCTTCAGATCCAGGGCTTGGGTAGTGTGTGTGCCTGCAATCTGCCTGTACATGAGGCTGACCTTGTCTCTTTGCTGTGTTCCCAGTTACACATCCGGCTGTAATTCCTTTGTGAGCTGGAAAGCGGGGGAAGGAGAGCGGCAGGACAAAGAGGAGCTGATAGCTGTGGTCGAGGTGGGCGCTGGCTGGGAGCTGGCTCTGGGCTTTGCAGGCAGCCCACATGGCTTGTTAATATTTCTAGCACACGCTGGCTCCTGTCCCGTTCCCAATGGGGTGACACGTGGTGGGACATTGTCCTCAATGTGGTCTCAGGGGGACCATGAGGGGAGGAGCAGAGCAGGGTGTGTGTTACAGGTGGTCCTTTTGTGGGGATGGTACCCATCAGTAACCCCAGGCTTTGAGGCTGTGCTCTGTCTTGCTGCCCAGAAGCACTGAACCCCACAGTGCCATCACTGTGCAGCATCCCTGGGTCCAGGCTGGAGCGAAGGGAAGAGTTGCTTTTTTCCCATTCTTTTCCCCGCTGCAAATTTATTAATTACTGATTTAGCCCCAGCAACGCAGGCGGTTGAAAAGCAAACACAAATTGCTCAGATCCATAACGTCTGATGAAATTTCAAAGCACTGAAGAGCGGCAATTGAACGCATTCCAAGGCCAAGGCAGGCAGTGAGTGCCAGCTGCCTCCTGTGATGGAGGCTCGATGTGATGCAGAGCATTTGAGGGGTCTGGGATTCCACTGGTCTGGTGGGACTGGGCTGGGAGAGCTGCCTCTGCCCCCTGCTTTCCATCCCCAGGAGGAATGGGCAGAGATGCCTGTCTTGCAGTGACGTGCATTGAGATTTGCTGCACGTGGGGATGCATCAGGGCTGGGTTGGGGTGACAAAGTGGGACAGTGTCCCCAGCTCTGCCCATGACGAAGCTAGAGAAGGTGCTTTGGCAACAGTAGGACTGGGAGCTGTGGGGTAAGACAGTCCCCTCTGGACGTTGCTCTCGATGAGGCTGTGCAGTAGTGAGTGATTAGAGCTGCTGCAGTGAGGAGTGGGGTGTCTCATCCTGCATGCCCAAAGCTGTCCTCACTGCCAGGAGCTTTGCCTCTATGAGAGAGTGAGCTGTGCCCCTAACAGCTCCTCCAACACATCAGCTCCTGGAGGCTTGGAAGTGATGTGAACAGCGAACACAAGGGCAGCTGCTGCAGCAACCGACTTGCCAATTAAACCTCTGGGCCTGGAGATCTCGTCTAATTGGCCTCCTTTAGGAAAGGGATGTGGGAAATGGCTGTGTGGGAGGTGGGTGCTCCCTGTTGGTCCACGCCAAGAGATGGTGGCAGTGAGTGACCTGGTGGCAACTTGGGCTGCTGGGAGATGGAGCAGCCAGAGGTGCCCAGCTTTGGCCTCCTGCCCCAGCTTGGCTATGGGTTTGCAATTTCCCTGCACGTCCCTGTGCCAAACAAGCACGGGGCTGCTGCTCCTCATGCCAAGCCATTTACAACATACCCCACAGCCATGCTGTGTGCGCTCCGATGCCCCCGCAGTGCCCTGGGAGCGCTCCCAGCCCCGAGGGGTCCCCACACACCTCTGTTTTGCGGCACAGCTGAGTCCAACCCAATGCGTTTGCACAGTGCTTTGCAGCTCTGCAGGGAGCCCGAGCAAAGCGCTCCCTGATTGATGGTGTATGTTAGCGACAGCAAAAGCTTATTATCTACCTGCAATCAAGAGGGCACTTGAGCGCTGCGCTTCCTGGAGCAGCTGTGCTCCCACCGAGCCCTTAATGGTAGAGATTAAACCCTGACCTGTGTTTGACAACACGTGTTAACCCCACTGTAATGAGGAGAGTACCCGGGAGAGAGGCCAATGGATGCTGGGAGGTGACCCTGTGGGAAGGGGGACATGGCCACGTGCTGAGTGTTTTGCTGAGTATTTCCCCCTCTGATGCTGTGGGTCTGCACTGTCCCAGCTGGGAGCTGCAGCTCTGGGTGCAGGAGTGCTGGCTCAGCCCATGGCAACTGTGCAGCTGGACCCTTGTTGCATGTTGGAGGCTTCTTGCTGCAAATGCTCTGCACCCTTTGGTGCTGCATGTCAGTGATGACAGGATGCAGTATAGCAATCGAGCATCCTTACATCGGGTATCTCCCAGCTGCTTGTGGGTGCTTCTCCAATCGCCTGCTCCTCTTTGGCTCTCCCTCAAAACTGGGGGCGGAGAGGTGTTGCCAGAGCTCAGCTCCTGCCCCCTCCCCAGCCATAGGGCCCCACAGGCAGGGTGCAACACTGCGCTGCTGGAGGAGGGAGAGCAGCCACTGCATCGCCATCACCGCCTCTTCCCCTGCTCCTTTGCCATAAAGGAGTGTTTTGACTAAATGGATTTTTGCATGGAGACAGCAGGAGCATCGTGGCAAATCCCCTCCCTACAGCAGTGCGGGAGGGAGGGGGGTGTGTGTGTGTGCTATGAATAATGCAGGCACTAAAAGCTGGGGCTGCTGGAGCACTGAGATGCTCACCGCTCTGCCCTGCCCCAGCCTCCCCCACTGCCATTGGCCTCTTTTTCCAGACCATTAATTAAAGAGAAAAAAAATACGGAATTGGTGTTGCCAGCGTTTGCATAATGGGTGGAGGAGGACTCTGGGGCTTTCACCCGGGCCACTTCTGTGTTGCTATTTTGGAGTACAGAGAGCCCCAATTAGCTTTAATAAACTGGAAGCGGTTGCAGACACGGCTGTCTGTCCTTAGGGCAGTTTTCCAGCCTTGCTAGAGTTCCCTCCTTGCTTTTCCCACCTGCTGTCCTGGCTGCATCCCGCTCCCGTGCCCAGCACTCTCCAGCCGCTGCAGTAATAAATTCCTCATTATGCCCTAATTGCCCGTATCCTTTTTTTGTTACCTTCCTCGTTAGTGTGATTTAACGGAGCTGCTGCGTAACTCAGCCACTTCTGAATTGCCATTGATTTCTTCTCCTTTCCTATTTATTTATGGGCCCATCTCTTGTGCCACCTCCTCATCCCGTGCATGCAAGCAGCAAGCCCTTGCTGGTGGCAACGTTTGTCCCCTTATTTTTCTGGGCATTGGTGTTGCTCAAAGCAGATAAACGAAGAATGAATGCATGGGAAGAACCTAATGCAGACCCCTCGCTGCTGCCCTGGGGAAATCCCAAAGCTGGATTTGCTGCAGCGCGCTGGGAAGGGGTTGGTGCTGCAGATGCTGAGTGCACACTTGGACCCTCGTGTCCCTGTGCTGCCCACCTGTGTGCAGGAGCATGCAGCACTGTGTGAGCCTGGAGCAGGATGCACTGCTGGGAGCATCGCAGCGTCACAGTGCTGTGCTGGCCTCAGCACTGTCACACAAGTGTGTGCGCTCCCGCTTGACCGCACCGGGCTCTTGGAAGGCTCTGGTGTTTGCAAACTACTGCTTTGGTTGGAATTTCTCCTTCTATTGCTATGGAAACTGTAATTAAGCTGCACTGGCTCCATAGGCACAGCCACCATCCCCGGGCAGTGATGTGTCTGTCCCGCTGGCACTGCCGGCTGCTGCCCGCCGAGCTGTCCGGGAATCTGTTTATCCAACTCCCTCCTCTCCATCCATCTGGTTCCCCAGATGGGAAACAAGCAGCAAATTGGCCCAGTTTCTTCTTACTAGAGGGAAAAAGAAAAAAAAAAGAAACATCTCAGCGGTTTGGGTGCATTGGGAATGCAGTGAGCAGAGCTCCAGGCCCAACGGGATCAGCCCCTCTCCGCCAGTGGGCTGCAAAGGACATCATTTTGCTGGAGGGACTGAATCCTCCCATCCCAGTGGCTCCTGTCCTCCTCCTGCCCCTCCCCAGTGCTGTAATCTGGGGAATCTCAACCCTCTGCTAATTGCTCTGACCTTTGCTTGAGCAGGGATCTTCTAGAGGCAGGTGAATATCAGCTGTGTCATTTGCTATGCAAATCGACACCATCAATTACATCCTGAAGGTCCTGCAATCTTTAATTTTCTCTCTCATCTCTCTCCCTTTATTGGCATCTGTGGTAATGCTGGAGCAGGAGGGCCTTGGCTTTTTGGAGCTGGGAACCCAGCAGCTACATGCAGGGATGCGTCCAGCTGCCAGCTTCTCCTTGTCTCTTTTAATTTTAATTTTAATTAGCTGCTTCTGCACATGCCCCCTGGCTGGCTGGGTGATTGGCTTAGGAGAATCTCCCCAGCCCAGAAGGAGGAACCTGGGGGTGTCTGGGTATGGAGTGAGGCTGCAGGGAAGGGAATGAATCCCTTTGCGTGGTTGTGCTGCTAATCCAGAGCCAAAGGGCTCTGCCAGGGCTGTGTCCCATTAATGACTCTTCCCAAGTCCTGTATTTGACCACTGGATGAACAGAGCCCTTTGCAAAAAGCCAGCACTGGTGCTTGAAGTGATGGCTCTTGCATGGGAACGGTGGCAGTTTGAAAATCCTGAGCCTCTGGATAGGGAGTTCATGCCCATTGGGGATGGGGTGTGATGTGGTGTGGATTGAAATGGTGAGTGGGAAGCAGGGGTGAGCTGCTGAGACGCTGGATGAGAGGAAAGGATGCACTGAAGGCTGCAGAGGAGAGGAAAGGTACTGGGGAGGCTTCATGTGCGTGTCCCCCATGGTGGGGACTGTGCTCCCATGCTGATCCCCAGGCTTGGTGCAGCCACTGCTGGACAGCCTCCAAATGTGGGACCTCCCGTGGGGTGGCTCTGGGTGGGTTTGGGGAACATCAGCTTCTGTTGGTGCAGCTGGGTCAGCGCATGGGACCACGGGGGATGGCACAGGGAGGAGCCCCTGGCTGTGGTGCAGGTGGGCTGGGGAGTCCCACGTCTGTGCATCGCAGGGCTGTGGGACGGGGCTGTAAACATGGGGTGGGACTGGGAGGCTCTCACTGCTGGGCTGTCTGTGCTGCAGGCGGTGTGTGCGTGGCCCAATCTGTCAAGATCCCACGGGAGCCCAAGCCTGGAGAGTTCGACAAAATCATCCGCCGCCTCCTGGAGACTTCCCACGCACGGGCGGTCATCATCTTTGCTAACGAGGACGACATCAGGTGCAGAGGGGCTGGGAGGTGGGCGAGGATGTGCTGCAGGGTGGGACAGACATGTGTGCAACACGGAGGGGATTGCAGCGTGGCACGGATCTGTCAGGGCTGACTTCCAGCCGGCCACCTGGCTGCTTTCTGCCATTGAACTGCATCAATGCAGAGCTCAACGGAGAGAAATCTGCATTCTGCTGGCTCTGTAAAGCCTCAGCCCCACCAGTGCAGGTTCTGGAGTCCCCTCCTCGCTGCCCACCAGCTCTGCAGCCACGCCTGGAGCTGATGAGCAGCTCCACAAATGCAGCGACATCTTGCAGCTCTTAGAATCTCAGAATTGCTCGAGTTGGAAGGGACCCTTACAGGCCACTTGGTCCAGCTCCCCTGCAATGAACAGGGGCATCTGCAGCTAGATCGGCTTGCTCAGAGCCTGTTCGTGTTTATGGAACTCTTGTTGATTATGGAGCAGAGTGATTCACATGGAGCTACCCCTGATTTCCTAAGTATCTAATTTATTAATCAGCAAACATTATGTAAATGTGGGTAAACTGCGATTTTAAATCAGTTTACATCAGATGTGCAAGTGCTCCGAGTTTCTTCCTTCCTTCCTTAATAGAAATGTCTGCAAACGTGAAATTTACATGGCTGTGTGTTGAGAAACAGGGGATTTACCTTGCTGTGCAAATGGCAAGCCCCATTAACTGGAGTTTGCAAGCATTTACCCATCCAAATAGGATTATATTGGGTGAAGAGAGGTTTTCACACACCAGCTTGTACGTGACAGCGCATGGCTTTAACCAGGGCATGGCACAGCCCTCATCCAGGCCCTGGCAGTGCTGGATGGCTCTCTCCCGTTCTCAGACATGCTGATCAGAGCTGGGAGCACACAAGCTCTCTGGTGCTGCTGAATTCATTCCTGCTGCAGCATAACCTGATTATTTTTTTTTTAAAGTTTAATATTGGGTAATTAAGGGGGAAGTCAGCAAATATGCAAATGGGGAGAAGCAGCCTGTGCCCAGGCTGGAGAGGATGGAGAGTGTTGGAGCGGAGCAGTGGTTTGTTCCCATGTACCCAGTGTGTGTGGTGCTGACGGAGTGTTGGGGATGGGAGATGCAAAAGGGTCTGAGCCTCACTCCCATGCCATGCTGCTGTCTCTTTGGGATGGGCACAGAGCTGCATCCCAATCCTGAGCAGCACCTGTTGCTTTCTCTCTGCAGAAGAGTGCTGGAAGCGGCCAAGAGGGCGAACCAGACAGGGCACTTCATCTGGATGGGCTCAGACAGTTGGGGCTCCAAGATCTCCCCGGTGCTGCACCTGGAGGAAGTGGCTGAGGGCTCTGTAACCATCCTGCCCAAGCGTGTGTCTGTCAAAGGTAAGAAGCTGTGCTCAGTGTTTTGCTCATCTCCTCCTTAGCTGCCCTCCTGATGGCATCCCATCAACACGAGGTTTGTGCTAAGGCAGGCTTTGCGTTTCCCAGAGCAATGCCCCCAGTTTCCCATCTCACCTCCTTGCTTTGCTTGGGTGGCTGCTGGGACAAAACCGCCTGCAGTCTTACTCTTCCCAATTGCTCCCAAAACATTTCCCTCTGCTTGGTGGCTTTGGGGTCATGTTGAGCACCTCCCTACCAGCCCAGGGGCTCACCCTCTCTGTCCCCTCTTCCCCGGGCAGGTTTCGATCGCTACTTCTCCAGCAGAACACTGGACAACAACCGCCGCAACATCTGGTTTGCTGAATTTTGGGAGGAAAACTTCCACTGCAAGCTGAGCCGACACGCGCTGAAGAAGGGCAGCAGCATCAAGAAGTGCACCAGTAAGGAGCACTGCTTGTTTGCTAACCAGCAGTAAGGATGCTGCGGGGTCATGTGGGCTCTGTGGGGATGTGAAGATGATGCCTAGATGGACATGAGAAGCGTTTTGCTTGCTTTCTCTTTATGACTTCTCAACTCATCCATGTCTTTGTTGCTCAGGAGCTGCCAGCCCAGCTCAAGGAGCTGCGTGGCAATTGGTGCTCCACCAGTGGTGGGCTTGGTGCTAAGCGGGCTTTTGGGACTAAGCAAAAAAAAACATGTGAGAATGATGCTCCAGAAATGCTCTTGACCATCCCTGTGTGCTGTGTGTGACCTAGGAAATGCATGGAATGTGTTTGGTTTGTGTGTGCTCAGTCCTGGTCCCAGGGCTGCTCGCTGCCTCTCACAATCGGTGTGCTTCTCCCTTCCCTTGACTCCATCATCTGCAGGCACCACATCACCCAGATTTTGGGCTAAATTCTGCATTAGAGTTCAGACACCTGCCTTTTTCTCACCTTGGCAGAAGCGCTGCTGTCCTGTGAAAGTCACAAAGCCATCGGTGCACCCTTATTCCCTTGCAAACAGCTCCTATCTCACCTGAGCAGGCCCCAGACAAGGCACTGCTGGCAGCAAAATGCATCTGATTGTAGTGTGGTAGGAGGTGAGCACCCCAGGGCACTTGCTGTTGTGCTGTTTGCCCTTGTCTCCTTGCAGACTGCTTTGCTGACGCACTCTTGTGCTGCTGCAGGCAGGGAATGGAGCATCCTCGGGTACTTTGACCCCAGCAGAGCTCTGTTCCAGGCTCCTGACCTTCTCCTTAAACCCCACGGGGTGTTTTTAGCCACTTCTAGCTCACACGGGCTTGTAGGGATTAATGCAGCAAACAAGGCAAACAGGGGATCTGTCTTGCTGACAGCGCTGCTGCTGAGGTGACGCTTGGAGGCTCAAGAAGGTGACATGTTTACTGAGAGATGGGAGAGATTTACTGCCTGCCTGGCACCAGCTGAAGACAGATAACAGCCTGGTGGCTGGAAGGCTGCAGCTGGCAGGACGTGAGGACACGGGCACGTCCCCACATCCTTGGGAGTGACATGGGAGCCTGGTGCCGTGGGGTGACAGACCTGGCCTTGCCTGCCCAGTTTGATCACAAAGGGGCTGTTTTTTCTTTTTTTTTCTTTCTTTTTTAATCTCCTTTCACAGCTGGGAACACTTTCACCCTTGAAAGTGATTCCCAAAGGATCTGATTTGGGGACGCCTCTCTTGGAAGGGCTTTTTGGAACTGCAGCTTCTCCAAGCAGCCTAATGTCTGTTGCGTGGGCTGAGTTTGCTAAGCTGGATGGACAGCAAGAAAACGTGCTCATGTCCACACTCTTGGGTACCCGAGAGCTCCTGACTTTTGTGGATTGCATCAGGGAATGCCCAGCGCTGAGAGATGCATGAGGAGGTCTTGCAAAGCACTGATGTCTTCATCTTCATAGTAATGTAGCATTTAAGCAAGCAATATTTCAGGGCCAAGGTATTAGTGAAGGCAGCTGAAACCATGACGTGGCAAATGTCCTAGGGACTGTCTTTAAATTATCTGAATTTGTCGGGAAATAAATTATGAAAATTAATAAATAATTATAAATAATTAATAATTAATAATATAATATAATAATAAAAAATTATAAAAATAAATTATCTTCCAAACATTTGCTTGGCAGATGAACAGGCGGGAAAAAACGCAGGGCCTGAAGTAAATAACCAGCCCATGCAGTGCTGTGCACTCCACTTTGCAAGGCTGATGCAAACACCCGTTTGGGGTGGTTTTGCAGAAGGAGTTGTATGGACTTTTCAGCTTCTGGTGTGGGAGGAGCCCAAACCGTGCAGAGAAATGGCAACTTTGCTTTTGCATCCCCAAACCAGGCTGCAAGGTGCCCGCCACCAAGCAGGACAACCTACCAGTCCTCCAATTCTTCTCCCAGTTTTGTTCCTCTCCAGTCTGTCCCCAGTATGGCACTGTTTTTTTGTGGCAACCAATGGCTGTTCTCCAGCACAGCCCCAACAGGAGCAGCGGTGCAGGATTTGCCCTATTTGTTTTCAGTGAGATGACAAAATGCTCCTGCAAGTGGGGCAGAGATGGACTGATGACAGAGATGGACTCTGCTTTCCTTAAACCCCACAGCTTCTCTGAACTGGTGGGCTCATGAAGCCTAAGGGTGTGGGTTTGTTTTGCTCCTACCAAATGCTGGTGTCAGTTGATGTACTCGGAATTACTGTTGATCTGAAATCATCCTCTGCTGGAGGAGAATGGCCCTTGGAGAAGTGCCCGCCGAGGCCCCTCACGCACTTGAAAATTAATTATCAGCCCTATAGAACAATGCACGACCCTGCTGTTATAATCAGCGAGGTCACATCGCTTTTGCAGCCCCGATCGACAGAGAGATTGACGGAGGTTTATTGTCTCCGCATCGCGAGCGCGGCATCATGAACCTCAGCGTCCTGCTCCACATCATCTCCTTCAGCATCAGCCCCATTCCCATTGTGGTGGGTGGGCTCTCGGGGGCACCAGTGGGGCTGGGACACCCCCGGGGGCTCAGCGCCCGCGTGCAGTCTGCTACAGCCTTGCTTTAATGGGTAATTATCTTGACAAGATAGAGTGGCTTGTCTGCGTGCTGAGATGAATGTGGGGAGAGGCCCTACGTTGAGTGAGAAGATTAATAGCCCCTGTCAATAACGTGGAAGAAAGGATAACTTGACGGGTTTCGCATGAGTAATCCCCACAAAGTCCAAAAGCATTTTTATAACTTTGAAGCATGGGCTATAAATCCCTCTCCTTGATATCATCTTTTCTTGTTGGTCAGTTCGCTATCAATTTGCCTCAGTGTGCTGTCAGCTGCACCTTCGTGTCTGGGGTGGTTCGTTCCCATCCCAGCATGGGGACATGGGAATATCATCCTTTCCACTTCGTGGAACCAGGATGAGTTCTGGGTGCCCTCGGATGGAATGCTTGTGCCTCTTTGGAGGATGAGGACTGTGCCTTTTGCTGGCAGGGAAGCTCTCCTTCCATCTGCCTGGGGTCAGGGCTCCCTGGTGCAGCATCGCCTCACGGGAGATGCTTTCTTAGCTGTAATTAACAGCATGTTACATCGATCGATGTCTTCTGTTAAATGATGAACATGTTTCCAGTCCTATTAAGGGTGGTTATGACAGGAGAGGCAGGCAGCTGTTGCTGGCAATTAGTGGGTCCTTGCAGCATCCTGCAAATGGGGCTGGCAGGGGAGGCTGCAGTGTCTGGAAGGAGTGGGGCTGCTGGGGGGAACACAAGGGGCACAGGGGGACGGGGGGACTGGGAATGTGACAGAGGACGAGCAGTGTTGATGGAAGGCGCCTGGATGGCCCCTCGCTGCCAATGGTGGAGAGGGTGAGGATGGGATGCAAAACACAGCTCAGCCCTGTGTCCTGCCCAGAGATGTGGACTCTCAGCTGCGTGCCCCATGAGCAGCACTGCTTTTGTGTGTCTGCAGACCGGGAGCGGATCGGCCAGGACTCCTCATACGAGCAGGAGGGCAAGGTGCAGTTTGTCATCGACGCCGTCTATGCCATGGGACACGCTCTGCACAACATGCACAAGAACCTGTGCCCCGGCAAGGTGGGGCTGTGCCCCAGGATGGACCCGGTGGACGGCGTGGAGCTGCTCAAGTACATCCGCAACGTCAACTTCTCAGGTCTGGGGCTCTGGGGAGCCAGTCCTGCTTGCTGGGTGTCCTCTGCTATGGGTGACACAGCACCCACAACTTGCTGCCTTGCATCGCTGCTGGCAGTGGTCCCACAGCATCATGCTGCTGTGCGCTTGTCTGTCCTCAGATCTCTGGAAACGCATCTTTTCCTCTGCTCCACCTCTTTAATAAACATTTTCTGTCTTGTCCTCCTGATTGTTTCTATTTATCTCCTCTCTGTGATCTCCTCTGCAGTGTCTCCTATTTATTTTTCCCTCTTGCTTGGTTTTTCTCTTCCCTCCTTTTATTAGTGTTTATTGGTTGACTTAACATTAAAACTATTTTTCACTCTTTCTTAAAAGAAGTGGTAATATGGCCATTGTAACAGCACTCCCTACATGGCACCACCAATGAATTCCAGCTCTTGGTGGGACTGCTGGGCTGATCTGTGGCTCCCCAAATGGTCCTTGTACTACCTCAGGCTCAGGAATGGTTTCCTTCCTCCTTTTCTCCCCCTTCCTTCCTCCTTTTCTCCCCCTTCCTTCCTCTTTTTCTCCCCATTCCTTCCTCCTTTTCTCCCTTTTCGTCCCCACTTCTCTCTCTTTTCCCTCATTTCTTCTCCTTTTCTTCTCCCTTTTCTCCTCTCTCTTTTCCTTTTTTCTTTCATTCCTTTTTTTTTTCCTAAGCACTTTTTCCACCTGGAGCCCAGGCTGGCACTGTCCTGGCTGCTTGCAGCAAGGATCCCATGCTGGGGTGAAACACCAAGCCCTTGGATGCCATCATTCATGGCACTCTGTGCTGCTGGGAGCTCTGGGTGCTGAGCCGTCCCTCTCCTGTAGGCATTGCTGGGACCCCAGTGACCTTCAATGAGAATGGAGATGCACCAGGACGATACGACATCTACCAATACCAGATCAGGAACTCCACTCCTGAATACAAAGTCATCGGGCACTGGACCGACCACCTCCACCTGAAGGTAAGGCAGGGGATTGTCTTGCAGCATCTGAGACTCAAGGGACACCTGGATGCAAAGTCAGGCTGCCAAAGCTGTGGTTTGGAAAAGTTCAGCAGGTGTTTGGCTCAAGCATCAGCTGGAGCACTTCTCAAATGAAAAAAGGCCGAGGAGCCTGGAGAGGGGGAGGCTCTTGGGAGACTTCACTGTGGCTTTCCATAGTACCTAAAGGGAGCTTATGAACAAGAGGTAGACTGACATTTCACATGGTCTGATAGTGATAGGACAAGTGGGAATGGTTTTAAATGAAAAGAAGATAATTCAGGTTAGATGTTAGGAGGAAATTCTTTACGCAGAAGGTGGTTAGACCCTGGCACAGGGTGCCCAGAGAAGCAGTGGTGCTCTGTCCCTGGAGGTGCCCAAAGCCATGGATGGGGCAGCCTCATCTGCTGCAGGGCAACCAGCCCATGGCAGGTGTTGGAACTGGATGGGCTTTAAGGACCCTTCTAACCCAAACATTCTATGATGTGACATGACCAGTGGGCCTGGTGCCATCTCGCCCCACAGGTGGAGAACATGCTGTGGCCAGGGGGTGGGAGCCAGCTCCCCAGCTCCATCTGCAGCCTGCCCTGCAAGCCTGGCGAGAGAAAGAAGCTGGTGAAAGGCATCCCCTGCTGCTGGCACTGCGAGCGCTGCGATGGCTACCAGTACCAACTGGATGAGTTCCACTGCAAGCGGTGCCACTTCAACGAGCGGCCCAACGAGAACCACACCAGCTGCACGCCCATCCCCATCATCAAGTTGGAGTGGAGCTCCCCGTGGGCTGTGGTACCCGTCTTCATTGCCATCGTGGGCATCATCGCCACCCTCTTCGTGGTGGTCACCTTCGTGCGCTACAACGATACGCCCATCGTCAAGGCGTCGGGGCGGGAGCTCAGCTATGTCCTGCTGACGGGCATCTTCCTCTGCTATGCCACCACCTTCCTCATGATCGCCGAGCCTGATCTGAGCACGTGCTCCTTGCGACGCATCTTCCTCGGGCTGGGCATGAGCATCAGCTACGCCGCGCTGCTCACCAAAACCAACCGCATCTACCGCATCTTCGAGCAGGGCAAGAAGTCGGTGAGTGCCCCGCGGTTCATCAGCCCCGCTTCCCAGCTGGTCATCACCTTCAGCCTCATCTCGCTGCAGCTCGTGGGCGTCTGCATCTGGTTCATCGTGGACCCGTCCCACTCTGTCATTGACTACGAGGACCAGCGGACTACAAACCCCCACTTTGCTCGGGGCATCCTCAAATGTGACATTTCGGACCTCTCCCTCATCTGTTTGCTTGGGTACAGCATGCTTCTCATGGTCACCTGCACTGTGTATGCTATTAAGACCCGCGGGGTCCCGGAGACCTTTAACGAAGCCAAACCCATCGGGTTCACCATGTACACTACTTGCATTGTGTGGTTAGCCTTCATCCCTATATTTTTTGGGACGTCGCAGTCAGCAGAGAAGGTAAGGGAGGTGGAGGGGAGCAGTGTGGCTGGTGGACCTGTGGGCTGCCAGGAAGGGGCTGAGCAAGGAGGGATGCTTTTTCATGAACCATAAGAATATCTTAAGTTGGAAGGGACCCATGAGGACGTGGTCTTGCTGGCTTGGATAGTAGGAAGCACTGATTTGAAACCCCTTCTTCACTCGGGAGGGTTTTTTTTGTGATTTTCCTCATTCTTCTCTTCCTGTCTTGTGTCATTTCCCCTCCCCCCCTTTTTCTGCACACTGTAATCCCCATTGCTTCTCTCTGAACAAGGATGGTGGAGGCTGTCTGCTGCTGGGTGGGGAGGATGGGCCCATGGGGCATCTGGGGATTGGGCAGATCCAGGCCCAGCGTCATTAGCACCAAGGAAAAGCAACCCTGACCTCTACCTGTCTTTTCTCCTGTGCCAAATCAGTGCTCTCTGAAATCCACCAGAGCTGGGAGCAGCTGGAGATGAGGGAAGGGAGGAGCAGAACCCCGCAGCACTTCAGCGGGGCACACGGCACCTTGCGCCTTCTCACTCGATTACCGCCTTGCTGCGCTTTTAATTAACACCCGTTTGTTTGACAACACGATGCTGACAGCAAATTCCTCAGCGTGGCTGTGAATCACACAGGCTGTGATGGGACGTGTGGCCCCGCTGGAGCTCTGAGTGCCACTCTGCAGCACTGCACAGGATGGGCAATGCGAGCAGTGGGTCTGCTGAAACCCACCACCCCATCCACCTGCCTCCCTCCCTGTGCTGGGGGCAGTGCGTGCTCTACCAGCCTGGATGAAACCCATGCTCAAGTGAGAACAAAGGAAAAAATCTCATGAATGAGAAAAAACCCCCTTTGCCTGCCAGACAGAATGGGAATCGCGTTTGTGTTACATGCGAGCAGCTCACGCCTGCCAGCCCTGCGCTGCCTGCAACAAATAAACCTCACTGCTGCTATTCCCTACAAATCCCTGGCATCAACATCCCCAGGGTGACTGCCACTCGGATTCCCCTTCTGGATCCATCACAATTAGGGTAATTATCCCCTGAGTGCGTCCCCATTGATGCCGAGCTGCTGAAACAGTGCATTTTGGAAGCACGTATTACAAGAGTTGGCTAGCTGCAGATCTTTTGCTGTGGGCAAGTGTCCTGGAGTGCTGGCTCTGCTCAGAGCACCGAGTCTGTACTCACACCTTGAGCTTTGCCTCAGCTAAAAAATCCCTTACCAAGGCATCCTGCTCTGGCTAGAGGAGTGAAGGAGAATTAAAGGAAATAAATGGAGCCTCTCGCAGCATTTCCATTTTGATGAGATGGCAGGGGAGATACTAACAAGAAAGCAGGTTTTTTAAGAAATTATTGCAAAACAAAAGCTCCCTTAAAGCCGCCTTAATGTGCTCGGCATACTGTGGGTAATAAAGATGGAAATGATAATGATTGTAGATTATGCGCAAGGTTGCTCACCTCTTCACTGCAGCTTGTCATGGGATAATTTAGGGCTGCCGAAAGCTGGCTGTCAAGTAGCAATTCGACAATAGGCTGTGCCTCACTTCGGGGGCTTGTAACGCGCAGGGCTCCTCTGTTATTAGGCTGCTAACAAGCTGATTAGAGGCGGAAAAAGTGATGTTCCCAACTCCCCTTGGATGTGGTCTCTTTCTCAATGCCTGTCGCTGCCGAGCTGTCCCAGGAGGGTTGGTGGTGGTTTGGCTCAGTATGAGGATGTGCTGCTGTAGGTGCCTTTGTGGAACGTCCCTGGGGCATGGGGTGGCTGCAGGGAGAGGAGCAGTCAGACCGATCGGGTTGGGTGCTGCTTGGTGCTGCTGGCCTCAATGTTTCCACTTTGGTTTGTGGTTTGAGGGAGAAAAAGGTCCAAAAATGTCATTGTGCAGCCTGCATGGTGGGTGGAAGCTGGGGGTGTTTGTATGGGCATTGCCCTGCAGTGGTGTTGGCGCTGCATGGGGTGCTCCGTGGGGTGCCTTCAGATCCCCGTGGGAAGGGCCACCCTCTGCTCTGCCCCTGTGCTGCCTGGACTCATCTCCATTGCTGTCCCTGCAGAGCACAGGTTTTTGGGTTTTGTGGAGTTTTTGGGATGCTGTGGGGCAACCTCCCAGCAGTGCGCAGCCCGTCTACCACAACCCCAAATGCGGATGAAAATCCCCATTTTCCTTTTATTTCTCTTTGCCTCGTGCCTACAACTTTGCATGGAGGTGGCATATTATTACAACAAGTCCCCCAAGCCTTTGCTCAAAAGAACCTCTTATCCCCACCGATCCCAGTGGATTACAGAAATAGCAAGAACAGAGGATCTAAAGAAAGAGACAATTTCCTGCGCTGATAAGGCAGCAGCTGAACAGCGGTGTCATTGTCTGGTGCTCTGTTTATCACATTTGCTTTCAGCAAGGGAAGAAGAGAGAGAGAGGATGAATAAGGAGTGTCCAGCAGTTTGCTTAGTGCTGCTGGGGAAGGGATAAGTGGGATTTTCCTTCCCCAGCACCCACTGCAGGGGCTGAGATTGATGCTGCTTGCGCAGCTTGCTCGGCCTCTTGCAATGTGTGATTATTGCCAGATGATGCTGAACGTGGGTCATTGGTGCCTAGGTTTGGGGATCTGTGCTGGCTTATTTAAGGTTGATGAGGTCCCTGGATGAAGCAGCATCTTGGCTCAGAAAAAGGTTGGTTTCTCTGATCCAGGCAGTAAAGAAAGGAATGCTGCTGAAGGGGGAAGCGTGGTGTCCTCTGCCACCACAATGCTCATCTCAAAGGGCTTTGGGGGCAGCTCAGATGTTCTTAGTGGAGAGCAAAGGAGGGCCCTGGGTTGGAACCCAACTGAGGGAGTGGGAACCAAAATTGCACGACATGGTCATGTTGTGGTGTGGCCAAAGGTTCAGTGTGAAGTGCTTTGTTGTTACCTTTAGACTCCAGGCTAAAATATTCCACTTTGAGCCAAGAAAGGGGGCTTGCTCTGGTGTGACACCAGCACCAGCTGTTGAAAATGGGGCTGTTTGTAGCAAATGGCCCCTCACGGAGGGTAGCCATGGTGCTCCTGTGAGACCCCTGGAGTGCTGTGGGGGGTTGGGAGGGGCTCAGAGCAGAGCTCCCTGATCACCAAAACACCTCCAAATCTTGAGGCACGGGTGGGAGTCAACAGCATGGAATGTAACATGAGAGCTGCAAAGCGAGGCTCCTCCAAAAGGCATCTGCTGGAGAGCAGTGGGCCGGAGAGCAGAGCCATCCATGGTGGGATACAGGGATGTCACATCGAGCTTCCCTGGTCCCCAGGGCAGGGATTGGGGTCCTGGAGCTGCTGACCCAGCACTGCCCTCACTGCTGGCAGTTCTGTTCCAGGACACTTGTGGGAAAACCTGAAGAGCTTCAGCCAATAAGAGAAGCAAGAGTAGGGGGAAAAAATAAAATAAAGGAGCAGATATTCTGGCACAGAGAGCTGTTTTGACTTTTCCTGATGAAGTGACATTTTTATTTCTAAAATCTGCCTAAATTGGCTCTGTGTGCATATAGGGAGAAGGTGGAACAAACAAACTGGCGTGTGACAGCAATAGGTTTTATTCTGGGGACAAACCAAACTTTGCAGTTGACTCACCGCAAGCTTTGGTGCTTTTTTCGCTTTTGTGCTGAGTTGGAAGGCTTTGGGGATTGTGTGGTTCTTCTTAAAAGGGGAGAACAAAACAAGAGGTTTCTTTGCATGGTTGCATCTGGATCCTGCAGGTCCTGGGGTGGGATGGCAGCCCTGGCCAAGAGCTGCTGCCTCCCACTGGCTCTCACGAATGGGACAGAGCTGTGTCCTTGTACCTTATCCCTGCAGAGCACTATAGACCTTCCATGCACTGAGGCAACTTCTTGCTCCTGGGGTTCCATAAGATGCTGCCAGGAGCTGGGGCACACCAGTGGGTGCCTCTGGGCTCTGCCCCCCAGATCCCATGAAACAGCAGCAGAAGAAACCCCGTGCACCAGACAGCTCTAGGATAAGGTTCAGAAAGTGCATTAAACCTCCTTGTTAGTGATCTGCAAAGCAGCCCCAACATCTGTGCACAGCTGGAGTAAAACAAACAGTGTGTGCACAAAGCACGTGAAGACCTGGAGCTCACTCCCTGCTCAGCCAGGGGAGACCCAGGCGTGAGCCATGCAGCATAGGAGGGGATGCTGATGGAGAAGGGATGGGTGAGAGGTGGGGATGGGAGGAGGGAAAGGATCCTTTTGCCTCTCGTCGCTGCCTGCTTCAGATGCCCCTGGCTTGTGAGGAGACTGCCAAACACTTTCCATAGAAAAATGGATTATTCTACAGTCAGATTAATGGGCTTTCATTTTGCAAAACATCTGTCACTGTTAGTCCTGGACAGTGAGCGTGAAATTAGTTTTGACTGCAGAAAGGCAACGTCGGTGTGTAATATGTGACTTACATGACAACGGCCCACGAACCAGCTGGGGAGTGGGGATTACCTGGTGGGAGGTGGTGGGACTGTGGGTGCTCCAGGCCCTAGGGATGAAGTGTCCTCCCTGTGCCCATCACCATGGCACCAGCGCCACCCATTTCCCTCCGCATTCAGGTGAGCCATGTTGGACTGAGCTCGTCCCTTTGTGTCTTGCAGATGTACATCCAGACCACGACGCTCACCATCTCGGTGAGTCTGAGTGCCTCAGTGTCCCTGGGCATGCTCTACATGCCCAAGGTGTACATCATCCTCTTCCACCCGGAGCAGAACGTCCCCAAGCGCAAGCGGAGCCTGAAGGCGGTGGTGACGGCGGCCACCATGTCCAACAAGTTCTCTCAGAAAGGAGGCTTCCGTCCCAACGGAGAGGCCAAATCAGAGCTGTGTGAAAACCTGGAAACACAAGGTAATGTGGCTTGTGGTGGTGGGGCAGCTGGCAGGCTGCAGCCATGCTACGCTGCACTGCATGAGTGCAGGCAAGAGGTGTGCTCTGGTTATCTGCAATGGGAGAGAGCATCGTCTCCTGCCTGTTGGCAGAGCAGATTCCCTCTCCATTTGTTTATTCCCACTCTAAAAACACAATTTGTCATCACTGTAGCCACATGGATAAGATAGGACTTATCTTGCCCACTCCCTCCATCCTCTCTGCAAACCCACGTGTGTTATCCCATGGGAAATGCTGGTGGGTGGCTGGGATGGGAAATATGCTGCCACTGCTATGAGAGACACCAGGGCTTCCTGAAATCTGTGCGCTTGCAATGAGCATCTGGGAAAGGATCCTAACAGGAAGGCTAATTAGAATCTAATAGGAAGTCCATAATAGGGTCTGGTGGGAAGATGGGTGCCCCCAGAACCCAGAGGGGCTGAGGCTGTCCTGGGGACACAGGCACTGCTCTGATGTGGAGAAAGAAGCCTGGGAAACCCCTAGAAAGGGAACGTGTGACTGTTCTGCATTTGGGTTTCCAAAAATAGAGCCTTGCAGGAGGAATAAATGGTTGGAGCCAATCCTGTTGAGGTGCTTTGAGAAGAGAAATCTTATTTGAGCTAAATCTGAGAAACCCCCCATAGAAATACTAGCATTCCTCGTGCACCACCACAGTTTCTGGATTCCAGCATCAGTGGGATGGAGTCCAAAGTGCTATTCCACAGATAGCCATGATTTCCTTTGTAATCCCACTCTTGCTCCCTTCCCAGTCTGAGCTACTTCATATCCCTTGGCATCATCCATATAAGCCATGTGTTCACATCTTCCTGTGCAATGGCTCTTCTTGGCTGTAGCCCTCTATGTGTCTCCAAGGGCAGTTTCTCTGCTTAATCCACTCTTTTCATCTACCAGCGTGAGCTGTGGAAGGCAGCTATGTGGTCAGAGCCCTTTTCTCTCCATGTTGGAAGTTGCTTTTGTCAGATGCTGTCACAGCTCCTTGTGGTCTGTGGTCCCACCCCAACGTAGCAGTGGGTGAGGGTTCCCCTCCCATCCCCTTTTGTCTGTGGGGATCTGTGTGCTCACTGGGAGCAGACCAGCCCCCATTTGTGGAGCCAGGCTCCCCATGACATTGCTGTCAGTGGTGCTGTAGGAGCATCAGCGCATCACCTCCCTCCAGCCAAGAGCATCTCATCCACAATCCAACCCCACATCATTCCCATGTGCTCTCTGTTGCTGTGCTGAACATCCTTCTCCCCATGGGACTCGGAGCTGCAGCCTCCAAGGCTGAGATGTGCTGGAAGCAGGGAGCTGAGCTCCTGTCTGCTGCATCTCCAGCTCTGATGTGTTGCGCATAGGGAATTGGGGAGCTGGGTGTGCAGCAGAGAGCAGCAAGCCTGGCATGACACTGCTGCTGGTGCAGGAGGCACTGAGGGGCTGTCAGTGCCAGGCAGAGGGGCTGTTCTTCGCTCTGTCACCAGCAGGTCACGTATCCTTAAACAAACAACAGAATGAATAATTCACAGGGCTTTGGTATGGGCAGATTGGCTATGAAAACACTGCAGTTAACAAATAGCTCTGTCAGCTCTAATTTCTTATGGCCTATCTAATTGTTATCTGGGAATACCAGTCGAAAATCCGCAGTGAGGTTCATTTGTCAGCGAGGCACTGAGACAGAGGGACAGCACAGAGTGGGCATGCAGGTGTTCTGTGTGGATGGCAGAGCCCATGGGTTGCGTAAAGGACGCCTCTGTACTGCTTGTAGGGCCCTGGCATTCCATGTGTCCTTGGCTGAAGGTGTCTGCTGTCATCCGTGGGGATGTTGTGGAGTGGGTTCTGCAGAGCATCGTGCCTGGCTGCAGCACCAAGAAGAGCCAAAAGCTGTGAATCGCTGCCCACAGCTCTCCCTGGTCTGTGGTTGCAGCCCAAGGACAGCTGCACAGCCCTGCAGGGAGCTGGACAATTTCTTATTCGGTGGCATTTTCCTGGCTCTGGGCTTGGCTGCAGCTTGTCCACTGCATCTGGGACACGTGCGGCTTTGTAGCCATTGCTCCCTGCTGTGTTTGTCTCCATGCTGAGGGCTGGTGACTTTGGGATGGTGATGGTGAGTTTGTGTGAGTGTTCTCCAAACCTGGATATGGGGTGCAGTCATCCCAGGCTGGGATGGGGCTGCGCTGGCTGCATGCTGCTGTGCACTCCTCTCTCACCGTCTGCAGAGCAGGGCTGGGGCAGGAGGAGATGCTGGGAGCATGGAGCACCTGCAGGTCTGTCTGCAGAGGATAGGTGATGTGGCTGGGAGGCACATCCTAGGGCTTCAGGATGGTCTGTCTATAGGGCTCAGCCCTTCCATCACAGCTCTGTGCCATCTCAGGAAGCCAGCACTGGTTGGATCCACAAACAAACCCCACCAGCATCTCCCCAACCAGGTCAGGGTCATGGGATGGGATGAAGAACCACAGAATCACTAAGATTGGAAAAGTCCAACCCCAGCCCAGCCGCACCATGCCCACTAACTGTGACCCTCAGAGCCACATCCTCACTGTTCTGAACCCTTCCAGGGATGGTGACCCCACCACATCCCTGGGCAGGCGGCGTGCAGGGCGTTCGGGCAGATAGCACCACCTCTGCCCAGCTCACCACTGTCTCTCTTTTCAGCACTGTCCACCAAGCAGACCTACGTCAGCTACAGCAACCATGCGATTTAACTGCAGCCATCACAACCGCCTGGCACAGAGGGAGGCTGCGGGGGGAGCCGACCCCAGCGCTTACAGCAGAGCCCAGCGGGGAGCAGGACAGGGAGGTGACAGTGGAGTCCTGCTCTGGGCCGGGCTGGGGGCTGAGCTCCCAATGGAAGATGATCAACAGCAGCAAAAAATAAAGTAAAAATCAAGAAACAATCGAAATTAAGCACCGACCACCGTGACGATGCATGCCTCCCCACGGAGGAACAGTGGAGCAGAGGGGATGGAGCGCTCGGAGGAGGGGACAGACTGCCGCGAATCTTTGGGTTTTTTTCCTGTATCTTGGCAAAAAAAAACAACATTTTCCCTGTTCTGGAATTCGTGAGGTTGTTTGTGGTTGTGCAGAACCTTCTGTTTTCTTTCTTTTGTTTTATTTTTAATAAGTTCTCCCGTTTTCTTTTGTCCCCATCTTCCTCCGTCCCCCTTCACTCTCCCTTCTCCAACCAAATTCTCTATGTTGCAAAAAGGAAAAAGAAATAAAAAATACATAAAATTAAAAAAAAAAATTAAAAATAGCTGGAGAATGAAATAAAAATAAAGTAAAACCTAGACTGTGTTCAAAGTGCTGATTTCTATAGGTGGTTACTTAATGTATGTGATGACCATATGGATTGAAATATGTCTGCTTTATGTACCGACCAGTCAAAAAACAAACAAACACACACACACACAGAGAATTACAAAGTTCAGTGCCTGGATGTTTATGAATTATTCGATGACTGTGTAGAGCATGATCATTTTTATACGAGGAGATTTCTAATAAAAGACCATGGTTTTGCACTCGGCGTTTGCTGCCTCTTGGTGACTGTTTGGTGAAGGAGTTGGGATGGGGGGAAGGTTTGGGATGGGGCTCAGCATCCTTTCTCTGTGGGTGGGTCCATGTATTGGGATGGGGCAGGGACAGAAAATGGCTCAGCATCACATCAGGACACGTGCTCATGGCTTGGGGTGGAATCTGGGAGAAAGAGATGAGGTCTCCTTGTTTGCCCTTTCCCAAGGATGGCTCTGTGTGCACAAAGGTATTTTCCCTTTTTTTCCCCTTTTCACAGGTGAGATCAGCTGCACCCCCATCAGGACCCAGCTGGATTAATTAGGACATCTCTGGCTCACTGCAGCCCTGTCCTGATGCTCCCTGTGTGGAGGATGTGGCCCCAGTGTCAGCCTTGGGAGCAGACCATTGCACCAGACACGTGGTGCCCAGCTTTGGAGGGCTTTGGGGTTGTCGCTTCTTGTGCCTTTGTCTATCTGCTCTGGGAGGGCAGTTGGAAAGGCAAGGTAACGAGTGGTTGCTCCAAGCTCCTCTTTGTTGCTGAGATCAGATGGAAAGTGGGAAAATGAGGCATGGACAGATGCTGCTGCCCCAGAAAGTTGCCTCCAGCTTTGGGGCAAGCCATTGCTTTGGGTGCTCTGCAGCAGCTGGCTGGAGCATCCCACCGTCAGAGGCAGATTGCTGAGGTGTCCTCCCATCCCTTTAGCTGTATTCCTCCCAGTGAAGTTATCCAGTATGGGGTGTTTGTAGACCTGATTGCAGCCCCTAGCCCCACTCCTGTGCCTGCATCCCTCAGGGGAGGTCTCAGTGCTGCTCTGAGTGCTGCAGGGACCGTCAGCCGTCAGCACTGCACTGCTCCCTGCCAGTGTGGGGAGAGCAGAACACGGCTGGAAGGCAGGAGGTAGGAGAGAAAAAAGGGATATAATGAAAAGCCTGGAACTTTGATAAGATCACACTTGTCAAAAGAGCTCCTCAGGAGGAAAAATTGCTCTGCTCCTGCTACATCCATCACTGTCTGATCGGATGCGAAATGCTGCTTGGTTCAGAGGGCTCCCAGAAAACCTGAGTTGATGTCTCTGACTCTGTTTCTGTTTCTGAGTTACCAATCTGCTGGTTTTACAAGCAGCTTTCCACCCCAAACTCTGCCTGACAGTGACGGGGATGGCTGATCCCACCTTAATTACAGCGTCTCCTTGCTCCTATGAGGGTTGCTCTCCTCCCATGCGGGATGCTCTGAGTCCTCCAGGGGAGATGTAAATGGAGAATACCTGCTGGCACCCAGCAGATCCTCGTGCTCATTTGGTCTCTGATGATCTGGGGAGGCTCACAGCACGATGCAGAGCCTGGAGACTGCTGGGGAGCAGGAGGAAGATCCAAGCCAGCCCCATGCCCAGGCAGCTGTTGTAGCAGAAAGGGATCTGAGCTGTACTAAGGGCTGGAGGGATGGTGGGCTATGGGCTCCAAGGGCCAATCCCAAAGCGGTGCTTCTGATGCTTGAGCAAGGAGTCACTCGGCCAATTTTCGAATGTAGTTTCAAGCAGATTCATGTCCCCCTCTTGCTTCAGGCCCTGTTTGAACACAATAGCTACCCTGATTTCTTGATGGATCTGGTGGAGTGTTAAATCAAAAGAGTCCTCATGTGGGCACTTATTTTGGTGTAAGCATGCTTTGCTGCAATTCAGTCTCACTCCTTGCAGACTTGCAGCCTAAAAGATGGAAAGATGCTCTTGAGCAGACACGCAAAATATTTGCTCAAGTCCAACCTCGCTGGTCTTGGAATGGAATTTTAACTGGCCCCATTTTTATCAACTCAGAACCCACCCTTGCTGGCACCATTCCTGCACGCTGCCAAACAGACCTGCGTCCCTCCCAGCGCTGGCAGATGCAGTGACCTCCGAACACGGCTGGTTAATTTTGTATGGCATTTCATGACACAGTGCCGCTTAATTCTAGACACTTATTTGATTATGAAAGCTAATTAAAAGGGAGCAGTCTATCAGCAATTGAGATGGATATAGAGCGCTGCAGATCTGGGCTGCGGAGCTGCTATCTGCAGAGGCTGCTGGGGCATTTTCGGGAGCTAGCTGGCATCTCTTAGGGTTTGATTTCAGTTTTGCTTAACATATTGGAAGGCAAGATAGATATTGAGTGTTCTGGCGGGGGGAATTCCTGGTTTTTGGCACTTTATGTACGTATTTTTGGTCCCTGTACTGAAATCTGTGCTGCTGTTCTACTTGCCTCTTTCCCATCTTAAAAGCATTGCTCTGATTTTTCTTTTATTCCTGTGAAGGACTGTTGAATTTAAATAGCACTAATTGCTCGAGTTCCCCCTGGGGTTGGCCTGCACGTTTCTTCACTTCTGATGGAAGCTGAGAAATGGAGGAGGAGCCCACGGCAGCGCTGCCTCCCTGGTCTACCTGCTCAAGTCTCATCCTCCACCTCCTCCTCTGAGCTCCCCCTCAGTGCTTTTGGGGTCCCTTTCTGTTGTGTGTTAGGTCCTGGAGTTGTGTGTGCATGCTTCGTGCGAGGCAGCAGCGTGGAGCCCATCATTAACTCTGTTCTGCAAGAGGCAAATTACAGACTTCAGTGACGCAATTAAGCCAACTCCATAGGAGATGGAAACACAAAATCATTTCTCTGTAGATTTCTGAGCCTCGTCTCTCGGTTGCCCACCAGCCAGGGCTGGAACCCTCCTGTTGAAGCCATAGCAGAAATCATGTGTAAGCAAATCTGGAAGAAGCAGGTGGATTGGGAAGGTGGAGGATGCAACACCAGTGGTGTATCCCTTGCTCCAGGACAGGTCTCCAGCCATCCCCTCTCCCACTGGGAGAACTGCACAGTCCCAGTTGGAGCTCTGAGCTTGGAACAAGGCACAGCTTGCGCTGGGAGCAGAAAGCAGCAGAGTTTGTGTTTGTGCTCTGTTGTGAGCAGGTTGGGCTGATCCCAGCACCAGGGAGCTTCACTCCCAACAAGAGCCATGCCAACCAAAGCCTTTGCCGCAGAGCATCAGGCTCTTGTAGCACCGCTGGGAGCTTTGAAGGCACCAGAAGAGAGTCTGAGCACAACTTTCCTTGGCTATGGGAAGGCAGGGAAGAGGCAGGAGAGCTGTGATAAATGCATCGGTGATACTGAGGGGGTGGGCAACGCCTTGGAACCATCAGCAGATGGAAGACGCACAGTGCTGGGAGCAATGGGGCCACAAAGGGAGGTGGGAGCACCCCAGTGCCAATCCCTTGGGTTGCCCTCAGCACAGCATCCATGGCAAGGGATGGAGGGTCAGCCCCAGCAGTGATGTTCTCTGTATGGCCAAGAGAGTCAATGGCAGATTGTGTTGAAGTCTCACTTCAGCGGCAAAAGCTGCAATTAGCATTTAATGAAGCTTCTTGCCTTTATTTTTAGGTAACCTCCAATTCCCTGACTGTGTAATTTAGTCCTTCATTGCTTGGAGATAATTAAAGTATGTCACTATAATTTGCTTTTTTTAAAAGCCTGTAATTATGTTTTTATTGAGAGTAAAAAAGGAGAGGGGGAGGGGGAGATGAAAACAATGTCGGAGGAGGAGAAGGCTTTGGATGGGCAGAGGGGATTTCATCTGGCTTCAAGCCTTAGGAGAGCTTTTCAGGGCGCTGGGTAGATCAGTCACAGAGGAGGATCTTCTGTATGGGCATAGGTAACAGCACGTGGGTAAAGGCAAGATGTGGAGTCTCAGGTGGAGATATGAGAGTTCTGGGTGCCTGCAAGACCTGAGTGTTCATGCATTATGTTCATCAGCAGCATAACCACAGCATGTGCAAGGGCTGTGTGTGCAGGACCAGCTGCCTGGTCCTTGGTGCCATTCTCCTTGCAGCACCCTTCTGTCCTGCACTCCAGGCACTGCTCTGCAGGACATGCTCAGCCTGGAGCAGAGCAGCTGAGGTCTCACCCTCGCAGCCTCCCAGCCCTGCCAAGTCCAGCAAACATCTGCACACGCTGGGTGCGTGCCCACCATTGCAATCTGGTGACAGCAATGCTTTGCTGAGTGCTGACTATATCTAGGGATAGCTGGGTTTGGATTTCAGGTTTTCCCATTCCTTTTGCACCCTTGTGATTAAGGGCAGTAATAAATGCAGCTCCAGGAGGACCATCTTCCCAAGCTGATTCCTCCCAGCCCTGCTGCCACATCACCAGAACTTCCCCACCTCCGTCCATGACCTGGGAGGTGCTTTGCTGAAGGGAAAGTCTGCTTCTGCACAATGCAGGGTGGTGTGGCTCATGCCTAAGTACTCCCTGCACAATGACTAATGAACAAAGAGGAATTAAATCAATCTTCCCAGGCCTGCCAGGACTGCACAGGCTTTGTTAGACGCTCCTTGCAGTTTGGGCTGTGTTGGCATCTGTAGCTGCTGCTGCTGGATGTCAAACATCCTATGTCCATCCAAACCCTTTGGCACTAATGCAGAATGTGCCAGCTAGAGCATCCTGCCTTGCTCCAGACCATGTAATGCTGTGCATGGCCTTGGGGTGAGCACTTTTCCAGCAAAGCTGCTCCCCTGCAAAGAGCCCTGACAAGAGAGCTTGGCTATAGCAGGGGGAACTACTCACTGACAATTCACAGCCTGCAAATTGGCAGGTGGAAGGGTGTTGAATATGGGGAAAAAAATCAGGCTAATTGATTGGCCTGTGGCCAGTTCACAGCCAGAGAGAGATGGAATGAGTGGGATTGTTGGCTTTTTTTTTTTTTTTTAAGTTATTCTTGCTCAGATTTTTGAGCACTAAGAGGTTACATTTGGTTTAGAATATATTTGATTCATTAAAACGTTGATCTTCTCAGCTGCAGAGTTCAGATCTGATCCCAGGCTTTACTCCTTATCTAAATGCAAAGGTTTCTTGCCAAATATACAAAGCAGGAAAAGCCTTGGTGCTTAGGAAAAATGACATGAGGAAGGGAGAATGGTGCTACACTGCATTCCAGCGCAGGAACCCACTGCTACTTCAAGTAACATCCGCACCGGTGCGTGCTCAGCTTCCTTCTTGCCCATGCTGTGCTGAAGTTTTTAGGATGCCTTGCCCATTCCCACCACTTGACATGTCTTGGTTCTGCAAACAGCAGCCCAAGGCCCTGCAGCCAGCTCAGGTGTGAGGTGCCGTGTGCTGGGATGCTGTGAAATGTGCTGTGGTGCTCTGAAGGAGGTCCACAGGAAGGAGGTGGCTCTTCTCTCTGGAGCCATCTCCTCCTCAGGGATGTGGGCTCATGGGATGCTCTCTGGTGGAGCAGCAGCAGCTCAGGGACTTGTGCTATTGTCTACCCTCAGGATGTGCACTCACTGCTCTCCAGGGGTCTGAATGGAGCACAGTGATGGCGATCACCCCCTCCCCACTTTGCTTGCACAGTGCATCTGCTTTCCTCCTCACTGTGCAGAAATCCCCCTCCCAAGCTCGGTGTCTCACCACCTTCCTCTCAGAGCCTTTGTTATCTGCTGGGGATAACAAAGGGAAGGAACAGCACTTAAAACCCAATAAAACCCACACACCATCATCAGCTTTTGTACTGGTTGCTATGGGAACCCCATACATGCACCGGAAACGCTGGAGTATGCAGATGAGCTTCTTAATTAGTTCTCCTCAGTCTTTCATGCTCCTGGTGCAGCAATTTGATCATTAGATGAACATGCCACTTAATTACCCCTGGCTTAACCAAACACGAGCCAGGGTGACCTTTGGGGAGAACAGAGAGCCTTGGGAGCTGTGGGAGGGGTGATGAAACTGGGGGCTTCTCCAGCAGCTTTTGGGCTGGGGAGGGGCTGTGCTACTGCCCCCACTGCCCCCACAGTCTGGTTATTTGGGGTTCAGCAGCATGCCAGGGGCTGAATTTGTCTTGAGGAAAAGGACAGAGCTCCTTTCCCTCCTCTGGGGCAGCAGTGAGAAGGGTTGGCTGGAAAACCCAAGCCCTGATCCCCTCTGTACCCCAGGGTGGGCTGCAGCCTTATCCTGACACTGCTGGTCCCCAGGGGTTGGGGTTGAACCTGTTGCCTCCAGCTCAGTGTGCCAGTTCTGCTGAACCAGATGCCAGCCGTGTGCATGCGTGAGCTCTGGCTGTAAATGCTATGAGTTTTTCACCAAACAAGCTTCATTAATCGTCTAATAACTGGATTAATTAAGGACACTGAAAGTAAACAGCAAGAGTGTAATTTGCCTCTGATTGCCATGTAATTGCATGAGTATGGTCCTATTTGCATATGCAGAAAGTGGTGTTGACAGAGGTGTTAGGACCAAGAATAACAATTTATGGAGAGCATCCATGTCCTTCTGTGTCCAGAACTCTTTACCCATTCCCTTCATTGATTTTGGTGCTGGTTCTCAGACTCCTTCCCAATTAACCATCTCTCCTGCTGTTGGTGAAGTTTTCCAAGCTATTTGCTCTGGCAAACATTGATGCTCCAAGCAGATCTGCTTGGGGACATTCGCCTGTGTTCTGCAAGGAGGTGCAAGGTCTCTTTTTCACCTCTCTTTCTTGGGACTCTGCCGAATGGCCATGCTTGGAAGAATTTGCCCTTGCAAGCCTCATAGGGATTCCAGTGCCCCTATGAGAAGACAGAATAAGAAATGAAATGGGGACACATGGTGAGGAAATCAGATGCTGTGTGGACTGGAAGCAGAGCCAGGGACTGAATAGCAGAGTCTGAGTCCCACACCATCTCTGCCTCACACGTCTTCAACCCCTCATCAGCTGGTCTTCTTTTTTTCCAGTGCCTCTCTCTTTCCCTGTGAATGCAGACATCTGGATGGTGACTAATCTTCCAATTCTCTGCCTCCCATTAGCCTTGGGTGAGTTTTCTTCTTGTCTTTGACCTTGTCTATGCTGGATCTGGGCTGCTTGAGGAATGGGAGCCCGTGGTGCTTTGCAGAGATGCCTGCACGCTTCTACCATGCATACAGGCATGGACACAAAGGGAGAAGCTTAGAGGACAAATCCCAGCGTGGAGAACCCCCAGGGTAACACAACTTGGTGGAGACCTACGCAGGGCTGCGACCCACATCTGGCAGGATTTCTGGTGTCCCCATTTCCTTTCGCTCAAGGCAGATGCAGCATCTCTGCTCCCCAGGAATTTCAGAGCGCTCTTTGTGCGCTGATGGGCTTGGACCACATCCGTGTGCATTGTTTGCTTGAGAAAGGCACCTGCTGCTCACTTGTGTGCCTCAACATGCAATGAGGATAAGAGGCAGCAAATCGGAGCTTTTGGAGCCATTGTTTTAGAAGAGGGCTTGCTGGCAAAATGGATGGGGGCGAGTTTGCCAGCAGAACACTGCTGACAAATAGCTGTAAGTGCAAATGGGGACCTGGGACCCCCCTGCCTGCCTGTGGGCATCTTTCCCATCAGCTGTTTGTTTCCTTGTGGCATCTGAAGGTTTTGGGCCAGTTTCCCACAGCTCTAAGTGCCATACCTGTCCCCAGCAGCTGCCAAGCTCCATTCATCACAAGACAGCGTTTTGTTTTCCACTTCTGGAAACTCGGAACATTTAGAAAGAAATCAGGTTTTCCCTTGAAATTCAGTGGGGAGAGAGGTGGAAGGAAGGCAGCCTTCTGTTTGTTTTGCACAGCCTTTCTGTAAGCTGCTATAAACAACCTGTCATCATATCTCCAGCGAGGCAGCTGAACAGGCTCCCCAGGTGCCTGCGCTTGGTTCCTCGCCATGCGAGGTCTCGTTAAAGGTGCTGTTTGTTCGTGGTTCAGCACGGACTCCCTTCGAGCTTGAAGAGCAAGATGAGGAAATAGCAGCAATTTTGATTAGGGCATTATTGTGAACTTCTGCAGTCTCTGTTTCCTGCGGTGCACGAGGAGCTGCTCCTCCTAGAGCAGCTGGAGGCCGCACCTTGCAAACGCTCTGCGGTGAAAGTTTCAAAGCAAGAAGCAAAGGAGGCAATGAGCACCTCCTGAATCCTAAGGGGCTGTGGGTGTTGGCACCCGCTGTGCCTTTGAGACCCGTCCCATTGTCAGCCTGCTCTCTTCAGGGAGGGAGGCCGAGGTGAGGGCGCTGCCATGGCCCACGTTGAGCTGTGCTTGAACGCCTTCAGCCCTTCCCCGAAGCAACGTGGGGTTCCTTCTGGAGTGGAACTATCACTGCCTCTGTTTAGAGTAAGCCAGTGTTTCTCACCCTTTGCTCCCTCTGCTTGCTGGCTCCTGAAGGGGAAGTATTTGGCCGATCTCTCGAAACCTATGGACGTGAACCCACCACTGAGGTCTGATGTTTTGAAGATAGCTTCCTCCTCCCCCCTTCCTTTCCTGCCCTGTTGCAGTCGATGCGAGGGGTCTGCGGGAGTTCAACTTGGTGAACCCAAAATATTGGGCATACAGGCTCATACAATGTCTTGACTTGAGCAATCTTGGCTTTGAGGATACTGAGGTCTTAATTCAATATCTGCATGCCCTTGGCATGTGCAATTAATCTTTTCCTGATCTCACTCTTGAGTTCCCTCTCTTTCCTAGTGGGCTTTGCATTCTGGTGCCATCTGCCTTTCAAGGCTGATGAGGAAGCTGCCTCCGGTCTGATTATCAGTGCTGCTTCATTTCTATTATATCTCAGATGCCTTGTTGGTTTTTTTTTTGTTGTTGCTTTTTTTTTTGTTTTTTTTCGAAGGGGGTGGAGGGGGGGAAGGAACCCTATTTTGTGATTTTTTTTCCTCTTCTTCTCTGTAATTAGATGTAGCAGTGATCAAAATATGTTGCATTGCACTGCAAACTTCTCCAGGCAGATGTTTCATGACCGGAGGAGAGATGACTTCATCATCCTCTGCATTTGGGGAAAATTAAAAGAGGGGAAAAAAAAAGAAAGAAAAAAAAAAAAGAAAAAGGAGAGCAATGGATTTCCTGTTGTGTGAATACAGCTCTCCAGGCTTCAGGGGAGGGATGCACACAAAAGGAAGCAGGAATGGGAAAGGGAGGGAGTCCAGCCTGTTTTATAGCAGGGCTTGCAGCACAATGCAGGCTGGCATCTCTGCATTCTGAATTTATGGGGAGCACTGAGCCCCTCAGCTGCTGCCTCACCCCTGCAGCACTTCAATATGGGCTTCCAGAGCAGCGAGGGACAGTGCAAGCATCCACTCTACTTCCTTTTGGCATTTGGATGTCTTGGTGTGTTGTATCGTACTGATGGAAAGAATGGGGAAATTCCCCACATTTGACCAGCAGAGGAAGGAAGGCCAAAGGAAGAAGTGTGGAAAGGCTCCAAATGGGGAATGCTGACATGAACTACCACCAGCCCTGGAGCAGAGGCGTGGGTTTGGCTGGGGAGCGTGCAGGGATAATACATCCATCTCCAGTACTGGGGACACCCAGCACAATTCCTCAAGTGCAGCTCAATAAGTGAGCCATCAAAAGCAAAAATGACAGCAATTCTGCAGTCAATATAATGTGGCTGCAGGTTAAATAAATAATATTTCAGTGATAATCATTCCAAATGACACTATTTCATCCACCACAAACATGTGGTTAAGCTCTCATTAGTGGAGACTACAAGCTTTGCAGGAAGCACAGGGCTTTTGAAAGCAAGTCTCTTTGGATTGTGCTGCTATAGAAATTCCTAGACTGCTCTCGCAAGTGTTTAATAATGCCTGAGACAATTGGAAAGGCTGGAACCCTGAAACATACCTTTATTTTATTTCTTTTTCTTTTTTATATTGAGTTCTGTCTTTTTCAGGTTCTTGATTCTAAAACTTGCTCGTATTTAATGGTCTATATTATGGCCCTTGGTCTCGGCAGAAAAATCCACATGGCATTTATTTTCAAGGGTTTTTATATCTATACATAGAAATAGGTGTATAAAGATCACTTCAGCCACAGATGTTGTAGTTTATGCTGACTTCAGGCTTTCCCAAAATGCTGCTTCTCCCATCCCACCACCTTTCTCCATTGCCACCTCTTAGCCCTTCTGAAGCTGTCCTGGAGCAAGGCTGCCTGTGCCCACCATGCAGGATGCTGTGCTCCCCAACTTGGGAAGTTTGGTGTGCTCAGCACCTCATCAGACTGGGCTGATTTTCAGACTTGGCTGCAATATTGATCCTCGCTTAGCATAGTAATGAGACTCTGCTTCCCTAATCAGTGAAGGAAAACTCTTATTTTCCAGCTGCTAGGAGGACATGAGCTTCAGTGCAGGATATGGGGTGGTGTGGATGTGGGTGATGCTGGTATGGCTTCGCTTCAGTGGTCTCCTTGGTGTGGACAGGAGTGCAATGTCCCATCCCTGGGGGTCCCCAAGGTCTGGGGATCCTGAGCCGGTGGCAGGCATCCAGCCCACAACAGGGGGTTGATGCTTGATGATCTTTAAGGCCCCTTCCAACCTAAGCCATACTATGTTTTTATGGTACCCTCACGCTGTATGGTACCCCTTGTCCTTCTCACATATGTCCTTGTGTTTGGGAAGAACCTTGAGCCTTGCTCATCCCAAAGCCAAGAGTGAGGTTGAACATCCACATCACCATCCTTTGAACCTTCCTGGGCCAGGAGGAAAACAACTGAGCCCCATATTGTTACAGAGATGTGGGATCTTCTCTAAGACAGCTCCTCAAGGCCTACCATCTTTCTCACTGAATGAGTTATCGAGGGGGGCAGCCTTATTTCCTCTCAATTTGTGGGTAGGTCCACCCAAAATGTGGCTGAACGGAGCTGCTCCATCCACGTTGCACAGGCTCACCTCCCCTCTTGGCTCTCCCCAGGCCGGGCGCCTTGATGGACCGTCTGGCTGACGGCAAATTGTTTTTTGATGGCTGACTCGGTATAACTGAACTCAATTTGCCTTTCAAAAGCAGCTAATAGTCGCATTAAAAAATCCATTTTCACTTGTGATTGAATTTGACGGCGGCTCAATCAATAAGCGAATGGAGTGTTTCACACGCTGTACCGAGCGGCGTTACCACGGTAACGGTGTAAAGTGAGCACAGCCCTACAAATCCCCCCTCGAGAGAGAAACATTGGCCCCATCACCCCACAAGGGGCTGCCCTGGGTGGGCACACAGTTGGCAGGGAGCCTTCCTGGTCCTGGTGGTGGTGATGGTGTCAAAATCTTCATTCGTTTCTCTCTTTCTTCCTCATCATGAAGAGTGTTCTATTTCTACTTGACCAGCCTGATGGTGAGTGGCCATGGCCTCGTGATGGGATGGCAGACGTTGGGTGCTGGTGCTGAGGTGTTCATAGGATCGTGGAATGGTGTGAGTTGGAAGGGACCTCTGAAGGCCATCAGGTCCCTGCAGGGCACAGGGACGCCCACAGCTCCATCAGTGCTCAGAGCTCCATCCAGCCTGACTTGGCGTGTCACCAGGGATGGGACACCGTCACATCTCTAACAGAAGCTTTGCAACACTCCTCGGGGTTGGAATGTGCCCGTTTCTGCAACCTATTTTTCCCTTATCTCCCCACTCAACATTGCTTGGGAGTGGAGGACTGGAGTAGAGCAGCTCTGGGGCCACGACAGAACTGGCTCTGAGCTTTCCTGAAAATGTGGGTCTTCCATGAGAGGAAATGCAAGTATGTTGCATAGATATATTAAAATAAGGCTCGTTAGCATTTGATGAAAAATGAACATGGCACTTTGATTCATGACAATCAGAATGTTTCCTTTCAGCTATTGTTTGCTTTACTCCTGTTGTAGTATAAGATGAAAATGAAATGGCTCAGTCAGGAGTTTCTCAATTGTTTTCTTCTTCTTTTTTTTTTTTTTCTCCTCCTTTTCTTCCCTTTCCAAAACACTTTTCTGGGGGACTTTAATTAGATCCTCTCCCCCTGTTTACTCCGCAGCAGCTCTGCTCCTTGCTGTGGGTGCAGGGAAGCCTACATGATGCTGCAGCCGTTCTGTCAGTGTGGGGCAGGTCCCCCACTGGTGTGGTGCCTCCTACAGACCATGCCCATCTCCACTGCTTTCCTACAGCCCTTTTGGATTGCAAAATGAATAAGCTGCCATACAGCACATCTGTGTTTTCTCTGCAGGAAGCTTGCCTGAGGCTCCAGGATGCCTTTATTTGCCTTATATTGCAACTCCAAAGTGCAGGCAAACAATGCAGTGCTGTCTTTGAGTTCATTTCCATAGTTTGATCTGTACTAGAAAAAGAGGGGGTTGGGGAAAGAAGTCTGTGCCAAGTATGAGATAAAAGAAGAGGAAAGCCAGCCACCCTGGGCTCAACTGGAGCAACTGGTGCTTGCTGGGGGCTTAACAGAGCTGAAATATTATGCCCACCTGAGCTGAATCTATGTTTTCCCAGCTCTCTCCTTTGCTGCTACACAAGTGGGTTTCTTAGAGCTGCCCTGACCCAGGGAGGGCTCTTGGCCCACTAAAGCACTGCATTTCTCTTCTTTGTGTTGTGCACCATGTCCTACGGGGACCTGCAGAGCTGGAGGTGAGGATGTGGTGCTGGTGTTATCACCACATCTCTCACCTCTCCTGGCACGGTGGAGGTCGCAGTGCTCTTGCTGAAGGAAGTAGAAGGCTTTCCATATTCCCAGCCTTCCTGCTGATGGCTCCTCTGCTCCTCGCAGGTGAAAGCAGCCACTGCCATTCGTTTCATAAGCTGCTTCCATCATGCCTAAATTTGCTGCTGGTGGTTAGGGATGATTCCTCATTCCCATGTATGCAAGGAGAAACAAAACCTGTAACAGCGGTGCCTGAGCAATCTGCAGAGCTCTGGAGACAGCCTGGAGGGTCAGGCCTTTGTTTCCTGACAGGTATGGGGCTACTTTAAGCTGTAATTTAATTGTCACTGGGAGCTGGCATCTCTTTGTTCCACATTCTGGAAGGAATTTGCAACAGAGCCAGTTTCAGTGTGTGAAGGGGAGCTTCAGCCTCTTCCACCGGAGCAAGCACAGTGCTGCTGCACAGAGGTGGTGCTGTGGATGTAAAAGGATGGGCTTTGCTCCCAGTGGGCATCGGAGGGACCCAATCCTGCTTATGTGCCCTCTGCTGAGCTGCCCAAGTCAGAATGCTGTGTCCCAGCTTTGCTCTCTGCTCCCCACTGTGGGCACCTCATGCTTGCACCTTCCCAAAGCAGAGTGACCCAAAAGTGTCCGAAAGCAGTCAGGGGAACTGGCAGCAGTTAAAAACAGCAGTTAAAACAGGACTCCCTGTCTGTGCTGCCCTGGGTGAGTGGGACGTGGGCTTCTTTCCTGGGGAGCGTTTGCATGGCTCCCCAAATCACGCTGCCCGACCTTTCTGCTGTTAATTGGAAATCTCTCAAAGGCACTGTGTTCTCCCTGGGAAAAGTCTAACTGGATGGACCACGGGCAGCACTGGGGAGATGTGTGTAGGGCTCCTGCACTGCTGTCACCCGCACAGACCTCCTGGGGGACACAAAGCAGCCACCCAACCCAGAGCAGTCTGTGATTGTACCTATACGGGATTTTTCTTTCCGAGCCACGCTGGGCCCTGTCAGAGAGCTCAGAGTGAGATGGGTTCTTGGTGCTCCTTTCTCCCAGCTACAAACTGTTGAGGTGTAACAATGCAGAGGAAGGATGTAAGCTATTCGGTCAGCTCCGCGTGCAGCAGCACATGTATTGTCCTTAACCTTGGGAAGACGTTTGCCATGTAAAAGCCACTTGGGAATGAATTGGCTGCTGGTGGTGGAGCTCCTGTGGGGAGGTACTGTTGCATCTTTGGGCTTAGGAGCAGGGGGAGCATCTGCATCACCACAGCAGCAGGACCCTCTCTGCATGGCCAGGGAGCCTCCACGCTTGGCCTAATTAACGTAGGATTAACCTAGGAATGGGATAAATGAGAGAAAGATTCCCTTATATGAAAGGAAGTACTGAGATGAAATGCCTTCCCTGAGTCGTGCAGAAGATGCAGCAAGGCTTGGGCAGCGTGCTTGAGGCGGTGATGGGAGTCTGCGTTGAGGTTTATAATTTGTGATGAGATTAACAAGCGTTGGCTGGAAGAGCTCAGAGGGAGAAAGCAGCATCACAGAGGGTGAGAGTGCAGAGCCCTGAACTAAATCTAGTCAGACTGGGCAGTGCCACGTTTTGGGCCAGGCCAGAGGCTATTAAAGCTGAGAACTCAGGCCAGGTTTGCTGAATCCACGTAGGGTAGCTTTGCTCCTGGGGGTTGGTGTTCCCAGCTATGTGCAGAGGATGGGTTTGTGTGACAGGGGATAAATCTTCCCCTGGCGCTTCCTCCATTAAAGTCAGTGGGGAGGAGGGACCGATTCCTCAGTATGGAGCCTCCAGGGACCGTGGCTGCGGGTCCTGACAGCTCCTGCCTATGGTGTCAATAGCACAGCCGACTGACTGGCCTTCTTTTCCATGAGCAGCCCGGCTCAAAGGGGGCTTTAAGACTTGTGAAATGATTTCCTGTCTTACAAGGCTGTGCAATTGCTTCCAGATCCTTCCCCTTCACAATTACGTGGGGGGCAATTCAAGTCGTGAGGCGGAAGTAAAGAAACGAACGTGGATGGGGAGAAAGTTCAGGGCTGAGTTGGCAGCATGATTAATTACAGATCAGCTGTGTGACGGGGAAGCTGTTCTCATTGCAGAGAGCTGTGTGCATGCAGGGAGACCTGGAGAAGGCCTGGCACAAGCCACGAGTGCAATAGGGAGGCACTGACCCTGCAAAGCACTTTCTTTCTGTCCCTCTCACTGCTACCCTTGATTTGGGCTTATTTGTGTGTGGAAGGGCTTCCTGACCACCTACAGAGCTGCTGAGAAAAATGAGGTGTTTCAATTGCATCCTGTCCATCTCCCCCACCTTTTCTACTCCAGTAATTTTTTAACACATTAGCCTGTTTGAACTGCAGTTGAGAAGAAATTTGAGGCCTGGGAGATGCACTATTCTATAATTTAACTCAGACTTTCTGTTGATTTTTGTTCTTTTTTTTTTTTTTTTTTTTTTTTCAGTGTGTGCTTCATTTGCTCTTTCTTTAGCCCTGGAAAAAAAAGAAAAAAAAAGCAATAGAATAAAAGAGTTGGCCACAGAGGTCACTGGGACAGGGATAGTTGTCCTATTCTGGTGTTGCCCTGCAGTCAGTATGAACGAGTGCTCACTGTGCTGAGTTTCACAGCAATATCTCAAAGCAATTGATAACAAGGGATCTAAGAAATAAGATAATCTAGAAATAAGTGCACATCCTTTTCATCCCTTTCCCCTTCTCCTCAGAGAGCCCTTACCTTGAGAATCACCACCATCATCTTTCCAACTAAAAACTGCTGACAATTCCCACTCGAGCAGCCCTTGGCTTCTGCCCTCTTGTTTGTAGGACAAATGCCTCCTTCCCTGGAGCTGCAGCCTGTCCTTCCACCAGCTGGGCCCTCATGAAACCTGGAGAAAAGCACATTTTAGGAACCCCCTTGCAAGGAGGAAGGTGCTCAGGGTGTCCTATTCCTTCCTAGAATGTAATCCTTCAGCAAGAGGTTGGCCAGCCCAGCTATATCTGCCACAGCATCCCTGTCACGGAGGTAGCAGTGCCAGGAAAGCTCCTGCCTGCTGCTTGTTCTGTTAGGGCTTTTTGCAGGTTTTGTCCCTGGGGGTTTTGTGAGAGCAGAAATGATTCCTTGGGGCAGGGCTGGCTGATGTTCCTGGGCTGATGGGTAGATCACGTTGTCCATCTTCTCTGTTACCAAACTGCCAGCAAACTCAGAGACCTTCACTTCCTCCAATGACGTCTTCCACTGATGGGAGGCTTGCATGCATACGCTTACCAGCTGCATTAAATGAGCACCATAGTGGCTTAACACACAGTCTATTGCAGGGCTGTGCTTTGTGCTGGAGCTTGCTCCGTTCGTGCCTTCTGTTTTTCTCCTTTATCACCAGAAGAGAAGCTGAGGGTGTCTTGCCATGTCAGAAGAAGGGCATGGAGGCAGTTTTTGTGTGGGGGACTGGCTGCAGCACGGCTCAGCTCAGCCTCACAGCTCTAACCGTGCAGCTAATGGTAAGTTAAAGCAAACAGAGCTAGAAACCTTTCCATCAAACCAAATATGAGAACTCACCACCACTACGAAATGCATTGGAACATGTCTGGAGGAAGGGTGCTTCCGAGTGGAGGTGCTGGCATGCCACTAACCCCACTGCTTGCTGCTGGCTGGGGGCTGAGCCACTGCTTCAAGACGTTGTTTTGCATTGCAGCCCTGGTTGTGGGAGCTGAATAGCTCAGAGCAGCTCATGAAACACCGTAACTGCACATCTTGTAGTGTATAAGCTCTCCCAGGGGGAGAAGCGTGTATTTGAATGTCTTGTTTTGATAGGGCATCGCTGCTGGTTCTTAGTATGCACGGAGCCACAGTCTGTGGCTGGGATCTGCCTTTATATGGTGATCAAGAGAGATGAACCACCCTCTCCTGTGAGCTTCAGAAAAACAGCCTCGTTTCTTCTTTGCCTCTTCTGTATGTGTGGCAGGGGGAGAAATTTCTGTTGTTTTTGTTTACTATCTGTGGTTAAGCACCAGTCAAAGACCTCGCTCTCTTTTTGTGCATCTAGTCCTAATTACAGCATGGGTACGTCTGCTTTCTTGGAGAGGCCAAGCTCCAAAGCAATTTTAATTTGTGCCTTTGTTTTCATCCCCTGCAATGAAACAGATCTGAGCGACTGTCGTGGGCGCTTTGCTCAAAGTGGAGAACGAGCCCTCATGAGAAGGGTGGCTGGAGGGAGAGATTAATTAACCTGGCCTTCATTGGCTTTGCAAACAGGGGGAGAGAGCTCTCTCTCAAACTGCTTGTTCCTTATTTAGCTTGTAGAAAGCTGCCCAATCTCAACTCAGTCTTAATCGAATCCCACAAGGCTCAATGCCAGTAATTTGCTTCTACATCTGAGAGGCCATCTCTTCCTGGATTGTACTGTGCACCAAGAGATGGAGAAATTCACTCTTCTTCTCAATGGCTACTGTTGCTTAAATCCACTTATGTTCACAACCATAGGAAGCTACTTCCTAAAACCAGAGAGAGGAATACAGGGCAGAGGTGATGGTGAAGAGCATCTCTTCTCCTCTCCCAGCGTGTATTTACAATGCGAACTAATTAAATGAAGGCTGGGTAGCTCAACTCCATTGATTTTTGTCAGTGGCAACCTTGATATGTTATCAAAAGTGAGTAATCCCTTCCCTGTAAAGCAGACTTTGATAGATCAATAAGGAGAGAACACGCTGTACCTCCTGGCAGCTCCATCAACCTTTGAGAGAAAGCTCTCAAGGGCACAGACTTTCCTGCTTCCCTGCTTCCAAAGCTCTGTCACCTCTTTCCCCACTCCTGCTGCATTCTGTCTGCACCACCACTGCCTCTCATCACCCTCAGTGTGGGATCTCCCTGGAAGAACTCCTTATACCAAACAGCACACAGCTGCAGTAGTGCAAGTAGAAGGGGCCTGGACAGAAGGCAAAGGCATTGGGGTGAGAATTAAAGAAGAATTAAAGAAGAATTAAAGAAGAATTAAAGAAGAATTAAAAACTATCACTGCTGCCACAACCCCAGTCAGAGCTCTGCTGTTGAGACTTCTGATAACACATTTGGTTGTGCAGATTTACCGCAGTGTTGCTCCTGGTTGGGGAGCAAGAAGATGCTTATGTTGCCTTGATGGAAAGCAGTGGTGCTTTGGCCATGAGCTTCATGAGCAACCGCTTTGTTTTGCTCTGTGATTGCTTTGCCTACACATCATTTGGTGCCCAGCACACCACTACAATACAGTGATTATTCTTAACAGTCAAATACAGCTCGTCTAATTGGAGGGTGAGTGTGGGAGCTGTCAGAAGGAAATGTCTGGCCTGTGAATAGCTGAAGGTCACGTCGCAACTCTTCCTGATGTTTGCAGTCGGGAACTTGAAAGTGAGTTCCCTCTGTCAGGAGGTCTTGATCAGTAGGCAGGAAAAGGGAGAGCTTGCATAGCAGGAGCCCTCACCCATGTTGTGAGTGCTTCCACCAGGCTCTGCTTTGGAGGAGCATGGAGCCTGGTTCCTCCTAGAGGACTTTGGCTGTTGCTTTCTATGGGGTGCTGTTGATCCGTTCGTGCAAGCAGGGATGAAGATGGTGGCTGATGATGAGGTTCTGGCAGAGCAGCTCTCTCTGCAGTATGGCAGCATGTCACGAGTGTGTTGTACCCAAAGCCTTAACTTTGCTGTGGAGGCAAAGAAGCAGTTGTGTGAGGCTCATCTGAATAAATAGCTTTGCCCTCATCTTGGCGTTACAGAGGACAGAGTGTCTCATCATCTGTAGGACGATGGGCCTCTCTGTCTCTATTCCCCAATCTGTATTTTCTAACTAATTTCTTTTCCTCTGTTCTTGGAGGAGATCAATGAAACTCTGCAATCCAGGGGGTAAAGTCCTCGGAAGCATAAAAAAAGCCAAACCCACAAACCAACAACCCCAAGCCCTTTAACAAATAGCTCACGAGTGGTTCTTGTTTCACACATCTTATCTCCCTGAATTAGACACAGAGTGGCAATCAAAGTCAATGCCACGCTTACTGTAAAGCCCTCGCAGCATCTGTGCGGCGGTTCCGAGGCGGACATTGAGTCGTTCCCTGGCAAAGCGGATTTTTTCCCTGTCGCTTTGAAGCTTTGAGCCCAGGGCTCTGCAGCCAGGAAGGATCACGGTGCTACCCAAGCAGGGGAAGTGCTGGTTGTGCTCATGTTGCCATCCCAGCATTTCTCTCCTGGCTTCTGTCTCTGAGACGTTTGGAGAAGCAAACCCTGACTAGAAAGCCTGGATTGAAAGGCAGCCTTTTTGCCTTGGTTCAGCCATCGCAGAGCTGTGGCGTGACTGAACCTTCAAAGTGTTTCCCACGACGTGTGCAGGGCGACGAGGAGCAGGAAGCATGGCTGCAGGTTTGCACATCCTCCCTCCTGCTGTCCCCTCTCCCACATGCGCTCTCTGTGCTGGGTGCTGCTGGGTGCTGCCCCCCTGTGCACCCTCCAGCACAACGGGGTGAGGCAGTGCTCCATCAGCATCAAGAGCACCCAGCCAAGGTGAGATAAGGAAGGATGTATATGGAGACTGAGTAATTGGAGGCCAAGAGGCAAAAGTGTCTGACAGGGCAGGATTGATCTGAAGCTTTTCATTGGAACACTTGCCAAAAAAAAAAACACCAACAAATCAATGCTTATTCCCTGGACTCAGGAGTGTGTTTACTGTATTCAGCAGCTAGCATTAGAAGTGAATTCCAGCAATTGCAATTACAGCTTTCTCCTTCTTTGCCATTCCCCTTCTCCCTCCCCCATTCCCACTTCCCCTCTTTCTGGCTGCCTTTTGTCATGTTTTGGAGCCTAAGGCAAAGCTAATGCAGTCAAACTGAAAGTGGTTTTATAAATTGTAAAGCCCACCTTCCCCCCTCCTCTCCTTTCCCTTGGGATTTTCTCTTTTCCTGAGCACTGTCAAACTCTATTCAGCTCAGAGACATGGAGGTGCCTCTCTGAAGTGATGGGAGGCTCCGAGCCGGGCTGGAGCATGGCTCAGCAGCTGGGCAGTGGGCCAGGATGTGTTCATCTTAATGTGCTCTGATAGCACCGTTTGATTTCCTACTGCCTGATGGCAGGAGTCTTAAATGCAGCTTGGGGAGACGTGGGGAGGAGGTGGGTGGGAGACGTGATGCAGTGGTGGGGATGGGAGAGGAAGGAGCCTGGGCAGTGCTTGGGGCGGGTGTGCTGCAGTGGGCTTTGCACCTCTGCTGCTCCAGCCCAGATGCTTCGAGTGCCCATGAATCCATCCCACCTGCTGGGAGCTGCACAGGGCCCAGCACGCCCCATAAGCCCTGTGGACTGGTCCCAGCAGAGGGCACTGGTGCCTGCACTCTGCTCCTCATCATTAATCTCTAATTAACGTGCAGTGCCAGACTGGGACAGTGTGAGGGCAGAGGCTGTGCCTGCGAGTAAAGCATTGGGTTTTGGGGTCATTCTCACGGTCCCCAGGATTTGCTTCACAGAATCACAGAGTGGCTCAGGTTGGAGGGGACCTTAAAGACCGTCCAGTTCCAACCCCCTGCCATGGGCTGGGTGCCACCCACCAGATCAGGCTGCTCCCCATCCGACCCAACCTTGGGCACCTCCAGGAATGGGGCACCCACAACTTCTCTGGACAGCCACAACCAGCAGCACTTCAGGAATCATCCTGCCCAAAAAAGACTGTTTCTCCCCCATCTGCATCACAGACTGCAGCTGTAGAAGAGGGAGACAGC
>NW_024884596.1:0-69452 GCF_019232065.1 Centrocercus urophasianus
AGCGGCGCGAGCGGCGGCCGGGGCCGCCCCGTCCCTGCCCTCCCCCGGGGCCGCCGCCCGCCGGCCCGCGCCGCTCGGCCATGCTCAGTCGGTGCCGCCCGCCCAGCCGGGCTCCCGCCGCCGCGCCGCCGCTACTCCTCCCGGCCCGAAGTTGCGACTCATGAAGGGAGCGGAGGGCAGGGACGGGGCGGCCCCGGCCGCCGCTCGCGCAGCTCTGCCCGCTCCGGCGGCAGCTCCCTCCCGCCGTGCTCCGACTACCGCCGCCGCCTCCTCCGCCGCCGCCGCCGCCTGACCATTTGTGCCGGCCCCTCGAGCCCGCGCCCCTCGCCTCGCCGCGCCGCGCCGCGCTCCCTCCGACCGGTTTCCAGGCGCCCCGCAGTCTGCCTTTCACCGAGAGGGAGGAGCCTTGAAACCGACGCCGAACTTTCCTGCGTAAGGGACCGTCTCCCAACGCCTCACCCGGGGGCGGGCGCAGGCGGGCGCGGGGCAGCACAAAGGCGGCGGGGGCGGCGCGGGGGTGGAACGGGACGCCATGGGACGGGGCGGGACGGAGGGGCCCCGCGGCTGAGCCCGTCCCGTGCTGCCGGGCGCGGGGGGAGGCTGCCCCGCGGGACGGCCCCCCTTAGTTTGCCACGGCAGGCAGCGCGGCTCTGCGGTCGTCGCTTCCATCGGGCGGGACAAAGGGCGAAGCCTCACACAAAGCCCCGGCCCCGCGCCGGGCCCCCGCGCACCACGCGCTGCCCTCAGCGGGCGGCCGCCCCCCTCCGGCGGTGCCGCGGCCCGGGGCCCCCTCTGCTCTACAGGGATGGAGCACTGCTGGTCCCCCTCGGCGTCCCCCTCCCCAGTACGGGCAGCTGCGCTAATCCCAGGTCCCTGAAAGCCCAGCGGGAGCTTGGGAGGGGAAATCGATATTTGCCAAATGGAGACGGGCGCGGTGATGTGGGGAGGGGGAGACGGGACCCGGGGAGGAGGACCGTGCTGCTGCCGGGCTGCCAGGACTGAGTTTGCAGGGGGTGAAGGAAACTGGGAGCGGGGAACAATAGCGGAGCATCTTTATCGGGACAGAACGACTGTTGGGACAACTTTGGAGGAGCGACGTGAGTTTGAAGACTGAGATGATGATAGCTGTTCTGAGCTGTGCAGGGGGAGGTGGGAGCAGCCAGAGCACGCCAGAGGCATCTCAAATGTCTCGTTATTCCATGTCTGTACTTTATGTACATCCTCTGTCTAGAACCTCTACAGCAGTAGCCTGAAAATAATCGTGAAAATAAGGCTTTGCCATCACTCTTAGTCCACTTGCCCAGATATTCGAGTTTAATTTAAGGTGAATGCTGCCTGACTTAAAATACTTCAGGTCAGGGTTTTACAATACTTGCTATACCCGAGAAGGAAGTGTTCCGCCATGGGCACACAGTAGTTGCCAACAGTGGCCATTTTTTCCTGTGTGTCTGGAGTGCATAGTCACAGTTCTGTTTGTTCTTCCAAAACATGTAACCAGAAAAAATGGTAAAGGCTGAACGAGGGATTTACTGTACTCACTGAAATTCGATATGAATAAGAAACTGCTGTTGGAGGTGAAGAGAATGCTAGCACATTTTCCAATCAGTGATTAACCAAGCCTCTGTGCTGTGGACATAGAATCATTAAGGTTGCAAGAAACCCCTAAATCCAACCATCAGCCCATCCCCACCATGCCCACTGACCTTGTCCCTCAGTGCCACATCTCTATATTTCTTGGACACCTCCATGGACAGTGAGCACCACCTCCCTGGACAGCCCATCTCAGTGCCTCACCACTCTTTCTGAGAAATTTTTCCTAATACCCAACTGTTATGTCTGCCTTTCAGAGCAGAACCAGGCATGGTGCTTCCCCAGCTTGGTCCCTTGCACTGTGCCATACACCGTAATATGTTGCTAAAAACCATTAGGAACAGGACAAGCCCAGCGTTTATTCCAGGCTGCCACAGGTGGCAAGGGTTAATGAAAGATATTTGTATCTCTAGAAGAGCTGCAGATAAAACTTGGACGTGCTATTTAGGCCACTGTCTTTCTCCCAGCAGTGCTGTCCCACATTCAGGCTAATTAATAGCGAGATCTATGCTGTGTAATGACTGTAGGAGTGGGATCATGTTTAGAAATTGCACAACCTTAAATATGTCGATTGCTGATGTCCTCGGTTACTGAGGTTCACTGGATTCTTTCATGAGCTCTCTTCTCTGAGGACTGTAGTTTAAAAACAATGTGTGCAAATGCTGCCTTTTTCCATCATTTAGTGAAAAAAAGTTTGATTCACTGCAAAACATATTTACAAATTTAATCTGTAGTTTTTCCTCTTCAGATCTACCTCAGTAATTAAAATTACTAACCCCTTTCTAGCACAAAGCTTAATTTGTATTCAGCTAGAATTGTTTTCCTATTCATTCTGAAACAATTGAACACTGAATCTTTGGACAGGGACATGTATTATGCACACTCTTTCTCACTGAAAATGAATATGGACTTCAAGCCACTCTCAGGAAGTTTATGTGGTTTTCCACCTGTGGTTTCTAGCCCTTAGGAGTACATTTTGCAGTCCATGAAAGGTGGTTAAGATACACGAGTCCATCCTCAGTTGTCTTAGATTTTCTCTACAGGGGTTGGTAATTTTAATATTTAGAAAAGATTTCTCAAATTTAAAACAAACAACAACAACAACAAAAAAAAACTACTGAAAAATCAGTAAGTTGCTGTGTGCAACAAGCCAGAAGTTTTCTAGGAGAAGGACTGGTGTGTGCCAGACAAGGTTTGCACATACTTGTAATACCCGTTATCAGACCAGCTGGTATGGAAGGAAAACCAGACAAATGTCTGGGTTAACACACCATTTTTGTGGTTCTGAAGCAGTAGCTACTAAAGCTAAATGCAGCTTGGGAACAGTTGCTTAGATTTCAGGTATGGATGTACCAGTGAGACCAGCTTGGAAAGAAGAATGGAACTGGGATGGATGGGGTGTTGTGGGGAAAAGAACTGGGCTGAGAGCTGTTAAGTTCATGAACATGCTTGGACCTGATGGTTTTATCTGCTTAGTGACTTTTCTTGTAATAAAAGAAAATTCTATGTGGAAAAAATCCTCCCAGAAGCACTTGTCCTAGATTTCAAGTACCCCAAACCACAAAACTCATCATTAGAAGTGTAATTCTCTGTGGCTCAAAACACCAGCTTCATTTAAACTGTGCTAGAGAAAGAAACAAGAAAAAAGTTGATGTCTATCAGCTATTATTTCTACAGATGCCCCTGCCACCAAACCATCAGCATCCTCTAGTCTTACATTTCCAGTTCCAGCAGTGTAATGTACTGTGTCCTGCACATGGCTGTGCTATCAGTGAATGAGTTTCCCCCAAAACAAGACATTCTTCTCCTTCTTCCATCACCCTCTCATCACATCTCTCTGTGAAACAGACCATCAAGTAATTGTTTCTCCTTATCATAAAATCGTAAATCATTTGAGTTGGAAGGGACCTTTACAGGTCATCTGGTCCAACTCTCCTGCAATGAACAGGGACACCTACAGCTAGATCAGGTGTCCAGAGCCCTGTCCTGCCTGACCTCGGATGTCTCCAGAGATGGGGCATCCACCACCTCTCTGGGCAACCTATGCCACTGCCTCACCACCCTTATTGAAAACAACCTTTTTCTTATATCCAATCTAAATCTCCCCTTTTAGTTTGAAACTGTTTTCCCCTTGTCCTATCACCGCTGCTAAAGGGTCTGTGCCTTTCCTTCCTATAGTTTTAGATCCTTTAGATACTGGTCTCCCCCAAACCTTCTCTTCTCCAAGCTGAACAGACCCAGCTCTCTCAGCCTGTCCTCATGGGAGAGATGTTCCATCCCTTGCATCATTTTGTGGCCCTCCTCTGGACACACTCCAGCAGGTCTACGTCTCTCCTGTACTGAGGACTCCACATGTGGAACCAGCACTCCAGATCAGGTCAGAGCAGCACAGAACATAGGGGCAGGAGCACCTCCCTGACCTGCTGGCCACACTCCTTTAATGGAGCCCAGGATATGGTTGGTTTTCTGGGCTGCAAATGTGCACCGCTGGCTCATGTCCAGCTGCCATCCACCAGTATCCCCAAGTCCTTTTCAGCAGGACTGTGCTCTATCTTTACATCCCCCAGCTTGTACTGATAGTGGGGGTTGCCACAACCCAGGTGCAAGACCTTGCACTTGGAGTTGTATAACAATGTGGTCCCACTGCTCAACCCAGTCTAGGCCTCTCTGGTTGGCATCCCATCCCTCAGGCACGTTGACCACTCCACACAGCTCAATGTCATCCGCAAACTTGCTGAAGGTACACTCGATCCCGCTGTTGATGTCACGGACGAAGAAAGAGAACTGGTGCCATGAGGAATACCACTTGTCACTGTCCTGGACATTGAGCCATTGGCCACCACTCTGGGTACAATTTCCCAACCAACTCTTCATCCATTGAAGGATGTTGTGGGGACCATGTCTGAGACTTGCTGGAATCCAGATAGATGACACTGGTGTCTCTTTGCTTGTCCATTGACACAGTAATGCCATCACAGTAGGCCACTAAGTTGATTACCCAGGACCTGCCCTTGGTGAAGCCATGCTGATTATCCTGTATCACCTCCCTCTTTTCCAGAGTACCTTCTTCCATTGACATGCTAAAGCCACTGATGATAAAATCTTGAATGCACATAATACAGACTCCTTAAACTAAACTGTTTGATTCTCAAATTTGATACAAAGATGTACAGACCAAACTTCTGGAGAAAAGTTATCCCAGGCAGCTTTTACAGTTGCGTAGTAAGATAATTTTACTTTGCAATGTGCCAATGACATAGCTATCTTCTCAAAGGCCATGAGTGTCTCACAGATTTAGTCTTGCCAGAAGAATAAAATCCTGACGATGTAAAAGCCTACCTTGGTTATTGACTATTTCTTGGAACATCTAGAAGACTTGGAAGTATGCCTGCATAGACAGAAATAGCAAACGTGCAGCAACTGGCAGAGCAGATTGGTAGGAGCTGACCATGAGCTCTATTTGATGGTGCAGCCAGAAGCCAGAGGACTGCAGCAGAGCATCTCACAACTGTGCAGCCAAGTGCTCAGAAGGCCATTTCAGCACTGAGGCAGTTGTTACTCACAGGCGCTTGACAAGATACCAAGTAATTCCATTGCCATCAGGTGTCCTAGGTCCTCTCACTCTTAAATTTCCCCCAGATGCCCTTGTACATGGCTTTTATTAATTGGCTTCATTCCTTTGTGATTGTTGATTTAGGTAAAAAAAATGGACTTTGCATTTGGGGATTGTGAGAACAAGAGAAATAGAATGGAAATGGAGCTCTAGCCAGTGAAGTCAGTGGTAATTTACTCCTGCTGTGTGACACCTATTGTAACCCAAACTCCTATGGTGTAGCATGGACTAGGAATAAAGAGCAATCTCTGACTGGCGCTCCTGTAAGTCAGACCCCCATTACAGTTAGTTTATAAGCTTTAAAGAGGCACAAGGAGAAACACTGTGCACAGTCAAAGCAGACTGCAAAAAGTCTCTTCCTCCCAATACCAGCAGCATTTTTTTTCCTTAATAACAGTTATTCAAGATAGATGAGTATGTGGAGATTTGATTTTGTTTTCTTTTCAGAAGAAATGTAGATGCTTCCTTGCAAATTGAAGCCGCATGTTGCCTGCCTTTCCTGACATGTCCTGTGCTGGGTGAGAGGCGTGGGGCTGCAGCCTCTCTGCTGCTGCAAGAAGTTTTCTGGGGATCGAGGCAAAGTCACAGCTCTTAAAAGGGCAATTGCAGATCACAGCTCATTTTGTTCAGAGGAAATGTGAACATTTTTACTCTCTTTTTATTTCCTTTTCTTGGGTGAATTCTCCTGCAGTTATGTACAGTGCCTGAGAACAACACAGCCTCTCTCATGTTCCTTAGACACAGATGCTGATTTAAGGGCTGGAGCCTGCAATCCTTACTCCCCAGAGCAGACCTGGTGCTTTTATTGATGCAAAGGAAGTGAGTAGAACTCTGTAAGGCTGGGATGTGTGGAGAAATTACAGAATAAGCTTTCACTGCTTCTGGCCTCGCACTGATTTTCCATGCTTTAAGCACATTTCCCTTAATGAAATTACTCCCTATTTGCACTGATGTAAATGAGATTAAGATCATACTTATTTGTCGTATTTATAATTTCAAAACATCAAATTTAAAAGGCATATGTGTGAGGTGAGGGGATAGAGTGGAAGGAAGTTTGTCTTCTTTGTCTTTTAGGCACACATGCATTTTCCATGAATGTTACTGAGAGAATGAGCAGGATGAGGTCAGAGCTGGGAGTAATTCAGAGCCTCGATCTGCATTTATCTACAGAATGTGTCTCGGTACAGATTAGAAGAGAATCTCAGCTTTCACTTTAAAAGAAATCTTTTGGGCTTTTGTTTTACTTTGGAAAGACAGTTTTAAATATTTAACCAGTGTAAACAGAGGCAAACTGCCCAGAAAGATTGAAAGGACTGAGCTGCTAGGATCTGCTTGTTAGCATTTCTTCTCCCCTGAAAACATTCTTCTTCATGTCAGAGGAGTCAGCTGTATTTTGAAGTAAATTCTTTTCAGAAGCTTTGGGCTGGTTTTGTGAAAGGAATTGTCCTAAGGATGGAGAACACTGGTTTTCTAGGCCTTCCCTAGTTCTGCAGCTGGTTTTCCGTGTTGGAATTTCCACTACTCTGTGACCCTCGCTGCACAGCCACTGTTTGACATGGCAGCACCTCCAAGAGCATTCAAGATATTGCACATGGGCCCCATATGGGCCCCATACCATCCTTAGCCTCGTCTTGGTGTCCTGAGTGATCTGTTCTCTTCAGCTGGCCATATGCTGAATGCGGGATCTGAATCAAGATTTTCTTCCTTACATTGGAGTCTCATGCTCAAGTGTCCCAAGTCATGCCTGGGATGACCAGTCTGCAAGCAGCCGCAGCCTCGAGGCTGCTGGGCGGGAGTCAGCCCGTGCACAGGATTTCTTCTGGCTAGAATAAATCTAGCCAGAAGAGTTTCTAGGCTAGAAACTCAAAATATTTCTGAAAAGCCATTGCGTTTTTGTATTTCTATTTATATGCTTTTTTAGAATTACATAGCTTTCCCATGGATATACCTTAGCTTTTAGAAAAATGCAGACTGATGTAAAATAGTTGCTTAGAAGTTTGTAATAGGAGGGCATTGTGCCTATACATACATCCTTCCAAGTACATATCTGACTGCAGTTAAGTTTTTGAGATTGAGGTCTTCCTTTTGGCAGAGAAGGGCTAGCAGCATCCTAAACTTTATCTATACTGATACAGGCTAGTTTAGCAACAGGAATCATATATAATAGTTTAAGGACTGATATATTAGTTGAGCGAAAGGAATCCAGGAGTACTAGTTCTAAAACTTCCCATTTTAACTTTGGTGTGTGAACAGCCATATTTTTTTCAACCATTCTGCTTCAACAGGAGTACTGGAGTCACAAAAATTACTTTTATCTTTGCATCCACCCAGGTGCAAGGGCTTTTTCATCAGATTTCACATATATTGTTTTGGATTAGAATGTACTAAGATAGAAAGTTGTTCATTATGGTCTAACAAGCAATGGAAATTTGCCAAATTGGGGAAAAACAGCTAGAGATCAGCCAAAAGTCACTGGGATGAAGCTGATGATGGAAAAATGAGGAGAAAGTACGTGGTTGTACAACCACCTTAGATGCTACCACACATGCTCAGAGGGACATTAGCATATAAGAATGAGTTCTTGGAAAAGAATGAATACGTATGCCAATGTACTGTGTATGTATGTACTGCATATGTATGTATTAACTGTTTAAATGTAGAACCTGAACTCTGAGAGGGTGCACTTGATTTGTCAGTGCCACTTTCTAACACCACATAGGCTATAGAGAATTTTCTTCCTGGATTTTGGATGACAACAACACTCCACAACAAGCAAAAGTGTTTAGTGAACTACTTTAGGGGGTACTTTTCCCTCCTTCTTAGAAATGTTGTATTGGCAGCTTCCAGGTTACATGATGGAGACATTTCACAGCTGCAGTTGATCTGCAGCAGCAGTTAACAGTGAAACTGCTGTGAAACCACATCCTTGAACCCATATCTCTGGGATATGCCAGTCAGCATCATTTCAACTGTTAAAAAGCTGTGAAGAACTGTGTTCCCAAATGAAGTGCTAAACAGGAGAAGATTTAGAGATGCTTCAAATGAAAGCAAGCCTGATTTTGAGATAATGCAACACTCAGAATGCCAAGGAAAAGATACATCTTAAACCTAATTGTTTTGCCATGTCTACTTTACCACTCCTCTTACTTTTCTTTTTTAAATTTTCTTTTGAAATGTTCCACGCTAGGGATACGAGGCTTAAAAGCTTGTCTGTTTCAGAAGAAAGTGCCAATATTAAATGAACCCCCTGTGCAGACACTCTTATTTCAGTTTAAAAGTATCTTTCACGGAATTAGCAGGTTGATTCCTTGTTGACATAAGCTTAATCAATATGAAGCACTCAGGCTGATGTAAATTTATCTCCTCAATGGGGTTGCACCAGTTTCTCTAGATCTCTTTCAGAAAGCATTTAGTTAAATCAGTTTTTTTCTTCAAATGGACAAATCTGCATTCACTGAAGATCTGCACGACAACGTTGTTGCCAGCTAAAAAAAAAAAAATGAATCACTATAGTAGTAGGTAAATAACTCTTTTCCTTTGTTAAGAACCACCCATTAGAGCTGAAAACATCAATAACTTCGAACAGCTTTGCATCAGTGTTCTTAATCCCCATTTTCTAAACACAGGAGCATAAGCGCAGAGAAACAGTGTGTGTTTCCAAGGTCAGGGAAAAAAGTGTATGGTAAAGCTGGACAGAAAATATAGGCATGTGATTTTGGAAATAGTCCAATGGCTTTGAATATCTTTGGCCCCAGCATCTCTCAGGGACCTTATACATAAAAATTGGTGATGCCCATGCTTTCTGGTAATTGGCCCTTTAAAGTCAGATTGCCAGAGCTGGACTGATGTATCCCAGAGTAACTAGTCTGTAACCTCTCATTTGAGTTTTGTAAATACAAGGCTGACTTTTTCCTTTTGAATGATGATCTGTCCTTGTAATAAAATCACCAACTTGATAAATATTTATTTCTAATGGTATCCTCATTTAGCTATACATATAGACATTCTAATCTCAAATTCTGAGGCAGAAAGGGTATTCTACCACTTGTTATGGCTGCACCAAGTATATTTTCTCTAGAGATAAACATTTCAAATATTACTCTCAGAGTAGAGCTTTTTAGACTAAGAAGAGGAACACAATGACAGTATTTATATAGTACTATCATCCATTCTGGAAAAAACGGTCAAGGTCCAAACAACCATTCCATCTGCTCTATTTTAAAGCAAGTTTATTATTTTGAAGTCCTGTAAGTGTTAGTTCTGGTCACAAACTAGACTGTCCATTGGCTCTGCTGGAAAAACAAAACAAAACAAAACAAAACAAAACAAAACAACAAAAAAGCAAAGTCAGATCTGATGAGTTTGAACTGATCTCCCCAAATCAGGTGTGGGCTCAGAAGAAGAGGATAATGCTATGGTATGAATGATTGCAAGGTAACTGCGTGTAAAACAGATCAGAGCTACTGTTGTCATCATGAGTGCTTGTTCATTCTTTTGTTGAGTGATGTTACCGGAAGTTACTGCATCTTGAAACACACCAAAAATGCTTTCAAAGCTTGAAAAAAAGCCTTCCGCCCTTTGCCATACATGTTGTTCTTACACCATGAAGTCTATTTGGAGTTCAGTTACACCAATGATTTGCCAAAATAATGGAGACTTACAGCATTTTTAGCTACAAAGAACTTAGCTGTGCAGTACTAATGCAGTATACAATTTCTGCAATTAAAAAGGGAAACTTGAGACAAAAGCTGTTTAAAAATATTTGCAGACCTCTCAAATCTGTCTGTTCCCCTGCTCCTTGGGTACCTGGACACCTTGGCACCTCAAAGTCTCTAACATATTTCTTCTGAGAGATAAAAGCACAGCTCTGTTATTTTGGAGAGGGAAATCTAAGGCAGAAAGAGATGAAAATGGCCTCAATCAAATTCAGGTGGGAAGTCTTTGCCAGAAAAGGGAATTTAACCTAAAGTTGGCACGTGCATTTCTTTTTCAGAAAACTGTTTTCCTTCTGGAAAACTTTGGGAGGCTGTGAATTGTGATTTTTTTAAGGTCCCTTATCCACACGTTATCCCACTTCTGTCCACTTCTCCCAACCCTACCGTGTGCTCTGCTCAGTGCAGAGAAGCAGAGCAGCCACCTGAAGGCTTCACACCCAAATCTACTTCTCCTCCAGTGCTATCAGTTCCCTCTCTAAGCCTGGGATAGTACAGAGGCACTGGTGCAGAGGGGAAGGAAAGCATAAGCTGAAAGGTAGCAGAGGAGGAGGCGGGGGGAGTGGGGAGGGGGGAAAGGGGGTGCGGGGGGGTTTGCTTCTGTCAGCGAGAGCTCCAGCTTTGATGGGCTTCAAGCAGTTGTGAAACTGCAGCTTGGGCTGCATCTTCATGGAGCAAATGCAATCATTAGTTATTCTGATTTGAAAAAAAAAAAAAAAAAAAAAAAAGGGAATCTGGACTAACCATTGAGGTGATAAATATGGGGAGAAAGCCCTCTGCTTTGTTCCTCCCAGTAGGAAGCAGCTTGCTGAAGGACCTGGGAAAAGGACAGGGCTTGAGTCACCTTGAGCTAACTACCCTGAGAATTGAGAGCTGAATGCCATTATTTATCACCTCTCCCTCACTGTGTATGGCAGGGCTCTTTAAAATGGATTTATTTAAACTCACAGTGTTGGTTTGTAGCCATGATAGAACCTTAAATTGTACTCTCTCATAGTAGCAGGCCAGCTTCTTAATGCATCTTCTCTTGACTTAAAATCAATCAATATGATAGATGAACATCCTGACTAAGCATTTTTATAGTTATATGTTTATTTCTTGCTTCAGCTACAGTTTCCTTTCCCTACCTCCCTCATGTGCTCTAACTAACAGACGTCTCTCTCAGCATGTGTTGACAATAGCCACTGAAATACCTATCAGGCAGCACTCATGTTGTCAGTTCATACACAGGAAAGCCCCAGTAAGAGGACTGGACAGCAGACTTTCCATCTCTGCTAACCTGCCAGTTTTTACAGGGGCTCTGGTGCTGTGAGAGGACAGCAGCCTGGCACTGAGGCACATTGCTCTGCCCACATGGGCTTAATTTACATGGCAGACCAGCTGTGATACATCTCAAGTGACTTACCACTGGTCACCGTAGAGATCCAAGCCTTGGCCTGTTCTTCTCACAAGAAGATACCCATGCAGTAAAAATAAATAAAATTGTCACCCTTCTGAATTCAGAAATTCTGATAGTATATGACCTGTTCAGAGACCTCTTTCACATTTGCTGCTGATAGCTGCATCTTTCTGCTCCCCTACCAATTCTATTCAGCCTGTATAGCTTCTGCCTCTGAATTGGATATGGGTAGCTGTATCATATTGCTGTACACTAATGACAGGGAAGTTTTAGGAGATTCTCATGCTGTAACCAGACATCTACCCTCTATAACGCAGTGCTACACAATTACAGTTTATTTCCATGCCATGCTGGAGGATTAGATTTGAGGTTGAAGGCCAGAGTATTTCAAATGAAGAAGCCTCTTCTGCACGTCCTTTCTTTAGAACTGTCCAGGATACAACCTCTTCATTGAGGTCTGTTTGTTGTTACAAAGTTCCCAAGTAAGCATTTTTATCATTTATTTTTTTGTCCTGACATCTAAATCTTCTATCATAGGCTGCCCACGTTTATAGCCAGGAATATGCCTGTGATCTGAATTGCTTTTTCTCCTTCCCTGGAGAGCTGCTGGGCAGGCAGAGCAGTAGGGAACAGGCAGCACCCCAGGTGATAAAATGTCCCGTTTCCATTCTGCTCTATGGAAAAATTTAAAAGCTTTGATGTCTGAAGGCATATGCACTCCAGCAGAGAGAACTTCACATCTCATCCTCTCCCTAGTCCAGAGTAGATCTTTTGCTGCCTGACAACACAACACATACAAAGTTGGATTGCCATATCAGATCATGAACCAGCTTTCCTGAGTGTTGTAATTAAGACAATTCGTAACTGAGATAAAAAATGGTAGTTTAAAAACTCATTGTGAGAAGGATGCTCGGTGTACCTGAAAATAAGGCAGATCAATACAATTGATTTGACTAAACAATTCCAAAGAAATTATCATATTAATAGGAAAAGTGTAATGGAGGAGTTACTACGTGAATGCCCTGATTACTTACATTCTAAAACACATAGGGATATCAAGGAACTGGTGGGCACTGAAATCCATAATTTCCACTACCATACGTTTTTGCAGTAGAAAGTAGAATTAAGCAAACAAAATTCTTTGCTATTTAATAAAAGCAACTCATAATGTTACAGATATTAGTCTTGACACTGACATAGAAAGCATGGCCCTGCTTCCATGCTGATAGACAACAAATTACTGACATTTCCTCCACGGAGTATACTGTGGTAGTTTACCACCTTGATGCTGAACAGGTAAATATGGTCTCTTCAGGGCTACTCTTTAAATTCATCCAGAAATGGAGGCAGAATTCATCCTCTCATTTATGTTTTGCCTCCCAGTCCTGCTGCATGCTCAGATTAAGGTGGGAGAGCTGTACACCAAGCAGTGCAATGAGCTGCTGAAGGCTGTCAGGACAAGAGCCAACAAAGCAGTACAAACTGGCAAAGCTTGCACAGGCACACAGGAGGTGGTCAGGGAGCAGCTAGAAGCAATACCTGTACTGGTTTTAAAGAAAGGAAAATCTTGCCTATCCAGATAATTACGTAAGTTTGGTCTTAGTCACTGGTAGGAAAAATAATCCTGAATGTAATTATCAAGAGATTAAAGCCAGCTTCAGAGGAAACAGTGGGCCTGAAACAGTGTGACTGCTGTGCAGTCACAAGCTGTATTGATCAAATTATCACTCTTGACAACTGATGGGGTGGAGCAATAAAGCTATTTTAAGAAAGCAGCCCTCTTGGTTTGAGTAGATACAATAATAGAGGGTAGGGTTATCATACGGAGTTTCAGTTAACTGTAATTACAGAAACTGTTCATTGAGGCTCCTATAGTGCTGTAAAGTCATAGGAAAATCAAGCAGTTGGGTAAGTCAAAGTTTAATTTAGGAGTTGGAGACATGGAATCATACTCACTTTTCTTCACAAAGATGAATGTTGGTGTTAAATGGCTTGAAGGACATAATTCTGGAAGATCTACAGCAAAACATTTTAGCAGATGTAAATGATAGGGCACCAGTGGCAGATATGTCTGAACTAAAAGAAAAAACAACCATTATTTGCTGCCCTGGGAAACTGGTTTTGTGGATCTGAACTACTAACTCCAAGAAGATGCAACAGCTGCATCTTGGAGAAGGAAGACTACATCCCATGCTAACATGCAACCCAAGGGGATTTACAGACAAGTTAATATCCACATCAATGTCAGGCAACTCAGTGCTGATAGGTCAATAAGGACTTATTTAAATGGGCATGTACCTTAGTTGTACTTGATGGACAATAGCTGTTCAAATTGTGGTTCAGTAAGGATAACATGTCTAACATGCATATGCTTTTTTTCAAGCTTTTACAGCTTGGGTTGAAAGCAGCTCAGTTGAATGAGATAAGATGGCGAAAGACTGGAGACAGGAGAAGTTCTTCAAAAGATTGCAGGCAGAAATAGAAAACATTTGGAAAGGTCAGAGACTGAGACAGGAAATCAAAGGAAGAGATTGACTTTAATTAAAAAGATGATGACGATCATGATGATGATGGTGCATCAGACAACAATACATGTCCAAAACAAAAATCAAAGAAATGCACTGAAGGCCTAAAAGCTGTTATAAAGTTCATGAGTGGATATTATATTACATTCATCTATTTCTGATAGTGAAAAAAAATTCTGAATATGAATGAACAACAATGTCATAGTGTTCCCCCATCTGGACGGACATTCTAAAACAGACAGAGAAGAAAAGGACTATTTACCTAATTTTGATAATTAAAATTCCTGAGTTTTCTACCGCTCCAAAATTTAGCTGCCTGGCTATAGAAATCAGAAGTCAGAAACAACCACCACCACTTGCAGTAAAACCACAAATTCAGAAGTTTTGCCAGACAAAGGAGGCAGTGTAGATTCATTATCATGTGTATTTAGCACATGCAGGACACAAATTTGCACAGTAAGAAGAGACAGCAGACAAATCAAATACACAGAAACTGCAGAAATATGATATGCTTGCCAAGACTCAGACACAAGTCTTCACAGGAGTCTGCTTGTGAGCCAATTTCATATTTGAATAATTGAAACGACATCTAATGGAAATTAAATATGCACCATAAAATACATGTGTGTATTCACCTTTATGACAAAAGTATTAATACAAAGGTACAATATTGAGATTGTCTAGGAAAACATCTTGTCCTAGAAAATGTAAGAGCTTTGAGTTCAAAGGAATTAGAAAATAAACTCCCTTTCTATGGAGCCCCTGTCCCTTGGGATTTGGCATAAGAAAGAACAGAGAATTTCTAAGAAATGCCAGGTTTTCTTTGCTGGCGTATTTTTCACTTTGTTCTGAATGGAAACAACTTGAGCTCAAAAGGTAAATTTCATTGACTGTAGATTTTACTAAGTGTGAGTTTAGCAGAGAAAGCAGAAGAAAGCGAAGGATGTGCTAAATATGACTGCATTTTACAACCCCTTTCTTTTCTTTTGATAAGCACTTAACAGAAGTCTATTCAGTGAGAGCTGCCAATTCTTATTTTTACCATATGTACAGATTGAGAATGTCAGAGGAAATGTGTACGGTAAATTAGGGTGAACTCTGTTGCCCAAATGTTAAATAAGAGAGCAAATTATGCAGGATTTGTCTGCTATTTTGCTGCTCTCATTTGTGATTTCTTTGGGCAGGGCACCTTTATAAGACTGCCCTAAAGATGATATCATAATGGAATGTTTTGCATAATGGAAAACACAATCACCTCAGATCTTCTTTTGCACGACAAAGCCTTGATTAGAAAAATAATAGGATGGAAATGGAATTTGTATTTATACAGGCAGCCATCAGAACCAAGGAGAATGGCAGCTGACCTCAATACACTGGAGAACTGACATAGGCAGATGCAGAACTCTTTACAGTAAATTTAGCCTAGAAATAGATTGGGAAATGAGTACGAGTCATATAAAAGCCTTCCTATGGTAAAAAGTGTCTTATTCATGAGGAAGGCATCCGAGATACACAAAGATAGCGTGCATTTTCAAATGATTCATAGCTGGTTTTATACTGTAAAAATCACATTACACCACTGTGAAAACAAGAATGTTTTGATATGGAACGAAACTTGAAAAAACGTCTGAGATTTTGCAATTTAAATCCAATACAGCTTTTGCAACTGAATGCTTAGGTTCCTCAGTGCACCGTTACAGAACAAACAATAAATATAATGGCTTAAATCAGCTTAATCAACTGTCTATCTGCGTGGTTAAGAGTTGCTGGATTGTTATTTCAGAACTGAATAAAGCCACGCTCCTATTCTCATCCAGGTTCACACATCTGCATAAATATCTATATCTGCATATCAGCAAGGATCATTGCTGATATGCCTTTGTCATAAGACACATAAACCCACTGGATTTATTTAATTACTCAGTTCTAAGAACAAGGTTTATTTTGTAAGTAGAAGCATGGAAATAAAATGTGCTTTCAGGGAAATTGTAAAATCAGAAGATGGATTTTGCACACTGCAGATTCCTTATTAATCTAAGGATGTAATGTGGCCCTGTGTGATTGGATGTAACATGTTCAGCTTAGAAGACAGCAACATGATTTCATTACTGTCAACAATCTTGGTGACACAAAACAGTGTTTTGTGCTCTGCCAAGTTCACACTTTGCATAGGTCTGACACTGATTTTGGTTGATAAGGATTCCAACACAGCTGGTTTACAGGAGGGGATTGTAATGCAACGGCTTAAAATGCGCCTCGCTAAAAAATGCTACCATCTGTGATGGGAAGATAATGTTGTGATAGTAGGAGTTATGTGTGCTGGCAAAGTGCTAATTACAGATGTGCTCATGGTTAGTTCTAAAGTTGTCCTGAACTGAAGTGTGTTGGCCAGTCTTGATACATCAGATAGCCTGTGAAAGGGTCAGTATCTTTCTGTGAGCTACTTCACCTCAGCCAGATAAGGATAAAATCTTGGCCTACCTTTGGTTTTCTGATGGCCATTTCCTCTGTGCCTTCCGCTGTTATTTGCTGGGATGTTCTTAGTCTAATCCAAATTCTCCAGAACTGCCGTTGAAAGATGCAAGGATGGGGGATCCAGCATCGCTCAGGATCAAGCTTACCATTTCAGCTGTATATACTGTACAACTAGAGTTACGTGTGTTAGCTTTGAGATAATGTCACAATTTCATTGTGGTCAAAGATCCTGAAAAAGCAAGGCATGGCTGATCTCTGCACAGTGCCTCTTCATGTTATTATCTTAACAGCAAGCTCTCAGCTGATTGCAGTTTGGCCCTTATCAGTTTTACCTTCAAGCAACAGATAAAATCATTTCAGTTTGCTCAGGAATAGACCCACGTTAAATAAGACACATCTTTACAGACAGCTGACAGGTAATAGCAACCTTTTCAGGAGGAGTATCCTTTTAGTATAAAAAATGTCAACAAAGTTGCCCACAACAATTAACATACATACGTGAACAATGGATCCAGGTCTGCAGCTTTTCAGTGCCTGAAGAAGAGTTAATTGGGGATTAGTACTGCAAATTGTTTCACCTGGCTTCAAGCAAGCTCTAAATGGACTGGTTGATGAGAAGACTAAAAAGATAAGCCAATTTAATGATCAAACGTGCCTACAGAATCCTTTACCTGAGCAGCAGTACAGCAATTTTCTTTGAGGAATTGTTTGCAGTATATTAGAGAATGAATCTCTCACATCACCCAGCCAACTCTTTCCAGTTGTCTGAACCCAGAAACACATCTATCCATGTTCCCAAATGCTGTTAAATATCATGTATTAACCTTCTTTAAAGCGCTAGGAACAGATCCTGTGCCAGCACTGCATACTCAGTGTGTGTATTTGTTCCCTCCCTCTGCTTTCCTGTAATTGATTACAAAGCTGCAAATAATCCACCCTGACATCCCCCCCCCCTGGGGCCCCCCCCCCCCAAATGTTCATGAAACATATTCTGAAATAGGAATGTGAGTTCTAGTAGTCTACTCAGCCCAGCTCAGCAGCAGCTCTGAGCACATCCCCAGATTACAGCAGTAAGCCAGAACAAAGCCAAACTCTGTAATGACAACCACTTTCAGATGCAGCATTCCTTTTTTTTTTCCTTCTTTTTTTCTTTTTTCTTTTTTTTTTTTTTTTCTCTTCTGCACTTCCAGTAAGCTGATCCTGGATGCTGTTCAGCCAGCTCCAGTTTTGGTGTCTCCTCTATCCAACCAGTGAAACACAAGCAAACAAACAAATCCCGAAAGGAAGGGCAGGAAGTTGTGAGAGCAATGTCATGGTTATTGTTACTAGGGAAACCACTTCCTTAGTATTCATGTGTTCAGCAGAATTGTCTGGCTGTGTCTCCAAGTCTCAGGCAATGTCATGAAATGAATGGCAACCGAGAAAATAAACTCAAACCAGCACAAAATGCACTACCAATGTCCATGATGCTTCAAATGAAAATCTAATTTCTGTAAATCAGCTCTAAGCAGAACTATCTTAACACAGTGTGCTTTTATGACAAGAATGTGTGTGTTTGGAAGAGGAGTCACTCCTTTCTCTGGCTATACTCTGCTCTTTTTTTCCTCAACATTAACACAATGTCTGTGAAGGCAGTCAGTATTGAGAGGCTAGAATTAAAATCCTAAACTCAGATACTTTCATTTTTTTTGGTGCTGACCCTAATTCCAATTTCACAGCCAAGCTAAGGAAGGGTAGAACTAGGATGCTGCTGTTGAGGTGCTTGAAAACTGGATCTTGATGTCGGGACTTAGCTCTAACAGGACATAGCATGCTCCCATTTGGTGTGGGATGGGGGTTTTGTGTGGGGGAGGGGTGGGGGTGGGGAATTAGATCTCTTTTTTCAAGATGCAGCTTGTTGCTCAGCCACAGAAGTGTGTGTGCTGACTTTCAGGACAGTGATAAGAAGCACCTCAAAGAAAAGCCTTGTCTGTTAATACCCCCTACCACTGTTTAAACAAGCAGCTGCTTTCACAGCTTCTATCACAGAAAGCAAGAAGGGCTCTCAAGAAATCAGCCACACTGAGCAGGTTGCAATCTAGCCTGCACACAGATGCTCGCCAGTTCCTTAATCTCCCCAGTAGAGTAAATACAACATACCTTGTTTTCAACAGGAATTGATCAAATGATTTTGCCTCTCCTCCATCTTGCTGAAAATCTCAAATGACTAATAAAGCCTGGAGATGGTTTCACACACCTTCCCTGAGCATTTTCAGACCTAGGCCAGCAGTTCCAGTGCTGGCATTATTGCAAAGCAGCTCTGTGGCATTCCTGTACCCGCTGGACTCCAGACACAGTGTGGGTTTCATCATTCAGCAGAGGTCCAGGCTGGCACTTGAGAAAGTTATCGTTCTTGAGGACCTCAGTAACCCCAAGCTGAGCCAGAACCAGCCATCTCAGTAGGCTTGCTCTTGCTTTAGAGCTGAATGAATTGCAATCAGGGAGTACTGTGCAGCATCACTGAGTGCTTGAAAGTTCACTTTGAAAGGAGGACTTTCTAACCTGACTTTTTAGAACACAGCAAGGGTGAGGCAAAGTTACAGGCAATGCCTCAGGAAAAATTGCAGTGCGTGGCGTTCTAAAGAAAAATGGGGGGAAAAGAGCAGAAAATGGAAATACCTTCTTCTAGTGTAACCAGATGATTAACAGCTATTTGAGCCTTGCTGAAGCAGTAGGCTAAAAAAGGGTAATGTTAAACTCAATCTATACATTGAGATAAGACAGCACAGCAAATGGATAAAAAGGAAGATCCTTTTGACTCCACCAAAGTCAATACCGTGACAGAGATAGACATATTTAAAAATATCAGGCTTGCTTCCATTTAACAAGTTTTATCTCTACTGCTTAGCAACTATAGTGGACATGTTTTGCTTTACACTGGTAAGAGTAAAATAGAGAACAAGGCCCATAGGATTTAGAAATATCCCTGCCATGAAGACCTGCAATACAGAACAGCAGGTATATCAAGATGCAAAACCTGAGTTCAAGTACAGATCCTTTTTCTTTCTGTGCATTTGTGTTTTTGCATGATACTCAGCCTGATCCTCAGTCTATAGTGTGATATGAACTCATCTGATCTACAGTCTGATTATATAAAGCAGGCAGTGAAAGACCACTGGGAAGAGACTTTGGCAACTAGAAATACGCAGCACAAACCAAGAGAATCTAGTTGTTAAATCTCTGATGACACTAAGTAAAGAGAAATGTGTGCTACAGTATATGAGAGCAGTGAACTAGAGTTCATACACACAGGTAGAAGCTATTGCAAGAAGGTGATTGAAGAACACACAGAACTCCTCTCTTCCCCTCCACCCCGATTACCAAATTAAAGATGATCTAATAAATATGAAAAACACTTCTAGGTTTCCTTTGACGGTACAGCACTACATTGCACAGGAAACACTGTCAACATAAGCAGTTGCTGCAGGAAGGCTAGGTAAGGCTTTGGCACCGAGAGGCAGACATGCTGTTGTCAGTTTGCTGTGACTCTTTCTGGCTTTTATTTTGCCTAGGTTGTACCTGCCTAGGTTGTGGCCTCCACCACAGGATGTACTTGAGCTGGATACCACTGAAAGTGGGGAGACTACAAAGAGGGAATGCTGATCTGAGTCTGCTGTATTCACATAGCCACTAAGGTACTGGCTGCCAGCTATGGGGTTATTGAGCTGGAAGACTTTTGTGCTGAGAATTAAGGTCATTTTGATGAGGCAGGGTACATTTGAAACACACAGTAAAACCTGCAAGGTGCCCACTGCTCCTAGGACCCACATAACAGACATGGGTTAAGTCTCCAGAAGCCCCATGCAGTGGCTGGTGAATTTCTGGGGACATTCATGGGAACAGAGCTGTGCCTACTGGGGATCTCCATGTGGCATAAGTATCCCACATAAGGAAGCTGCCACTTCACTTTCATAGGAACCTACAGTCATAGAGGCACACATAACAAAAGATGATGACAAAAGGAATGCCCACATGTGGTGGTTTGGACAAAGAGACAGCCTAGGGAGCCGAGAAAGAAAACCTGCTCATTTGTCAGACAAGGAGTGCAGGCAGCAGAGCTGGAAGCACCTCCTGTGGTTCCCCAAAGCTGTAGCTGTTGGAGGAGGGCAGGGGCCAAATCACCCGCCTCTCTTGTGCTTTGAGATGTACAGTCTCTAGCAAGTTGGAAAAGGAAGCAAGCCCCACTCCAGCTGTGTTCACACTTGGCAGGAGCTTTAATAAGAAGCCTGGTTGGCAGGGGAGAAGAGGAAGGGGAAACATAGGGCAGCCCTGACTTACCTGTAAAAATTCTCCAGAGAGATAGGACATCTTGCTGTGGTGCAAATGAATAGCATGGTTTCATTGCTTCCTGGCTCAGAATGTGCCTGAAAGCCCTACATTTTGAAGATGACCATATCTGTCTCTGCTTTCCTACCTTCCCATCTCTACTTTCAATATCCTGAAGAGCAGCAGAAACCAGCTGAGAAGCCCATAATGGATACTGCTGGTTGCAGGCTGCAGTTTGATCAGAGGGCAGCGTGCCCGCAGTGGGCCATACTGACAGTCACTGCAGACAGCAGGGCTTCCAGGGAGCTGCACAGAATTGAAATCTTCCAAAAAGACATTTATACTCTCCCAAGTGAAGGAAAAAAAGAAAAAAAAAAGAAAAAAAAAAAGAAAAAAAAAAGCATTGTGGGTGTGGCTTTTAGCAACACTGCTGAGAGATCCATTCTTAATGTTCTCCATAGATTATTGATCAAATGAAATGTTTGCCAAGGTCGAATATATATAATTGCAACAGTTATTTGATTTTGGAAAGGGAGGACTGAAGTTGTATTTCTTTATTTTACCACAGCAAACATTTTGCTGGGAAAGTCAATGCATCTGCAAAGTGAGAACATCTGCTGGTCCTTGCAGAGGAGGCTGCAGCCCCCCGATGCAGCAGTGATTGTGGAGGCTCCCAGAGCAGAGCTTGAGGAGGGCAAAGGAATGGCAGAGCTTGAGCTAGGGCTGGGCACAGGGTGTGTAAGGAATCGCTGTGTCACAGAAAAATGCACACACTTTGTAACCTCAAGACAAATGTAGTCAACCATTTCACCTGAAATAAAATGTGGAAAGGGTTGTGTTGGTGGGTTTGCAATATTTTTTTTTTTTACTTTGGCATTTCAAGCTGACTTTAAAGCAATTTCTGAAACAATAGATATTGGGGATAGAACACCCACGTGCTATACCAACTGAATTGAGATTGGAGGGAAATAACCACTTCTCTTTCTACTCAATTGACAGCTGGGTCATGGGACTCCTACATGTTCCACAGGATACTGGTTCTGAGTGGGATGCCTTCAGTTCTGTTTCATCTTGGAAGAAGAGACTGGAAAATTCAGATGACGGTACTATACACAATAGACAGCAAAATCCTCACCTGTTTTTGTAGTGAATATTCAGGCTGGACACCTCAGCAGTGTCCATTCAAGAGAGGATGCTCCCTATCTTCCATAGCTGCTTTAATGAATTTTCTTTACTCCGAGTATCAAAGCCTTCAAGGCACACACCACAGCTCCAAAAATGGGGAGCGGGGCCGGGCTGGTGCCAGAGCAGGGAGGCAACGGGCAGGGCTACCACTGCAGCTTCTGCCGTTTTACCTGTCCTGCCCTGTGGGTTATAAAAGCTCTCTGGCCTAGCAGAACCACAGTCTCAGGCAGTGTCTATGGCAGAATTTGTATTTGATCCGTCAGTGAGGCACAGTTTGGGCAGCCAGCCCTATGACTTGGCATCTAGGATATTTTTGTAAAAAGAGAACCTGGAGACTGCAGAGCAGCTGGAGCCTCCCACATAAGGAGGGGAAGTTTTCATTGCTGCGTGCCAAGGGGTATGTCCTCTTCCCAGTTTTGTGAACACTGCTCCATTTACCCTGCATGAGTTTATTTTCACATTGCTTTCATGTTCTTCAGAATTGCCTCAAATCAGTATGTGATGTTTTATTCAACCTGAAACAAAACCTTTCCCATTCGCCTTGCAGCCTGAAAAATTCTGGTTTCTTGTCAATACAAAAATGTTCTTTTTTTTTTTTTTTTTTTTTTTTTTTTTTTTTTTTTCTAAGATTGGTTTATTGTTCTGGAGCACATGCACGTACTCACGCTGCCTCGTGCTGTCATTTGACACCAAAAGTAAAGGTAGACTGGTAGAAAAAGTAGGCCAGAGAGCAGGAAGCCTTCCTGAATGAATCAAGTTCTTTGAGCTCAGCAGCATCAATAAGTGTGTAATGATCAGCTTGTCCTGACTGCAGGCAGGGAAAGAAATGCCCACTGGCAGTGCATTGGATGGGCGCTGAGCACTTCCCATCTACAGAATCTGCCTAAAATCCTTTTATGACAAATTCAGATGAATTGTGCATTTCTGATGCTGCCCAAAGCAAATGTCTATATTTGCTCTGCCCAGCAGTAGTTTGCTCTTTTTATGTTCTTCAGAAAGTTAATAAAAAAACCTTCTTCACAGTATAAACTGCCTAAAAAGGCCAAATTCAGATCTCATGAAATTAAGATCCTATTCCAGTAGGATCAGTATTGGCCAAAACGAATGAACTTAATGTGTCTCAGATTCCCATGGTCTTTGGACTGAAGATAGATGGAGACAACATATTTGGCCACTCATCTTCCTTACCCCCAGATGGACAAATCAGCAAAGTGAACAAATGTGTGCCACTCGAAGCCACAGCAGATTTCTCTGGCTTCCTCCATACAACAAGTGAAATCTTTTTTTTTTTTTTTTTCATTTATAAACAAGCTAAAGAGCATTACCTTGGTGATCATTTTAAAGATGATGGTTTAATCGTTTCCTGAAGCTTGGAACTGATGAGGCACAACGTTTGCAGTATCCCCTGTCACAAGCAGCCACAGCTGAGCTCAGACACAAGTGTCTTCATAGCAGAATTCCCAAAGACAAGCTTCACACTAGGGCTACTGCTGCAGAGGTTCCTTGGTAGGAGCAGAAAGTAGCTCTGGAGCATCTGGGAGACCTCATCTTTTTATTGGCATAACTTACATTTAAATTATTTAAAAAACAATATAGAGATATAGGAAAATATGTGTACGTAATCATCTAATTCCCTGGAGTGTTACCCACATAAACAAAGGACTTTATGGACTTTAAACACAGTCATGTAGGAATTCCTGGCTTTCTCTTTATGGGTGAAGCATGTGTGATGGAGAGAGCACCTGTGTCCTGGATAAAGAAAGGAGACTGCATTAAAGAAGAAAATAAATATTTAGCAAATAAATAGTTAGCATATTATCCATAGCAAAATGAGACTGTCCAGATCTTCCTATTTTCACTTAGCATTATATTTAAGAGCAGTATTAGACTAAAAACCAGCAAACTTCACTCCAGTTGTTTTAAAATGCATCTCAGTGCATCTGAGCTACTGTCTAATCCTTTTGTTGGAGATGTTTTGCATTAGGGAGCCACTTTTGATTCATGTGCTAACAATCCCCCTGAAGGCAGGTAATTCACAGGCGATCTTCACCACGTGCAGATTGGTGCTCCAGTTCCCACAGACAGAAGTCAGTAAACTTTAAATCCCAGAGAGCCTAAACTTGCTTTGCATAAATTGCCCTCACGGGAGCTGAGATCTGTTTATATGCATCTGCTCTATCAACTTAGAATTCAAATAATTTTCTTAGAACAGTGGGAATGCAGATTAGACAAAATCACGGCAGAAAACAAAGGTTGCAACCAATTGTGAGTACAAACAAAATGAAATGTGAATTGCCTCACCGTAACCTTTATTTAGTCAGATACATCCTACTGCAGTATGTTTGCAATGGAAGATTTAGTAGAGGAATGACTAACAGGAGGCAAGTGCATTTTTATTAAGTAATAGTTAAGCCTAAGAACTGCTGATTTCTCCAAAAGACTGCAAATGAGACCTTCATGCTATGGGGAATTCAAATCTCAGTCTTTCCACTGTGAACATCTTGAGATAAATCTATTACAAACAGTACAATACTGGCCATAGCAGAGAGTTTGACTTCTTTTTTCTGAGCACTGCTGCTTAGACATTGACATTTCTTTTCCCTCAGTAGCATCTATATTCACAGTAGACAAGAAATTTATTATCTCATACAGGTGAAAAAGAAGACTATGAACCAGTGCTACCAGAACATCTGCAAATGTGTTAAAACAGGACAAAATGTAAATTTTATCATAGGTAAACCATAGCCATTGCAACCTCTTATATAATTAACAAATTTTAAGGCTATCAACTGTGACTTCTCCCTTGCATACACCACTGACATTCACAAAGTGGAATCTAGCCTCAAGCTCCAATTTGTTTTTAAGCTGAAGCATCTGTTTTAGCATAGCATATGAGATAAAATCATCAAATTACTGAAATCAATGCAAAAAAAAAAAAAAAAAAAAAAAAAAAAAAAAAAAATCATCACTTACTTGATAAAAACACGTTTTTCCTGCATAGGTTGTGATGGTCTATTAAGTCATTGTTTTCTTTAGAGAGAATGCATCCTATTTGTAGTCTGAATTTACTTAGTGTCTCTGACAGCTGGTGAAGCTTGTGTCCCTTTTTGATAGGTTACATTGCTAATGCTGATCAGTAATTCATTCCTTCATGGATCTAATGTTTTATAGAAATACTTCAATATGAACTAACAGCAAAACCATGAGTGTGTGGACTTGAAATTTTGTATTCAAACAGTGAAACAGTGAAATACATGGGGACATCTATTCGGCCAGTTTCACATCCAAAAGTAAGTCTGTGGTGTCTGAAACCAAAATAAACTTACTGATTTTCAGTAGCTGCACACACTGGTAGAAACTGTTGGCTCCCAGCTGCATAGCAAAAGGACAAGGATTCCTGAGGTCTGCAACCCTGCAGTCGCTCTGCTGGAAACCTGTCACAGAGCTGGCAAATTTCAGCTCCTGGCATCCACAGGTGGAGGGAGTTAATTGCAAGATAAGTGCTTTATCTCCTGATAAATCATGGTTTTCCAAAGCTGTTGTATAACCTTGCTTTGCTGGGGAAGACTTCCAACCAACTCCAATTAGACAGCCAAAATTAAGTTAGGAAAGTAATTTAACTGAAAAAAAGATGCAGGGAGGTCTGGGAGATTTGTAGAAATGCTGAGGGACACCTCCAAAGAAAAAAGCATATGTGCAGCTACAACACTGATTTTTCTGTTGGGACAATGCAGTACTGTGGGGCACGTCAGAAAAAGAACGTGTGCATTTCATTTTTCACCTGCATCGCAACCTACAGCTAGAAGCATCGCAGGCTGATCCCCCCTCTGCTAATCACTTGTTTAGAAGACTGCTACCAGAGAACAAAGGAGACTGCATGGGGGAGAATAAACCAGGTAGAGACTGAGGATCATATGAGAAGAGAGATTAAACAGCACCTTTTCTGACTATCTTTGTAGTAAATGTCCAAGTTAAAAAAAGAAAAAAAAGCCACCTAAGGCCTTTTCTCTAACTCAGACTCCAGAGAGATCTTTAAAAGAACTTGGTTGTAATTTTTTTTTCTTCTCTGTATGGAAGAAATTAATAAAAGATCAGGGTCTGGGGCAAGTGTGACTTTGATACTGTGTTTTATAGATGCCATGATGTCCAATTCAGGTTTCAGGTGTTCACACAGGAGCACAAATGCCTGCTACTGCACCAGCTCTGCATGGATGCATTTGAGGCCGCATTATGGATCAGACAATACAGTAAATACAATTTAAGGTGTTCAAATGTATGTGTGTTGCACGTGAGCTGCTGGGATGCAGCAAAGTACCTTCAAGCACTAGTTGAGCTGGTGGAACTCTGGTCTTATTCAGTTTTTCGATGGAGAAGGGGAAAGCTTATTGTGGAGTCTCCTGGAGCTTGATGTAGGCTCAAGTGACTTGATGCCAGCTTGCACCTGCAGAAGCTTCCTGATGTGCTGTATGTGTTTTGACAGTGCAAGGTGCACTTTAGGGACAAGGCTGGCGTGAGGAGCATGAGGATCCTGAGCTGTAAGAGCAACCAAAACCCTGCGCCTGCTCTGCCCCACAAGTCTGTGCAAGCCTGATGCTGTGGCTGAGGTAAAGAGGGCCTGCATTCACAGAGAGATTTTCTACAACATTCCAAAAAACATCAGTGAACATTATTTGCAGGTGTGGTGGCATGCGGGAGGGCTGGTGCTCCATCAGGGCCCCCTCTGAGCCTGGCAGGCTGCTCACCAGGCTAAGGCTGCAGCAGGCAACCAAGCAGGAGCTTGATGCTGCCAATAACGAGCACTTTCCAACCAGGGGTGCCCTTTTCTGTGGGATACCCCTTGAACGTTGCTTCAGTGTAAGGTCCCATCTTACTGGTGGGCCTCCTTCATGCTTTGTGTGCAGCGACATTTCTGTGGCCTTCCCACCATACGCTGAGCCTGTGCTGGTGGGCCTGAGCCAGCAGGGCTTCTGAGAAGTGGCTGTTTGTTCAGAACAGGGCACCCAAAGTGATGTTCAGCGAGCCCAGCAAATGTAAATGTGTTCCTTGTTTATTACTGGCACATTCTTGTACCAGACAGATTCCTGCAGTCAAAATATTTTGGTGAGAGGAGAGCACAGCAGCCAGATTTACAGATGCAGGAATTCACCGAGCACAGTGTTTTGAAGGGCAATGCAGGTTTCTCTTCATAAAGTTATTTTATTCCTGATACAATCATATCAGGCAGGTGGGATGAGAGAAAACAAGTGAACAAATGATGTGCTTTGTCACAGAGGCTGGATTTTGATTTATGCACAGTAACACTGCACTAATACAGTGCGCTCACTGCACTAATAAGTAGCAGCTGAGAGTCCTGATGGCAGGAGGCAAAGCTGGCTTTAGCTCCGATTTGTCATCCGTCCTTTGGTAAGATGTTCCTGTCATTTCCAGGCTTTGGCTCCTTTCTTTCCCTTGTGAAGTTGGTGTGTGCTCCAGCCCACATGGCACTGCTGCTTCCCAGAACGGGTGCTTGTCACAAGCCTCCCCTCCCCAAAACCAGATATTCTCACACTTGTTTATTTCTGCGGTGCTGGTGCAGGAAACCAAGCTGAGTAATACTGCAGAAGCACACTGAGGTGTTCAAAGCTCTATGTTATTACAGAAGGTGAATGCATAGCACACTTCCTCATATTTAGGGACTTGTAAGGGCTCATCCAAGACTCTCCTCTTTCCTTTGATCAATTGGTCGCCTTAAATCTAAATTACAGTTGCTTGGGGAGAGGGCTTGGGAAGATATCCAAATTTCCTCTTCCCATCTAGGGATCAGAAAAGAGCAGCCCGGTTAGCAGGAGGGTGAGCATTCGATTGATTTCTGAACCAAGGAAACTTGCCCATGACCACTTCCTATGAATTACCGGGCTCATGGCCTTGCCCAGACAGCATGCAGATCTCCGTCTGGTGCCCTCTCTCCTGCTTCCTCCACCTCCAGTCCCGCTGCACCCACAGATGTTGTGTTTGAGTGGAGATCAAAAAAAGCAGCTGGAGCAGAGGCGCAGTGAAGGGCCAGGCTGCTGCACGCTGCCAAGCAGAGCTTGCTCCCTGCTGTCCTGGGCTGGCAGAGGATTGAGATACCTGTAACCTCTAATAGGCTGGCTCCAAAATTATGGGTTATGCTACTCTGAGTTAGTCACTAAATGTGCACAAGTGCAAGCTAAAAATCAGCCCACACTAAAAACACTGCTGTCACCCAGATGCATACAGGTTTCTGGAATGGACATGGTGGATGTGGCAGTACTGCTTTCTCCACCAAAGAGGCAGTTGTATTCCAAAATGTGCTGGGTTGTTCTCTGGGTGTTCAGTAGAGAGATGTGCACTTGTGACAGTCAGCAATGTACATGAAAAGGACAAGTTGTGGCTATAGTGGTTTGCAATTATCAGGTGCAATGGGCCAGAACGACATGCTGGGTAAGAAGTGCCTATAAAATATCACCTAGCTATATGAAAGGGGCTTCTTCCATAAAATCACAGAATCGTGGAATCATTAAGGTTGGAAAAGACCTCCAAGATCATCTAGTCCAGTTGTTCACCTACCACCACCATTTTCCCACCAAACCACGTCTGTAAGTAGAAAGACACTTTTGCTTTGCTGTATGGATTCAGGAGAGCAACTGAAAGCCTCTGAAGAGTTTGACAGTTGTACCTATGTCTCCTGCAGCGTTCAAGGGGCAGTTCACGTTTAAGTGTTTCCCAGTGAATCTGACATGATGGTTCATGCAGGGGCTCTTGCTTTGCAGTGACACCACGTTCATCATCTGGGCAATAAACAACTCTTTGCAGTTGATAACAACATTTTGTCATGTAATATTTCCATCTATCTGTACAGAGAAATATAACTTCTTTTGAACACAGAAGATGTACATTTTTCTGTTGTGATAAACTATTCTAAACTATTCTATCTTGAACGTTCAGTCTTCACCAGACAAAGTATGCTGTTGGCTGCTCGTGCCCATGAAAAGCTTTGAAAATAGAGAGCTGAATCACTGCCTTGGTTCTGGGGGGCTGTTTATTTTTTCCTTTCACAAAATCTGGTTCTTTTTATATTCACGGCGTATCCCAGGGCTGTGTGTACAGCTCATCTCATCAGTGCATGAATACCTCTGAGCTCCTTGAGTGGAAGCTGGGGGCAAACTATTATAATTAGCTGGATTGTATGCTGCACACCTACACCGCAATCCTAATTCCAGTTGAAAGGTTAGGCTGTCATAAACCTTTTTAGACTTCAAGACTTTTACTGGATTATAATAGCACAGTGGCATTCTCTTGCACGACTCTTAGAGCTGCTGCATGTTTTATGTGAATCACCATATCGATCCTTGGAACATTAATGTAAAAATATGTTTGATTTTAGTTTAGCTATGTTTGAGTTTAGTTTAGGTTCTTTCACGGCAGCGCATCCCCAGCAATCACCTCCAGGCCCTCTGGGAAACAGGAGAAAAGGAAGAAAAGGAACATTTTTTGGAATCCCTTTCTCTCGCCCAACTCAGTCTCAACCAGTGCAGGCAATAACGAAGGGGCTGCAGGACTGCTCTCCACTATTATTGTGCCTGGCTCGCTCTCAGCATGACTCACTGCAGACAATATGTAACACCACTCACAAGGGGAATGAACAGTAAATACTTGGCCGTGGATTTTTTTTTTTAATCTCTTCAGGTTTTTCTCTCTGATTTGTATCCCTTTATCCTCGCCCATGTGCTATATAAGCTTCTCAAATCTAATGTCCATAACACCACCCCCCACTGGTAGCAGCAAGCCCTTCCGCTGCTGTAGGGTTTACTTTGCAAAGGTTTACAACGAAAGGCATTATTTAGAAACTGTGTGTGTTAACCTAGTGGCAGAAGGTTGCTCCAACACCTTCCCCCTGGTTTTTCTTCTGCCGGGGGAGGGGAGGCTGCTATTGTGGTAAATGCATCTCTTGCTTCGCTGCAGCAGCCAGGCCAGCTTGGAAAGAAAACCCTGGGGCTAAAGAGGCTCGGAGTGCAGCCAAGGGGGTCAGGAGACGGTTTTAAGGATTATACTACATAATTAAAAGCTCACTGCGAATGTGCTTCCTGGTACTCAGTACTCAAACTTACAAAGCTTTTACAGTAATAATTCCTGGTTCTCATTTGTATTTAGAGATTTGTAGGGTAAAGTTGTCACACAGGTAGTGAGTCAGGAGTGCCAAACAAATCAGCTACAGAACTGCAAGCACAAGGCATTCATCGAGGCTGTGGCAAGGCAACACCCCAAATGTGCCCTGGTCAGTGAGATCAGGAGGTAAGCTAGGAATAAACGAACACACATGTTTCCTTGGGTGGCTTTGTTTTGTTTTGGTTTTGGGTTTTTTTTTTTTTTTTTCTGGTGCAATTCCTTTGGGATGTAGCTGATGTCATTTTGTGGCAGCTAGATTTAAAGCTGGGGATTAACTTCCTGAAGAGTTTTGTTGTTGGAGCTGGGACAGAACGTGATGCTACCCATGTAAAACCTGGGAGATGGCAGCCAACCTACATTGCCATAGCCCTAAAAATACTAACATTTTATCTTTAATTATTCATAGTTGGCCAGAGCCAAGACCAGAACTTTGGTGTCCTCTATCCATTCTCTAGACTGGTAGCTTCCAGCACAAGCATCCAGCGCTCCCCCATGCAGACCAAAGTGATGTTAAAACCGACAGATTCCTACAGACTCCTGCATTTGCTAAAAGAGCCTATTCTGACACTTCAGTCAAATATTCCAATCAAGTCTGTGCAAGCTGCATCGATTTAATGTGCATTGTCTAAAAATAGGTCTTAACAGGATGTTGATATCAAAAAGCTAGAAGCAATGGAAAGGAAATTACTGAAGGTGCATATTGATTATATCACTGTATGTGAGCACTTGCCTGTTGAAAGCTGTAATGCACAAACAAACTGAGGTAAGAACCCAAGCAGCACTTTCTTACTGACTGAGATAAATAAGCAGGTACAAGCAGGTGTAAATCCAGCACCTGCATCAAGGTTGTGAAAAACTGTGCTTTAAATAATTTTCCACCAGAACTCTCAGGTCTTTATTTCAAGAGAAGCTGCAATAAGCCTGAGTTTATTCTCTGTACAAAGACAGATTCAGATTCTACCACCTTCAGTTAAATGCCAGTGTACTGTACCTATACTGTCACACAGGGATACAAGGCATGGAAAGAGACAGCAGACAGTGAACTTAGTAACCAGCATAGACAGAAGTGTGCTGTGCACAGAGCCGTGTCCCATGTAGCCTGCTAATTTTGATTACGCTCACGTGTTTGGCTGAATTGGTGCCTGAACTTTTCAATTAATTGCTGTGTAAACGCCTGCCTGCTTCTGGGCACTTTCCATTTCATAAAAATCTGTTGTTTACAACCATCTCTTATTCAATTGCTATAGAACAAAACAGAAAAGAAAGGCTTTATTCCATTATTTAGGTCTACACCACATATACAAAGGAGGAGCGAGATTCTGCTACACTTTATTCAATATGATGTTACAAGAAAACAACAGTTATAGCTGACAAACCATTACATCTTTCATAATACAGACAAATTACAAGGTGTAACAAATAATGCAACATTTATTTACTGTACTGCTTACTATGCTGTTCTTCTGAAGTATATATATATATATATTTAATTACATTAACATTGTTTTCATGTACCAGCCCTCCCTTTTTATTTGTTAAAAAAAGAGCATCTCTTAGTGCACCATACGAAAACCCGCGTGGAAGCTGGCAAGCTGGGATTTTGTATGCAGCACCATTGAAATGCATTTTGGGGATGGGAATTTTTAGTGCATCCTTCACTTTTAGATTTTTTGCTCACGTGAAAAATGCAAGGCAGTAACATACAGTCACTCCACCTGACTGTTGGTAGGGGAGAGTTTTGTTATGCTCAGTAATGCAACATAATTCTATTTATATGGGGTGTCAGTGTTTTGCTCCCCAGTCTGTACAGCCCAAACGTTTTATATAACAAAGATTACAAAACCCAGTTATATTCACAGATGAGTATTTTGTATATGAGCATACTGAGCATTGACTACACATTCACTTGTGTGCACTGATATACAGCACATAGGAGTAGATGTCACCCACCAGCCAAAGGGAATTTTTTACCCTACCCTCTTCCACAGGAGTCTGAAGTCCATAATCTCCACACAACAAAGAGAAAATGGAAACCCCGGTGCCTCTGTCTATTGCTGATTGAATTTTCACCATTGCATTTACTGGCATTATCCTAAAACATGATCCTGTTTAAAAACGATAGTGAGAATTGGAAGGACTCAACGACCTGGAATGTCATACAGCAGTGTACTGTTGAGTGTTGGAGTGTCCTGCCTGGTGCTGTGCCTGCTGGGTGTGGATTGGAGCTGAGCTGATCTCGTCTGGAGTGGGACCACGACATCTCCAGGTGCTTCGCTTGTAATAAAGTTGGGTTCTGTGAATGTGAACTTGTAAGGAATCACTGTATCACAAAGGCCATCTCTATCACCACCTTCCCTTCCCTGTTCACCTGATATTGTACAGTCAGAATACACCCTTTTTATATACCACCCTTTTTAATACCACCCATCCCACTTTTATCTGCCTACTGTTGCCCTGTGGCTGCTCATCCCTCTTGCAGCTGAGCCACATCCTCTCAGTATCATCAGGAAGGATCTGCTGGGGCTCAGGCAAGAAAACAAAAATTACACTGCTGAAGGCTGTCAGCTCCATCCAGGTGAGTCCCACAGTTTCTCAGGGACTGTGTCCCACAGAATACCATCCATTTAAACTAACTTTTGACTGCTGATGTCATGAAACACTGCACTCCCAAGACCTGCAGCATGTCTGGAAGACTAGGCTGATTGTTTTCTTGTCCCTTTGAATATTCTGCAGGGAACTGGTTTGGGAAGGATGAGAATAAAAGAGGGTAGTGCTACTGATATTCCCTGACTGCCTCAAGGACATTGACGGGGTTTAAAAAGTGCATTCATCAGCACTGAGCAGGGATGTGGTGGAAACCTGCAAGATGCTGGAAAGGTGGCATGACTGCCAGGGGACCCTAACTGAGGGGGTCTGTCAGGTTGCTGATGCAGGACAGGACAAAAAGGGGAAAAAAAGGCTGCACAGTCCATTCTCCGCATAAAGGTACTCCCATTTTCTCAAAATAAAATAAAATAAAAATTCAGGTTTCCCAGAAGATTTCACGATCCAGAAGAATAATGTGCAGCAGGTACCCTTAGTGCAGGGAGAAAGACCTCTGCAGGTCACAGCAAACCTGTGTCACCAAAGGCAGTCGGAAGAACCAGAAAGGAAGCGCTCAAGAGATTTGGGTCATTCCTTAACTGATCAGTGGCCAAGACAGACCCACTGTCTGCCGAAAATCAAGTTACTATTGAGGAACCCAGATGTTTGTGTGCTTTGGGCAACTGTGTTTGAAGATTTTTGGACCAACTCTAATTATTTCAGTGGTCAGCTTAAAAGTGGGAATGGAGCAGAGGAGATAATCTCACACGCACATGTGTACACACACACACACACACCATAAGCAAACATGACATGATTCACTATGGACAGCAATATGCTGGGCTTGTGGGAACAGTTAGGGAATCAGTCTCTATGTTAAACCTTTAGATGTTTAGCTGAGCAGAATAACTGTGTGCATCCCAATTTAAGCTGCCCAGTAAATGTATCTACGAAACTACCTTTATATTCGTAATTGAAATCTTACATTTTCAAAAATTGTTCAGATTTTTTTTGCAGCATGATTTTTTTTTCTAAAAATAGCTAATTTCAATCATCAAACTGCACAGCGTTTCAGTAGCAAAGATAATTTATAAAAGACTTTTCTCTTACAAAAAAAGAAACATGAAAGCCAAACAAACCACGTCTAAGGCAGTTTCAGTGTGTGATAAAGTCAAAAGTTCAGTAGTCACTCTTTTTCCCCTCTTAAATACAGGAGGAAAACTGTAGTAACTTCTAAATAGGATTGTGACTGAAAGTGGCTTTCAGATGGCTTTTACCAGATCCTGAAAGAGAGATGTCATTGGGGGAAACTGTGTTTTAATGGCTGTGCAAATATTGAGAATATTTCCATGGTTCAACTCTTTGAAAGTGTAGACTCATATGCTAGTTCAGTAAGAGGCCTTTCGTACCTACTTGAGCATTCAAGGATTTGCCTTATTGGGTGTTCTTTTCTTATTAAACACTGCTGGAGTTTAATAAGATGGCAGTAGCACAAATCCTTTCCCCCTCCTTGTAAACACTGAAAGCTAACCCAAGTGTTACTGCACTTCTTAAAAATGTAATTCAAGGCATCCAGCAAGCAAGGGATGTCAAATTTATGTGTAGAATAATATTGCCTAGCAAGCGGTTCTGTCTGAGCAGGAGCATAACTCAACAGCGGATTTCGCATCGGCCCTGCTCTTTCTGAATGCAAAGCATTGTACATGCTCAGGGCAGTTTTATCCACCACTGAACACAATGTGCTCCCCAGCCACAATGTGGCAGGGGCTTCCTCGCCTAAAATCACACAGCTTTGTTTCTTGCAAAGTTTGCATTTGAATGATTCATTCAGAAAAGCGATTTAAAGACACATCATCTGATAGTGCCTTCCAATCAGATCGGGATACTTAAAGAAAATAATTTGAAAAGTGCGTTGGTGTGGAACAGCAAACCATTTGGGATAAGGAAAACTCTCTCTTTTGCTTCGTAAGCAGCAAAATAACACACTTAGAACTTACTGGCTCATTCAACAAAAATTTCTCTGTACCTTAGTATCTTGAATTAAACAGAATGGTTTCAGAATCTCTTTTTTCGTTTCAAGAAAACATTCCAAAAGGTAAACAGCATGAGGAAAGACATGGAGATGTGAGCCAAGACCCACAAAAGAAAGAAATACTCAAAAAGGGAATAAAACCATAAAGAATTTGTTGTATATCTGTCAGCTGAGCGCATCTCATTTTTGCTTTGTCTTTCTCACAGGCCTATTTCAAAAACTGGCATGCTACATAGCCTAAGCAGAGTAACCAAATTCAGAGTGCTGAAGTAAACATGCGGTTATTGCCATGTTTTTAAAATGGATACAAATGGTCTGAGGATACGAGAAAAGAAAGAACCTAACACCACTTCAGGAATAGTGGCAAGGCGCTGTAATTGTCAGCCCAAGTCGGGCTTGCTCTGGCAGAAATAGTCCTCCCATTGGTTGCAATATGTGCACGACTCTCAAAGAAAGCACAGTCCTTTATGCCACCGCTGGCTTTTTTGTATAGTCATTACTGAAGAAGTGTGAACACCAAATGTGTTGTCTTAATGTATTTAAGACATTGCTGGTGAAAGCATAAAAATCCTTACAAAGATGCAGCGCTGCAGTGGAAAATCAAACAAAATCAAACACAAAAGACTGAAAGAGTACATGCCATGTATCAGTAAGCAAAAGCTTAATCTTCACATAGTTCTCTGAAATCACAAGGTATCCAAAATGCGTGCAAGGTTTTAAATAAATTGCAGGGAAAAACAGGGTCTTGCCAGCTTCAATTTTCTTTTGAATGAAATCCACCATAAAGAAAGGAAACAGGCCATGGTTCCTTCCTCGTGTCGGCCTCCTCATTAGGTTTTTGTTTCCCTCCTCCAAACTGGTAAATTTAATCCTGTAAGGAAACAATATAAATTATAATAAGCTTCACGACTTGCATTTTTAAATGATTTTTCACTTGGTATATAATAGATTAGTCCAAAGCCAGTTCTGAAGACACCAGCTCAGAGCGAAGAATAAACATCCGAAGCACTTTTAGAGCTGGAACCTCAAGAAAACAAGCTTAGAACACTGATGTTTTCATGGTGCTGGTTGCCTAAGTGAGATCTGTTTATCCATATTCATGTCTATCTGTCCCAGGTGCTAATCTTCAGAGGTGCCATCAGCTCTCACATTCTCCATGGAAATTACAGGCAGCTATATATATATAGACTGTCAGCTGTCTTGGGGTGGTCACACCCCAAGAATGCAAAGGAAGGTTACTGAATGCTGCTGACATGGCTTCAGGAGTTTACAAGCTCTTTTTGCCCCTTCAGCTTCACAGGCACACTTGTGACCAGGCTGTGGAAAGGTTTCCTCAGCTTCACTTCCCAAGAGTTATTGGAGGTACCTCACAGTTATGTCACTTTTGTAAACACTGCCGAGTTACAGAGCAATGTAGCACACTATGTTCAAACACCTTTAGTTGGCTGTTCTTCTATTTATAAAAAAGATAACAAAAATCTCTCCTTTTATATACAGAAAGTAAGCATTGCACCAAGAGCTTTGCTTACATTGCCTTTCCCTCTGCTAATGGTTCCTGGCTAGAAAGACTCAATGCAGTGACTGGACCTACAAGGATGTACTGCGGTATCCCTGAGATTTGCACCAAGCAGGAGGCAGGCCAACAACGTGGGAAGCACTACTTTAAAACAAAACTAACAACTGCAGGACCAGCTCGGTGAGGGCTAAATGAAAGCTAGATAGACTGGAGCCATTGGAGGGATTTTATAATTAGCATACTTAGCTCTTAATAAATGTTCAGGTAGAATTCTATGCCAAGTAATAAGGTGGGACTGCATTTTCTGATAATGTTGAGAAATTCTGTACTTTTATGAAGTTCAAAATGTTTTTGTTTTACAGGGGTTTTCAAAACCAAGGATTCTAACTACAAACCTGCTACCCTTCTAAAATGTATTTTCAGGAAGACAATCAGATATGGAGAAATTTTAGCACTTAATTAAAAGAAAACTTAAAATTAAATATTCATTGAGCTTAGAACTGGTTTGAATTAGCATGTCCTAGAACTATTTAAATCAAACTCAATGCAGGTGCCAGTGAATCTAGTCTAGCCCTCATTTCAAAAGCAGGAGAAAAACAAGGCATCAGTTTCAAGCATAAAATTTTAATTGTGGCTTTCATCAAAACAGCCTAATCTCTACACTACATCTGACTTTCATAGTAAGCAGCGTTCCTGTCGTGGTTCTCGAGAGCTCTTCTTCTGCCCTTCAAGTGCCAGAACTCCTGAACTGGATTAACAAAAGCCTGTTCTTAATGATGCACGGCAGCATCTCCTGGAGCTTGGTCTGCCACCTCCTGAGTCCTGCTTGGGTTGTTTCCCAAATGCCTCTGGAATGTCTGTTCCACATGAAAGTCCCCAGGGCCGAGGAGTCTGGCTGAAGCCCCAATAAATCTTGTTTCAAGGAATAAATTAGAGTTTAGTTCACTCTTCATAAACTCAAAAAGAAAAGCAATATTTGGAACATGCTGAGATTCACTGCTGCTTACTGGTGAAACATGGTTGCCAAATCCTACGTCCACTTTCCTTAAAAAAAACCCACAAGAATCAGACCAAAAAAATAAAACCAATCCAAACCACAATACTTTTGGGGGATGACCACTTTGGAGCACCCCTTAAAAAGGAGGAAACTTGCTGTTTGGAAACCTGATTCTGCACAGAGACAGGGCAAGTGCTTGATTGCAGGTTAAGCCCAAACTGCTGGAGTTCCAGAACCTGCCATAATGCTGCTGTAACATTAAGGACAAGTGACTAAATGATAAAAGACAAAGAAGCTTCTGTAAGAGTTACCAAACTCCTCAGATTTGATGAAAATTGCATCTTAATTAGATAATTACATTAATTACAGAGAGCTTTTTCTTTCTATCAGTTCACTTTTCTATCAGTTGACCTCAAGGCACTATCCAAGGGAGGCCAGCCTCACATTTCTCCTGGGGATATGCTAAAATTTAAATCATTTTCTGGCTTCAAGTATGGCTCTGCAGGCAAAGCTGATCACATGTTACCAAGCCAAAGGCAGGCCTTGAGCCTCGGAGATGGGGAATTCCCTCATCAGAAGTGTGAACATTCAGAATCAATCCCTGTAATGCTAAAAGCTTCCCTAGAAATAAACAAAGCTGCCACCATTTAATACAGGGAATAACCTTAGCATAGTGCAACTGCTGCCAGCATCAATGCAGAACAAGGCTGAGATCAAACAGGAAACTCAATGGAAAAAAGAAAGGTGACTTAATTCCGAATTTCCCAAGTGGACCTGGCTGGGGAAGACTAGAAGACAGAATGCAAGCAGAACCAGGGCACGGCTGGTGATCCCCACCTCTCTGACGATGCGCTTCCCTGCCCCATTCAGGACTTGTGCACAGCCCTCCCGCTGCTCCCACCAGCACCCCGATGGCCAGGTGGTTCTGATGTTGAACCCTGAGTTTTGTCTGCTGAGGCAGTTCTGCTTTGTATAAAACCCTTACAGGAACAGGCCCAGTGGCTAGGAATACATTTGCTGGGGAATACATAATGCTTTCAATGGAGTCCCCAACTCACTGAATGCTTATTGATGATTCCAAGTGGAGTCAACAGGTGAAATCCCTTCCCTCTGCCTTGTGGTTAACGCCTCCTCCTGGGAAATGGGGAACAGAGGTTCACCTGTCCTGAGGCAGAGGAAGGAGCTGAAACAGCGAGGCCCTCAGGGACGTGCTGTAACCACTGTGCCATGGGGCAGAAGGCCTCCTTCCCTTTTTGTTTGCCTTACAACAAGACTTGCTGTGTCACATCCGTAGACACCGCCCTACACCGGAGGAAGAACAGGGTCTCTATTTGTCCACAGCAGAAAATCCACAGTAAAACAAACATGAAATTGTAGATTGGTGGGAACCAGGCTTTTTATTAAAAAAAGCATTGTTTCTCCAGTGAGGCTGTTGAACTGAAGCATGGGTTGTTCACACAAGCAGGACCCGAGGCAGTTCCTGAAGCAAGACTCGCCACACAGTGCTGCTGTTCAGTCCCCAGATGGCCTAGGATTCCATGTTTGCATTTTTTAAAGATGTATTTTAGAAATACCCTTGCTTAGAATTTAATACATTTTCCCGATCAAGCCAAATCAAAGTTTAGCTTTGTGACTTGGCAGATTGTGTTTATGGCCTCTGGTCACAGCTTTGCTTATAGAAGCATAAATTGTTAAATGGAATATTTACAACTTGTGATTTCCCAAGAGCAAAATAGGGTTCTTTCAGATCTCCTTTCTAAAAAAAAAAAAAAAAAAAAAAAAAAAAGAAGAAGAAAAAGAAGAAAAAGAAGAAAGAAAGAAAAAAGGGCCCTGAAACAGACCACCTTAAAAATGAACTTATACTCTTTTTTACCAGAGGTCCAGGCAGTTTTGATTTTCACAATGTCTTACTGAACCCACTGGAAGATTACAAGCAAGGTAATGATGCACTTGAAAGAAAAAAATATATATATATCAAGCAACCTAAATCAAATAACTCAGTTGTATATTTGTTATGTAGAGAAATCACCAGCTGCATACATCCTGCTTGGCACAGATCCTAAGTGGGATAAAATCAGGTTTTCACCCACCTTAAAATGGTAGCGGCCAGTGTCAGAATATACGAGCTCTTGATGTAACAAAGGATACCAAAGCTTATAATTTAAACATTAATCATGCACTCAGCACATGAGGCAGAGGAGGATGACTCAATGGCCCTCAGATCCCAAATATTTTCCATTATTTTAATTAATAAAATAATGCCATTTCCTTTAAAAATGCAAATCACCAATTCAGTACATGCTCTTTTTGGCAGCATCAGCATCCTTCTCTAGGTGCTTTTAATTTCTGTATAAATTATAAAATTGGGTGGAGCTGTGCTCCCGCAGTGTCCTTAACATGCAAAGCATAACCAGAGTGCAGGTCTATTTACATTGCAGCTGATTTAGCATTATTATAAGAGTATTTCTTCTACAACACCAGATTTAAAAGCAAAATGTGAGCTGACAGCTGGAGATGCTGCATTCCTGTGAGCTGAAACATGGGGTATTTAATATCATCAACAATATATTCATTCTCTCCCTCCACCAGACATATACATGCTGCAGATACCATTCATCCCCTCTAAAAGAAGTACGATATTAACAGGTGATTTTTCCCCTACAGCTTTTGTTCCTGTCTTCATTATAGAAGTCATTTTAAAAAGCCAACCAAACATTATCAATATTATTTGCACTCGGGTAATATCTGCATGCAATTCGTTGCTATAAATATTAATTAATTGGATCACCAATACCCATAATGCAATTTTATTGTGACCTACATGCCCTATGAACCAGATATTTTTTTGGATCCCGTTTTCTTAAAACCAACTGTCAGCATCATGTGATGGAGGAGATGAAAAATGAAAATGAGCGTTCCCGCTGTGCAGGTGAGTGACCTGTGGGAGACAGCTCTGCCTGCCAGGATTTTTACACGTACCATCAGACACAGACCAATTGATTAGATCATTTTATACCCGCCACCAACTAGGCTCAAGAGACTAATTAGAGAGAGTACTGCCTGCGCAGGCACCCCATTGACACCTAATTTGCTCAGCCAAAGCCTTTGGGGAGAATGTATTATCTCTGCAGCTGCACTTCATGCATTTCTGATTTGAGGCATAAGCAAGGAGTACTTCTTCACTCTTTTGAGCAAACTGAGTATATAAGCCCTTAAGTGCTAAATACAAGCAGACAAATTAAATCCAGCCAGCCTCCCATAAATTCTTTTTCCTCTTCAGATCTATATATACATATGTACATACACACACATTTTATATCAGTCTGCAGTATATGTACACAAGCGTGCAAATAACACATACATATGAGCATGTGTGGAAAGCGTAGGTGCAAAGAAAATATTTCTATGAATACATGCTTTAGAATATGGAATTGCTGTCTTTCTGTGGGAACTTTTATTTCTGTGAGATATAACAGCAAAGCAATTGTTCTAATATATGAAAAATAAATGATCCACAGAACTGTTAGCTCAGGCTCTGAATTATCCCATGGACAAAGCTCAGCAGACTGCTGCCTGTAAAGTTTCTCTGCATATCTTCAGAGGTCTTCAGTGCGCGGCCTAGCTTTGTTGAAAGCTTTTCCTGGATGGACTGCACCTTGTTTGTGGTTCCTAAGGAACACTGTCCACTAAGGCTAAATATAAGATTGCTACAATTGCTTTCTGCTGGGCTTTGGTTTTGTCTAGTTACCCAAGCCCAAAATACACTGGAGAGGTAAGACTTAAGGCTGTCATTAAAAATTTATTTAAAAGGAAAAAAGAAAAAAAAAAAGACACTAGAAAAACTATGGTGCTTTTTTTTTTTTTAACAGCTTGAGAAGTGTGGAGGAAAATATTCTTTGCTGCAGGTTGGTATGTGGTTCCTCAACTCAAACATCTTGTAACACACAGAGAAAATGGTGAATTTATATTGCTTCTAAAATAGCGCAGAAATGAACATCTCTTCTGTGAGATGTGGTTATAGAGGAATATTTAGGAGTTTAATGAAGATGAATTAATAAGTCAATTTAATTTCAGTTCATGAGGAAGCATGTGTTGATATGGTCAGTTAACTCAAGATTTTGTAGAAAGAGAAGTATTAAAGAAGCCGTAGCTTAACACGGGTGAGATACCAGAGTGGCAAAAACATCAGTCGTAACCTTCTTTGCAACACGAATGTGATTTCCAATTCTTTTTTTTATGTTGGCACAGTATAAAGAGAGGACATTCTCACCTTTCACTATTTATACGCACCTTTTAAAATTTGCTTTACATTTATTCCATAACATTAAATCTCACTGAACTTCAGCTGACACCTCTCTGTTATCATGGTAAATGCTGGCTGTTCATAGAACACAATACTGCATGGGATACTTACACATAAAAATAACTACTAACAGTCAACAAAAGTAAACCACACTTGACAAATAACTAACAAAGCATTTACTGATGCTTTTGTCTGTTCCCTTTCCTAGCTCTTTTCTACTATGTCACGTTTTATTCTTATATGTGCTGGATCTACCAGACTGTATGTTCTGCCATGGATACTGCTGTATATTCTTTCATACGCTGCTCATGTACGAATCAGAATATAGATTCTATATAAACACTTCACTGTCTTCAGAATTTGTTTTCCCACAATTTCTTTTTCCCAGATGGGCTTTGTGCTGATCACTGCAACTCCAGACAAAGTAATTTGCATGAGAAGGTGACCACAGGATCACTGCCTGCTGCCAGAGTGGTTGAGGGGATGACCCTGAAAGAGTTGAGTGCTGGATGAGGACTGTGCACCAGTCAGAAAATAAAACATTGGAATAAAAATAGATTTATGAACAAACCAATTTTAGGAGTATACATACACTGAAGCAAACAACATGGCATAACCTTAGTAAAGGTGAACAGCTCAGTGGATATGCAGCTGAGAAGCAGGAAACCATGATCTGACTTTGATACTGAATATCCCCATAGGCAGTTCACCTTATCCCCCTGCAACTTCTGTTTCATAACAGAGGTTTTGTTTTCCATTCTAGCCTTTGGGTTTAGAATGTCTGCCCAAATGAGTGCCCAATTTTAGTTAAAGCCACCAACAGTTCAAATTACATAAATACAGTTAAGTTTAACAAAAGAATATAGTATTAAAACAGCTGCGAACTTTGGTGCTTGTTGAAATCCTTACTTGGACTGTCAGTTTTCCCTATTTTGCCTTTGCATATAATAGTAGTCCAAAATGGGAATCCTGCATCACCTAGAACTTTGTGCTCCAACAGGCAAATGTAGGAGGTTGATTCTGCAGTGAAGACTAACCCTTAAACTACACATTGGTTGCTAAGTAGCATTTATGCATATCAATAATTGCAAAGCAACCAAGCATAATGTTTTGCACACAGCTCTCTTCAAAATATTATAATTAATTCCTTCATAGTGTGCCTTGCTAGGAAAAAAGGAATACGAGTCCTGACCACTGCCGTAATATTTTATCAACAGTATTCACTTCCAATGACATTTAATAACATGTTTGGTTTCACAGTTGATTTGTAGGTATACCTTAAAGTTTTGAGTGGTTGTGGTAACATCCAAATTAGTTTTCTCCAAGTCTTTCAGCAAAAATTCCTTACTGCCCTAGCTGTCCACAGCTGAAGTTTTTTCTTTGAGTGGAGAACAAAGTCCACAAAGCCTTTTACAATTACCATTTGAATAAGGCTTCACATGAAAAATGGCCAGGAATGAATCTACTACATATCTTCCAGTTTTTGAGAATAAAGCACAGCCCTCTGTGAGTGAGCTTGGGAAAACTAATACTTCACAGACAAAGTTACAAAAATGGCAGTGTTATTGAGCTCAATACAGTTTGCAAGCACAGCCACAGAAACTTTATTAAAAACAAAAAAGAAATCAGAAAAGCAAACAAACAAGAAAAGCATGCATCATGACCAGAAAAATATTAGTGTTGTTTGTTTGCAAGAATATACTTTTCACTTGTGATTATATGAGTAGAAAAACTGAAAGATGTAATATAAAATCCTCCAGGTTCCAATGTACAGGAAACCCAAACAAGCCCCTACCCATCTCCTCCTTTCCCTCTATTTTTTGATTGATGTGGCGTACCTAAAACACTATGCTTCTAACCCTAATACCTGCAAAAACATCTGCCAAAGTGACTGAATGTGAACTGGATCTACAATGAAAGAACCAAAACTTTTTTTTTTTTTTGCCTGTGTTTGACACAGTGGGATCCTTATCTCAGCTGTAGCACCAGCTCTTTACTCTGAAACAGGTCAATAAATGCTATGCCTGAATCAAATTTGTATACAGTTTAATTAAAATATCTAAAAGAAAGCAAAAATAGTCTGTTAGTTATGGTGATAGATTTCTTCTTGCTGAAGAAGCAAAGAGGCTGGAGGCTGGTACCCTTCCACAATGTCTCATCTTTGTGGCAAAGTCAAGAAATCCCCATTGCCTGTAAAGCTCACTTACTATTAATTCCTGCCTTGCAATTTGTATTCCTGTTACTTCTCCTAATAAAACGGCCTGGTGGCTCCCCCTGTACAATGGATAAATAGAAGTATCAGAAGTGACATTATGTTAAACCCAGGTCTTCTCAGTGATTCAGTTTGATGTAAACTTATAAATAGTTGCCCCAGCACAACTAGAGGGACTGAAAACTGGTAAGAGAGCATGAAGGAGCTGCCCAGATAGAGCTGAGCCGAATTTTTTTCATGCTGTTCTTGCCTGTAAAGATAAAAATCTTGGAATTACTATAATAATAATCCTTATTTTTCATTAGCAGCACTTCCCTAGTGCATTGCTCATACCAAAGCTTCACTTTCTGAATGCTGAAGCCACCTCAAACCCACAAATGACTAATTATTTTCAGGTATCCAGAAACACAGAAAAATCTGCCTTAGCTGGCTATTTAGGGAAGCAGACAGAAGTCACATAATGACCTACTAATTAAAAAGAAAGCAAACTATATTCAGAAGGTCTGGGAATACCCCTAAGATTGCCTAATAAGGATAATCTCCTATGCATGTTTCAAGGGAACAGCAAACAAGACATGGCTGAGAGCCCAAGCATCTAACTACAAGTTTCTTGCATTTTTGGGGGTTAGTTTCCATTTCTTTGCAATACAGATATATTGGTCCACCAACACGTCAGGGAGATGTTAAACAGACTGTGAAGCTTGAAGTTATATTGAATCAGAGCTCAGAGACCTGAGAAGAGATAGAAATGTTTCAGATTCTTTATATGATTTTAGCTTTGGTTGAAGAAACCTAGTGTTCAGGGAGAGCAGATCAGCTAGATCCCAACTCAAGTCCATATCATGCATGAAGCTTCCTGACTGCCAATCTCAGGTCTGCCAGTCACTGCTACTTGTCAACTTGAACTTAAACCCTTTTCTGCTATTAGCTGACCAGTTCATAAGTCAGATGTGATGACATGCTTGACTGTCTCACTCCTCTTCCTCCATCCAAATAATACATTCAGAGAAGTTATTCAGAAATTTATTCGTGGTTCTCCCTGTCATGTTTTTTATCCCCATGGTTGCCATAGAGGTATTAGGCTGTATCCTGCTGGAGCAGTCTGCTGGAGAAAATGACGTACAATAGATTAAATGCCTGCCAGATGACTCATTAGCATTCACCTCCTACTGAAAATTAGGCACTACCTCATGCAAAGATTGATGTATCCATATGTTCTTTAAAATAGGGCATTTTGTATACATATAATTGCTAATATTACATATTTCTTTTTGAAAGATAAGTGCTCTTGGAACAAATGTAATGCTTCTCATGCAAACCAGCGCAAAGCAGCAGTGGCACAGTCTTGAAATTGGTGTGGATCATTTTTTTAATCAACTTAAGAGAACCAAAGATATCTTGGAACTTGTAGATACCTCTGCAATGGATCCACAGCACTATAAATTAGTTCAGTTCCCAAATAATTAATATTGAGAAAACAACGTGAATGATTATCGTTACCAAAATCGTTGTAGTAGGTTGAAAGTATCTACAGGCAGGTTGGGATTAAGTTATGTTTGTCAGTTGTTCTTTGGAGAAGAGAGTTTGAACGTTCAGGAAAAGGAAAAAGAAGATTAGAGGGAAGGCTAAGTTAAGAAAAAAAAAAAAATCACCTATATTTTTTGGTAGTGTTTTTCCTAGAGTTTCTTTTCAGAAAGAGTACTTTTTAAACCAGTGAGCAATTTTTAATTAATCCAGAATGTGGAGTTAACAGCTTTTGTTTTAACTGGACCAAATAGACATCATTACAGTCATATTCTGGATAGCTTAGATCCTTCTAGCTGAAAGCTGCTATTTGTAAGAGCCATCTGGTTATACAGTCTATTTGCTGCTGTAGCTTTTCAGAGACCAAACATCATGCCAAAATGGTCATGTCAATTAAAATAAAACTTTTAGGACAGTACTGCAACTCTTAAGCACACATACAATTAAACAGAATGTAGACCTCACATGCTGAAACACAAGGATCTTTCCCACAATTACAGCATATTAAATGAATGGCAAGATTAAGTAATAGATATATTTAAATTTTGGAATATGTTTCCAAATATCATTATGTCCAAAGCTCTTAAGCTATGTGCCCACCCACTCCACAGATGTCATACAGTATGATTGACAGAGAGATCAGGAAGTCTTTAGAGCTGACCTTTCCAAGCTTGAATTGTTTCCCAAACTAACAGTCATTAAGACTAGAATGGGGCAGGACAAAAGCACTGGCGTCTATATGGAATATTAGCTGCCTCCATGCTCATTCCACATTGGTTCTGCTGGTACTTCCTATAGCCCTTTCATCTATACAAACCCCTCTTGGAATTACTGCTAAAAATTTATGACATTAGAAACAGTTACTGGCAGCTTCAGGCCAGCTGAATTTTTCCCTGTCAGTTTCATTTTTACATACGAAACCATATGGAGCATGAAACAGATATATTTCCACAGCGTGGTCTGGTCTCTGTGGCATTAAATTGAAAAAACATTCCAGAATTGGCATCTCAATAGAGCATCAACACAGCAGTGAGGATCTCCTGTCTAGTGCATGGAGAGATCACAAAGCAGCTCAGTGATTTTGTTTCTCATAGTTCCCACTCTGGCTGTGGGTAAGAGCTTTTTCCATTTGTATGACTAAGATGCTCAATTATAACATGTGATTTGTGAAACCCAAATTGTGGTTACTTCACATAGACACAATTTTTAGAAAATGTGGAACAACTGCATCCTTTGAAAATCAGGCCTCCTTCAGATATCACAGAGGCTTTCCCCACAATCCTGATTGTTTTTGAAATATTTGTTTTTACACACATGAGGTTTCATATATGTGGCAAAAACAACAGATGCCAAATCAGGTGTAACATTCCATGCATTTTATGGCATGCAAGGACAAGGATCATGGTCAGATAGAGGACTAAGAGCTTTTCTTGCAGTACCATAAGCATCAGTTTTCTTGGAACTGCAAGAAATAATCTTGTTTTGAAGCTCCATTATAAATGGGGAGTTTTGCATAGCTCATTTAAATAGTTTAAATGGCATAAGGTTAAGAACAGGAAAGCCTTTCACTGAAGGTGGTTAGACCTTTTCAAAGATTTCATATTATTTGAAGCTTACTTTCACTGCATTATTCTGTGTTGGCTGCTTCCCAAGTGGGTATAAGTTAATTAAATAGGATTTTGACCCTCTAAACTCTCTACAAACTGCATCTTTACCTAACTATTTAAATAAATCAGATAAAAAAAAACAGTAATGTAGCAGAATATGTATTTTTACAGCTGTGGAAAAAACAAGCATGTCTATTAAGCTTATTTGTAAGTACTTCATAGTCAAAGCAGCAGCCAAGAATCATAGATGATTTTAATTAAAACAATTCTGGGTGGGCACATAAATTCATTTACCACAGATTTTCTCAAACTGCAACTTCTTTAGCATTACTGAATAGCATGACACTCCTGTAAGTCCTCATTTGTTCATGGCAACTGAAGTTCAAGCTGCCTGACTAGCTTGTATTCATTTATGAATCAGGTAAATATAACTGGGCTCTATGAAAAATACCAAAGCCATGTGGCTGAAAACTTGTATAGGATAGGAGAGAAGTAAAAGGGAAAACAAAAGGGCAGATAGCAACAGTGCAGAATGATAACCAGCATTTCCATGACACATGCTCTGGGTCTAATTTTCAAAAGAAGGTGGAAAAGATGCACTGGGAGAGTACTGCATAGCTCTCTACAAGCAGAATTCTTGTATGCTTTTGCATACAAACACAGCCTACAATCTCAGATTAATAGACTCTTCTGAAACAGTATGGCCTTCTTTTAATTTTGTCCAGAAACACAATACAATTTAGAAAGATTATAAGAGTTATATGAGTAAGTTAGTACCTAGCTCATTTGTAAAGAATGAACAAAGAATTAACCAAGCGCTTCGTCCATAGGTGATGTGTTCACATCTTGGCATAGGCAGCGACAAAGAGGCTACTGCTGGGGTCAGAGAAGTGATTACATCTCTCACTCTCAGCAGGTACTTCGTAATTTGGGTTACCATAGAATGAAACCTATTCAAAATGTAAGTCTTTGGTTTGATACATTAACAGTGATAGAACCTAACTGCCTTAGCGATGCCTGATGCTCTAATTTAGTAGTCATTTGATAATAGATGCATATTCAAGAGTGCTTGATTTGGATCTGATGCAGTTCACTGACTGGGATGGATTTGTCCATTTCTCTGTGCTTCTCTGAACTCGTCATCTCTGCATTACAAGCAGGCAGACACCACAAAGTCATCTCAACCCTCTCACTGTAGGAGCAGAGAGGAGGAGACCTGCCCAACACGTCAGACCTTCTGAGGTGAATGATCATAGATCATAGGGTCTCACCAGCAAGGTTTCTCTTCTCCCCTTTTCAGTATTCCCAAAACAAAGGATTCTAAAGTAAGAACTAGCAGTAGTGTATGTTAAAAACTAGGAAAAAAAAAAAAAAAAAAGTGATCCAAAAAAGGCACTGGAAGTTCTGAAAATTATAATAAGTAGTTTGAAAGAATGTCAACAGCCCGTAACTCACGTATCAGAACATTTTTATCCCTACAAGTAAAGGCTACAATAACGGCACTGTAAACTCAATGAGATACATACTCTGTACTTCAAAAGAGCTTTGCACAGAATTATTTTAATTATTTTCCTCATGTAGTATGTGAAGGCTGAAAAGGAGATTTTTGAAATAAGAAATGTTATTGTTAACTCACTAACAACAGCTTAGGGTCTTGGGATTAGTATGGTTTCTGAAATACCTTTTGGCTTATTTTACCTAATGGACTAAGTTGTGGTATCCCTTTCACATGGATTTTAATGTAAGGCACCAATACTTCCTTTATGCAGAAGTACAATAGAGAACACTGGACACTTGTATCATATCCTGGAAAATTTTAGAACACCAATATTTGAAACAGGGCATTTTTATTAATTCAAAGAAGTTAATTTTTCATTTGTAAATGCCTAAGAAGTGATTAAGTTTAGAACTGATGTATAACGTACACAGTACATTATTTATTTTTAGAATATAAAATACGTATTCCCACTGTTCTGAGAAAATACTTATCCTTAAGAGTCAAAGTAAGGGTTTGATTTCTCTCCTTTGATTCTGGAGGCCCCTTAGATGAGAGGGTTACGCGATTCCCTGTGTTGCTTCTGACATTCAACCTGCATATGGCTTGCAACCAACAAAGTAGCTAGGGGCGATAGATAGCAATACTTAGGCAAAGATGCTGGAAGGGATCTCAGGAAAAAGCAGAGGTGACAGCAAAGGTGCTGAGCAGGCCAGGGCAGGGCAGAATAGAAGGACAGACTGCAGCCAATGCCAGGCAGCAACACTGCTAACAAATGATGAGGTATCACAGCAGAAGCTGCTATAATATGCAAATAGATTCTTACCCTCCAGGCCCGTATGTCATCACACCAAGCTAAACTGAAGCTGCCTGCTAAAACGGGCAATTTCACATGAACTTGGCAGGAGAACTGCCAACACAGGGCTTGTTTTCCACTGCTGCCACCCACTCTGCTAATTCAATTTTGCTTCCTGATTTGCTTTTAAATAATAATGAACGAAGCAGATGGGAGGGGAAAATGTTCCTGGCAGTTAAGTGAGCATATAAGTGAGGCTCTTTGCTTTTCATATATCTTGTGCAAACTAGGCTCCAAATGCGATGTCAAGTGAGTAACAGTGGTTAAACAAGAAAGCCAGGATTTGCCATGTTCTCAGTCATTCAATCTTTGACCAGGACAGGCAGACAAACAAAACAGGGAGAAGGATAACATGTTGAAAGAGAAAGCAGCACCTTTCATAACATTTAACTTTTATACGCAGAGGGACGGACAACTCCTCTTCCCATCCTCACAAATACCAATTATTCTTTGAGAGGGTGAAAGGAATTAAACTGCAGAATAACATTAAAAATATCTTTCAAGTCAAACCCCTAATAATCAGTACAGGCACCTATTGCTGGCTCCTTTTTGACAAAGAGAGGGGAATCAGGCTGAAGCACCAAATTATGTGATGGTAAAAAAAAAAGCCCAGAAGACTCAGAAAAGCAGATGGCAGATGGCAAAGAGCATACAGTCAGGTGGCTGCACGTCTTTTCAGCAGCAGCAATAGAAACTATTATTCCTGGGTCACACAACATTATTTCCTGTCCAACAAACAGCAGGTAAGCTTGTTTGCACAGTGCATAGTGTTTTCTCCTGTGTCAGCCTGACACAGAGGACAATCACCTCCTACTGCTACTGACTGGCCTCACACTGTGGGTTGAAAGGTACGAATCCTACAGACAACAGATCTTGACGAAGGTGAGAGAAGGCATTGTTGTGATTCACTACACACAAACTTTCTTCTGCCAACCCTTTAGTTTCTGAAAGCTTTGGATGTTAAAAAAACTTGTGCAATGTTGTGTCTATTCCTTCTAAATCTATATTATGCATGCTTTTACTTATGGTTATTTCTTCCCCCATAAGACCTTTGACATATTCACTGACCAAACTATATGCCTCTTTTGTAAGACAATGAGTTTTATTGAAAATTAGACCCACGACTCCTTTATTTTGGAAGCTGGAAGGCTTCAAGTAATTGGAGCAGGAGACAAGAAAGAATTTCATTAGATGAATGCCTAGAAAACTGCGTTTGAGTCCTGTTTCTGCTAGAGCTCCAATGTGATGCTAGAAAAATTATATCCCAGCTCCTACATGATGCTAAGGAATTTATATTAACCTATTTTATGATTTTTTTTTCTAATAGGAATTTGGCAACTCAAATTTTCCGTGTAATACAAGATGGTTCCTGGTTTGGACTACTGATACACTGAGCATTCACTGCTGCAGCTGAGGTCACTGCAGAATGAAATTCAATCTGAACACATTAAGCACTAAAAGATGCTAGGAGCTCTGAGAAATCAGGCAGGAAAAATTGATTTATTTTTAACAATTGTCATTTTAATACCTGCGCCTCAGCTCCTGGTGTGTAAAATAAACACCCCTGCACCATCTCAGCTCATGGATGCACTGTGAGGGTAGCTTCCCAGTGCTGGGAAGGAGCTAAGATATAATGCATCACAAAAAGCCTGACTGAAATTAATGATTCTTGTATATGCAGTCTATGGACATTGTAGCCATAATGCACAGGATCAAATGCTGAATTATGAAAATGAAAATAAACATTAACTATCTTTCAATATTTGCAATCTATTATCTTGCAAAAAAAAAAAAAAAAAGTGATTTTGAAGTCCCAAAGAAATGATAGCATATCATCCTGTAAATGAAGACTGTAGATGCATAAACATCTGGAAGAAATTAAATTTGAAACCTTAGTTACTTTTTCTTAACTACTGTTTGAATTTGCCACTTTTTAAAAGTTTTCAAGACAGATGCGTTAGGAGAAAAGAGTACTGCTAAGAACTAATGGATTGTTTATCTTCCCACTTAGTCACAAACACGATGATGAGATCTGTAATACAAAACACAACCCTGGCTCAAATTTATTATCAGCTTCTACTTTCAAATGAAATCTTGCGTCTGGTTTGATCTTGCAAGACCACAGTAATTTAATTTGAGGCAGTAGTCTTTGACAACACAGGATAACATGTATTCCATTGTGTCAATTTTCTGATCTTTGTTTTCCATCTGATGTAGCTATTTCACTGCATGGCTCCTAAAAACTGGAATAATTTTATACAGGCATCAGTACCGGCCTACTCTTTATACTAATTAAATTAGTTTCCTGTTGAGTAAGTAAAATACTGGCAGCCAGGAATAGTTGGGGAGACAGCTCTGAGGCTTAAGCACTGAACCATGAACTTTCCAGTTCACCACAATATTAAAAGAGTAGACTCTTGCTGACAGTATGGGGAATGAAAGAGCATTCAGTTAAGATATTCGTTCATTCCTGTTCATGAGCTACCAATCTTCTAAAAGACAGATTTCTAAAGATACAGTTTGTATTCCATGTTATAGAGTTAACCAACCAAACACATTATTTGGTTCGAAAATACGCACGTCAGTGTTGAAACTGAATTTGAACTTCACATCTAATGGGTCAAAACTCAGAGGGGAGAAAAAAACCCAACAGCCACACAATGGCCCAGTCTCATCGCAGGCTCCTTGCCTCCATCCTAACAATCACAGAAGTGAAAATCGATACAAGGCACAGATCTTTGGCCCAAGCACCACACAAGTGGTGCTGATACCTTGAAGGATTAGGGCAAGAGACATCGTGTCTCTGATCTCCTATTCTAGTGCCTCTCAGCAAGTGCTGCAGAGTTTGCTATATGGGTAAACAAGGCATAAGAGCAAAGCAGCACACACAGAACATGAGTGGGACGTCTAAATATCCATCCTTATTTCAGTTTCATTTTCCCTTGTAATGCAAGAGTTCTTAAAGCATTATACATTGTTTGCATTAAAATATACGTGCTTACTACAGTACATGTATACTGAGACCTTGTGTGCATATATTTAGCTTAAAGCTAATCTCTGAGTAAAAGCTCCTTCTGAAAATAGAGATTTATAAAAAGAAACACTGATAAACCTTTAGCTACAGGGACTGGTGGTCACTGGAAAAACAGCGCTGCAACACAAAACCTGTGTGATTTTGCTGATCACCCCATAAATCTTCCTTTGTCCCCTGAGTTTAAGTTTTCAGCCAAGAAAAACAACATTCTTCATAAAATTAATGAAAACAAGCTGCTCTTTGCCTACAGAAAAAGATTTTTCTTAATTACATTTTTTGCTTTGAATCATATATCCTGTAGTTTGATTAAATCCTCTTAGAAGTCAACTAAAAATTAGAGCTTTGCAGCGTGAACCTCAAAGGTGGTGTTTACTTGGAGAATATAAACCCACTGTGCCTTTGGAAGTGGATATTTAAAGCAAGAATAAGAGCAATATGCAGGACAGTTTTTATTATTTTTATTATGTCACTGCATAAATTTATTTTCAGGGCTTAAAGTTTTCAGAGAAATACGATCTGGCCAATGCATTTATTAGAAATAAATGGGCTGTATAAATGAATGTAGATAAAGCAAGAATACTGGAATTCTGGTTAATCCCTTGAGGCAGTAAATCAGGATTTCTAAAGCACTTAATGCAAAATATCTGCATCAAGGGGTTAAATATATAAAATATGAAAAGTCAAAGACAAGAACTAGATTAAAAGGTTACATGGAGACAGTGCTGCAAAAAATGGAGCCAACTACTGAATAGATATCCAACAGACATTTATTTAGGTTCACTGGCTGCAGCAGCCGCTGGCATACTCTAAATGAACTCATACAACAAACAAAAATCGAATTCTAGTGACAGTCTTTGATCATTTTTAGTACCAAAGCAGAAAATTTCCTTGTGAGAACCAACTACATAGACATGATTGAGCTAACACAACTAATTGCCCTGACTGAAAACCCTCACTGAATCCTTACAGTCCCAGCAGTCCAGATGAGCCTCACGCCCTTCCTAGCAAACAAGACAGCAGACAGTGAGAAGACATCGCTCATTAATTTAAACACTAATTGAATCAATTCCTATTCTCCTAAAAATCTCCCTTTGCTCAAGGGTGAAACTAGATGAAGAACTATGGCTTTGCCAGGCCTGTGTCACGTTCCATCCATGTCACCCAGCTGCCTACTCTTACAGCCCTTTCCAGCTCTCAGGCACAACAGTGTCCACTGGCTTCAGCATCACTATGCCCATGCAAGCCATGAGGGAAGGTGCTTATACAGCTGATATCCATCTTACTTCTTAGAAAGTTTCCACACATGCAAAGCGTTATCACCACTAAACTACTTGCACTTTGAGGTTTATTTTTCCCTAACAAAACTACAGGCTGAAGAACAATTTTCCTTTCACTCTAGCTAGCGATGTTTTCATATACAAATGTATTTAAAAATCTTGTTTTTATGTACTAGGAAGATCAAATTAAAGAAAAAAAAAGGCAAAAAAAGAAAACAAACAAACAATAAAACCTAAATATTTTGACCAACAAAAAATTAAAGTATTGTTCATACAAACACAACCTTCCCTTTGATTCTCTGTACAGATGATTATTTTTAACACAACTGCAACAATATCCCAGGACTAGTAAGAGTTTGCTCTCAAGCCCAGGAGTGCACATTTTTGTAAGGTATAAAGCAACAAGACATACCTTGATACATATATTCCTGCTTTCATGCACATGCATGGGTAAATTTGAACTTCACTTTTGTATTACCATATGAAGACTGTAGCCCTGATCCTTTAAGGGGCTCCATGCAAAGAAACCAGTACCAACACAGGGCTTGTTTGAAGTCAATGTGGTTTTCCCAGTGGGAGACAGGAAGAGACAGGAATTACTGAGTTAAAGTTGTGTATTAATATTCTCAACATAAATTAAATACTTGCAGCTAAAGCAATAAACTGAAATCCTACTATGAATCAATACTTTTTAGTTCTTTTGGGAAGACAAGTGACCTTGATCCTGCCTCTGTCATTCTAAGCTTAAAATTTTTAATTTTTAAGGGAAATGTAGCCCAGATTGAAAGAAATCCTGTTCCCCATGCTGGCATCTCCAGAAACTTCGCTTGCTTCAGTAGGTCTTAATCACATCCCTAAAACTAAATATTTGTTCAGCTACATTCCTAAATTGAGGTTTGTATGAACAGGAGATGAAAGGAGACTTTTCTTTGTATGACAAATTATAGTACTCATCACTTCTGTTCAGCAAGGTCGTATCAAATACCATTTCACAAATCAAGTAATATCTTAAAATTCCTGTGAAGAGACGCAGAAGATTACATCCTGCATTTCTGCTTGGGACAAGGCTGACAGAATCCAGTAAAGCCCGGAACACAGTTCATATGACCTCTTTATACCTTTTAACCTAAATTTGATAGCACAAAAGTGAGTTTCAAACACTGCATTTTCTTCCTTCTCCCACCTCTATTTTTTTTACTGTTAAAGATGCATGGCTATGTTACAGTCAAAATCATTAAGATGTACATTGAAATTAACTTCCACTTTATCCCTTGATAGCTCTGGTACCTTGAAAATACTTTTTAACAAGATCTTCCACCCTGTTTTATTTAATGTTGTTACCTCTCTACAGAGAACCCATATCACCTAGATGGTGTCAAATGTTGGCCCTGCTGAGCAAGCTTTAGGCCATCTTCTCACTTGTTATTTAGCCTCTTGATTGTCACTGATGCACAGGAAGAAATTACAAAAAAAAAAGAAAAAAAAAAAAAGAAAAAAAAAAAAGCCCAGGGAATGGTTAACAGACTCAAAGCTACTATTTTAAGTGATTATACTGATATAATTAGCTAACGTATAAAAAAACGTGTGAACTATGAATTGTGCTCACTATGCACACATTTTATTTGTGGAAAGTGGCTATCATGATTACCATACATATGCCAAAATTCATTGGAAACCATTCTTTTCACAACTTAGTTTTGCAGTGACGCTTGAAAATACTACGCTAAGACAACAGACAAGTACATGGAAGAAGCAAATACTGAACAAAATGACACTTTTATCACTAATTCCACTCATCTCACAAAGCTGATACATTTACTCCCATGGGTCTGCATCAGTGTGGGAATGCACAGGGAATGTGCTATCACAGCATTGCTAATTCATCTGTATTTGACCTCTCAGGAGCAGTTTGTGTCATTGTGGAGTGGAAGCGCTGGTAAAACATTTGTCTAGATAAAAGACCTCAAGCAGTTAACCTGCTCAGCAGAGGCAATGCAACCAGGCACCAGGATAATGACCTCTACCCAAATGGGGAAGGTACATCAGTGTCATACCATGACAGCAAGACAAAGGATGATGGTAGCTCAGCAGGAAAACATTAGCAGTGATATAACTCTTGGTACTGTATGGGAATGAAATGCCTTAACAAGTACAACAGCAACCTGTTTTTACCTAACAGTGATTTACAGTTTTGGTATTTAAAAAAAGCAATTAATTGTCTTTTAAGCTCCTACTTTCATTCCATTTTGCTTTTTCCTAAAAAAATCCTGATAAGAGTAAATCTACCGTGTGGGTAAAAGTTACCATTCAGATCAAACCAGCTTTTCAATTTGATACGTGAACTGCAGGATGGCTGAGTTTGTGTTACTTCAGTCAGTTGTGACACCATTCTCTAGCTCAAACTAGAAGAACCTGATGAACCTCGTTCAGCGAGTCCAACCTGTCCCAACAGACAGATTAACTACTTTTTTATGCAGATTATTTAGGTTTAGGATGCCTTTTGTTGTTTATACTGAACTCTTCTTTCTTTTTTTAAAGAGAGACACTGTGTCACATAGCCATTATTTTTGTCATAGAGAATGCCTTGAATACTTAGCTACTGCTCTTTTAGCCCCACACAAAAAGTTCTGGCTTTAAACTATTTATTTTTAAAGTAGTAGCATGATCAGACTTGCATGTTTATCTAAAGATCTTTACTTTATGAGAGTGATTTTAGTCTGTGAGGTTTCCTCTACACATGGTAGGCAGCTGTCAGAAGCAGTGAGCAGGGCGAGGGGTCACCACAGCTGCTCTGCTAAATCACAGGGTTCCATCAACATCGCAGAAATCCTGCCGAGTGGGAGCTGGGAGACCATGGATTAGAGTGCACTGGAGTGTGTATATAAGGTCACACCATGTCTATCAAAGTGATATCAAACTGGTATGCCGTACAATACATTTTACTGTGTTCTGTGTTCAAAGAAAATAAAAGGAAAATGGACATGTGTGTAGCAGACCACAGTTCAATACAAAATTTCACACTGTCCTTTCAAACAGATAGATTTACTAAGTTCACAAAGATGTGATTACATATACATAGTGGAGATGTGTTGATCAAGAAGTGCATTTCATAAATTCTACAAGGTAAACATGAATTAAAGTAGCTCTCATTAATTAAATAGTAGATGAAACTATTCAGAGAAACATTCTCTAAGTGCCTTTCCCTCATATACATAAGACAACTATAAAATACTATAAAATACTTAGTGATATCTCCTCATTAAACTTCCCTTTTATGAAATAAGTAACCTTATCATCTTAAGATAATACTCAGGCTAGGCTTGACAGGTAGCAAACACATAGTTTTGAATTGTGGGTTGACAGAAATCACCCTCAAACCTGCTTGTTTCATAGGACAGCTACAAGACTTTGCATGCTTCATCTGTCATGTAGACGATCCACAGAATTGGTGTGTGTGTAATTCTCATTGTTAGGATGTTTCAACCAGAAGCACAGAACTATGTTTCCTGACCAAAAAGAAAAAAACCACAAGATTCAGAGCTCACATCTTGCATGAGGACAGAAGGAAATGGGTAGGGCTACAGAGAATTTGTTTTGGCTGAAGCATGGAACAAATGAGATGACTAGACACTAGACAATGTCTTGTACTTCTGGCAATCTTATGCAAGCTGAAAGTTGGTAGAAGCATTGAGACAAGAAGGTTTTATCAAACCACATCTGTCTGCAAAGTTAAAACGTTGATGATGCCATTGCAAAATAGTTTCCACAATTTTATAATTACTGGTAATCACTTTCTGCAATAGGAAAAATGAAAATAGGTGCAAAGACATTGAAAAAGCATCTTGATTAGAAACTATTTAGTTGTGAGGCATGAACTGTTGAAAGAATCCAAATTCTATGATTTAGGAGAAAGTCACCCAAATATCTGAGCCAACAGATACTTTTTCTCTGTGAAGTTCTGAGGTTTTACTACCTAATCTGGTTCTGTGAGGTAGCCATGATGGGCAAGTGGACCACTTCAATTGCTAAGCTTGGCAAAGTTCGCAAAGTTCGCAAAAAGAAAAAAAAAATTACCACCTTAAGCAGAAGTAAATTACAAACCTCCTTTCCTCCTTCCCGTAAATACCAACACCCACTTGCTCAGTAAACCCTTTAATCTCTTCGTCACAAAACCCTTCGTGCCTGGCATTCACTCACACATGCATCCGCAGTTCTTTTTCACAGCAGATTACCATCCTCGCCTGTTCATTGCTCAACCTTTCTGGACAAACACATCCTCAGTTTACTTTCAGGCATCCTCCTCCACCTCACTTCTACCTATGCCAAAGCCCTGTCTTCTTAACCACTGCCCAAGTACATCTGAGGTGCCAAGAGATTTTTACTCAGCCATTGGAGCTCAGGGTGGGGTCTTTCCTTCCTTTGGATTTCTCCAATTTTGTTTTGTTTTAAGCAGAACATTTTGATTCTGAACTGTTTCTTCCTGGGAAAGGTTTACACTGGACAAGGACAAGATGGTACAGTTGAAGAAAAATGCAGACAAATCTTCCTGACAGTGCCAAGCCCTTTCCTCAGCTCAGCTGCTGCTGGCTGGGGATGGCCTCCAAACTCTGTGGCTCTTTGGTCTTGGATAGTTAGTGGCAAAAATGAGAGAAAGAAGGAAGTTTCCCATGGCTCTCAGCCCTGTGAGTACTCTTCTAAGCCATGGTCTTGCGGAAACAGACATATACACACCAAAAAAGACCTAATTCAAAAACAAAAACAAAGAAACACTCTTCAAATGCTACTTTATTCACATGTAAGAAAATTAACTTATTTCAATGGAAGAGTAGGTTTCTATTTTTTAATTTTTTCTATAATTTTCAATCCCTCCTAAAAATTGCTCTTCATCAGAGAACAAACATGCCAAAGATACTGGAAGGAGCAATGAGTTGTAAGACAAACTATATACATAACATAAAAGCAAACAAACAAAAAAACCTTTACACCAACATTATCAGAAATTCTGTCACCAATTTCACTTTGAAATCCTCTCTCCCCCTCCTCTAGTGAGAAAGCACCATTTGGTAAATACTCCTTTAGCCTGAAGAGCACAAGTCCCACAGAGACAGTGTTATATGGTATACCAAGCCAGTTGTGCCACGTTTCTGGGCACAATTTCTGGGATGACCATTTCCCTGTGTTCTGTGGGTCATAGCAATTTTTCTACAGGACAGATCAGCCAGCTACATAATCAATACATGCAGAGCTGAAAGCCTCGAGAGTCATCTGGTAAACATTATAATTACATCTGAAACACTGTAATTAAGACCACGCTGCACTACAAGTTCCACAGAACCAGCAGACGAGGGGATGACTCAGACCAGCCCTCTGCCCAGCTCTTTGCCTGGACTGCAGCACTGGCTTCTGCAGGCTGAGCTGGGAACAGCTGTGCAGGCTGCATGCCGGCCCCATGGGCTGGCCTTGCCATCAGTCCGTTGTGGGGCACACAATTCAGAAATCTTCCCTGTGGCACGCTGTCAAGCTTTTATAAGTAACAGCAAATCAGCCAAACATTTCACAGATCAGCTGCCACAGTACAGCCTAAATGAAGAAGTCTGTAATTAGCATTACTAGTTTAATAAGAAGAACTTTTCAATAATTCTATATTAAAAATGTCCTGGTTATAATTATTATGTTAGGCTGGTAACATAATTACGTATATAATTATTAACCCATATTAGAAGATTAGGGCAAACAGCAGCTAGCTTATAGCAGTTAGCTCACAATTAGCTCATAATGATTTCATTATTTGGCACACTGTTTTCTACACAAAGCTCTCATGATTTCTTTTCTGAAATTACAGAGAGAATCGCTGATTGAGAATCTCTGTGTGAGCCTGGAATTTATGCACTTGCTTCACTGCAAAGTAAATAAAACTAAAGTGTGTACTTACATGCACATGGACCAGGCCCACTGAGATCTTTAGGACAAAAATATTCAGGCTTTCAAAACAGAGATACAGCCACTAACAAAATAATCTCTAGCTGCAAACCAGTTTTTCCTTCCCTTTACAATAATTTAGGAATGAAACAAATATTTTTTAAAGCAATTTTCATTTTTTCAATAGATTTTTAAAAGTCCTTTATAGTCCCTACGTGTTTGGTTTGTTTTTTTTACAGAATGCATAGCTGTGCATTTGGCAACCATTCTAAACATTTTGGTTATACTTGAAAAAAATATAAAGCTTTTGTCAGCATCTTTAGAAAGATATAAAATATTACTTATACACATTTAGAATTTTTTTCAGGAAAATCCTTACACCGCACTCTTCATGTTTCCCTTTCTTATTCCTGATAATTTCATCCCCATCTCCTCACTGATTTCCCTATCTGCTCTTCTACTTTGGCAACAAACACTGCGTGTCTGAGAGAGGTGGTAAGAAAAATAAAGTCTTGTGGTGACAGAGCTTCTCTGCATGCTGACTGTGCAAGACATGGCCTCTAAATAATTCAGTTTGGGACCAGAAATGGCCATACTATGTAAATAAAAATAACTCAACTCGGAGGTCAAATGCTCCACATTCCTGAGAACTCACAATCAGATCTCTGTTGCAACTTCTAAGTGGAATTTCCACATTTTGAAATGGGTTCATCATTTGCTTTCAACTATGAGTAAGAAAGATTAGCATTTATAGAACTCTATTGCACCCCAACAGCTGCTATTGTAGATTATTTGGGAGTTATTTGATTTTCTTATACATTTCAGTTTTTCCATAAAGGGAGCTTATAAATAGGAGTGAGACTTTTTACATGGTGCGATAGTGATAGGAAAAGGGGAAACAGTTTTAAACTAAAAGAGAGGAAAGGCAGATGAGATCTTAGTAGGAAATTCTTTACTCAGCAGGCAGTGAGGCACTGGCACTGCTGCTCAGAGAAGCTGTGGGCACTCTATCTCTGGAGATGTTCAAGGCCAGGTTGGATGGGCCTTGTGCAGCCTGAGCTGGTGAGGGCAGCTCTGTCCACAGCATGCAGTTGGGACTAGGGGGGCTTTAAGATCCCTTCCAAAGCAAACCATTCTATGACTCTGTGATTAATTTCACATTTCCTGGTAAGAAAAGTTGAGAGGTAAAAGAACCACACATAATACATTTATTAGAAAAGTAAGATACCTTAAAAGAAAAACACTTCATACACAGCATAGTGGTAGAATAAGAGTCAGAGGTGTTATCTCTAGCCTTCAGGGTGTTAGTGATGGTACTACTAGAGTGTTAGGCACAATGCTATTAATCAGAAAAGAGAAGGCAAGAAAAAAGGTATATTATCCAAAGGGAACACTGAAATACCATGCAAACATATATTTCATGTTTGCACATCACATATACATATAACTATTTTTTTCTTAAGTATATAAACACCAGCCCATTTCCATTTCAAATCTTACACTTCAGACAAACCCAGCCCTAGAAGTGCAGTAGATATTCTCAAGCCCACTGTGAGCTCTGCCCTCCCTCTGGGTGCATGCAGGCCTCCCTGCCTACAGCTGGTACATGAGGGCACTTCCAGCCCCTGGGGAGGAGAGGAGCTCTTAGCATAGCTCTTTCTGGGCCGTACAAGAGAAAGGTTGATGACAGCAATAGGAATGATACGCCCATAACAAAGGAACTGCTTATTTTAAGTCCACAAAATACAAGCTCACATTTATAAATATGCGCTATTTAGCATGCAAGTTCTTTTCACCTAGATAAAGCATTTCTTTTTTTTTTTTTTTTTTTTAAAACTAACTTTCTTAGGTTTGGAAGCAAACCAAATGTGAATGTGAAGTAAAACTCCAAAAATCCAGCACAACTCTGGCCAATGGCAATGCTGTTATTACAGCCCCAGCTTCTGCTGGATCTGCCAGAATGAAGCTGCACAGGAATGGCTGAAGAGCGATCACAAAAATACCTTTTTCCCCACTGTCCCTCCAGAAGATGGATCAAATAACTGCTGCTCAGCTGTCTGCCTTTTAAATAAAAATATTTTAACCCCTGTGTGTGTCTCAGTGTCAGTCTGGGGGTGTTTTGCCTCCATTGTTTTGATTTCCACACTCCCAGCCTTGAATCACCAGGAAGCACTGCGGTGATAAAAGGTCAGCTGTTCACAAAATATACTCGTGTCCTTTAGGTAAAGGAAAAGGTGTGCCCAAAGGATCTCATAACTTCTCTTCTATTGTTTAGCACAAACAAAAACTGTCAGAAACCAGCAATTATACAGATCAGACAGAAAAGTGGTAGAAGCATACCACTATTTCACAGGAAATTTTAGCTACTCCCTGGGATGTGCCCCATATCTATAATAGACATGAACACTCAGTACTATTGTTTTTCTTTTATTTTGTGCTACTATCATGAATATTTTTAAGGAAAATAATTCCACCACTGGCTTTATTCTCAAAAATATGTGCATCTTTCTCACAGACCTAGAATTGGGGGGGAAAGACGAGCACCATGTAACGCGGTTCATAGGAAGACAAGAAATAGAAACAGGTTGGTGGAAGAGGATGTGGGAGCGGTTACGCTATCTGCTAGAAAACTCCAGATTCAATCTTTAAAAAGTTTCCAGAGTGAGAATTTCTTTGGCGGCGTACTGGGAACACGGCATTAGGTATTTGTGGCATCTTCTCTCCACCCTGCCACTTGCACAGACAACTGTCAAGAAAATACTTCCCTAGATGTATGATGCTCCAACCCCCTGATGTAGGCAGGGCTGCCACCCACCAGATCAGGCTGCCCAGGGCCCCATCCAAGCTAGCCTTGAATGCCTCCAGAAATACAGTTTTTAAGCCCAGAATATTATTTTGATGTTTTATTGTAGTTACTTACACAAGGATTCTAACACTGAATTTCAAGCTTAATTGCATATAGTCAGTTTTCTGAATTGCAGTTCAGTTACCTCCTTCATTATTATAACTAGGAGATAGACAATTACAAGATCTCATTCAGTATATGTTCTATAAATTCAATTTTTCTGCAATGAAAAACAGCACTTTATGAAGAGAATGCGTTTTTACTGTGGTAGACAAAAATACTGCTAGGTGTATACAAACAACAAGAACTGTTATGACTGTCCGGAATGGCCTCTGAGTTCTTCAGCAAAGAAAATCATTCAGCGGTTGTCCACTAATGAATAACAAGCCTTCTTAGATGCCCAGCTATTTCCCTTCACTATCACAGATGCAATGCAGTCCTTTCAGCATTTATCTAGCTAATGCTTTGAAGCGTTTGGCTGGGTAGAGGACTCAGCCCAACTCCATGCCCCACTGCTCATTCTGGGGATGCAGAAAGGGCTTCACACAGAGGCACGATCAGCCCCACTCAAGAACGTGAATGTTGGGAGCTGGAGACAGAATTAAGACTTAGAAGTGGTGTACGAAGTTTAACGCGATTCTTTTACTTATAAGGCAAAGCTGAGGAACAAGCTTTTTATGCATATTTTCTCCCATTACACCTCATCTCCTCCAGCAAACACTGTCCCTTGTGAGGACAGTCGATGGGAGCAGTTGAGGGAGATGTTCCTATATATGGCAAAGCTCTGAGTTAAAGATAGCTCTGGATGACAGATCATGTTAAATTCTCATCATGCCCAGGCTCCTCGCAGTTACAGTAGTAGAGATTAAGTGATGAAGGAAAAACCCGCTATTTAATTCCAGGGGCTTCCTGACAGGAAAAAATACTTCAGAAACTGAGAAAGAGTCCTAAATTCCCAGCTATTTCCTCCCGTGATATCATCCATAATGTTAGGCTACACTTTCCAGTGAACCTGACACCTGAGAAGCATTTTATGTTTTCAGTTAACAGCAGTTCAAAGGCGCCAGATAATATTTGTCAAAAAAGGGTGCTGTTTCTCATTTAGGAGAGCTATCTTCACAGCCAAATGACTGCAGGATCAGCGTTGCTCTGTAGCCATAATTCAAACCACAAGTCTGTAATATGTTGTTTCTACTGCCAACATGTAATGTTTGCTGAATATTAAATAAAGTGTTCACAGACTCTAACACTATACACACACATTCTCCTTAAACGGATAAGGACACTGATAAGCAATGTGGCTGCCATTTTTATTGGCAGCTGTGAGGTACATGTTTAAAGTCTTAATCTTTACAATCTGGTTCTACACAGACAGGTCTTATCCACTTACTTCATCATTTTTAAATTAGATATACTTGCTATAATAAATATTTCTACTGTGTGCATTTTACTTCTATTAAGGTTAAAGATTTATCCTCTCTTAAAGATGACTATTTATCAAACCATTCTTTTCCCCCTAAGTTCCTATGCTGCTTAAAGACGTAATGAAGAACACTTCTCCCAAAAAAATATTTTTAAGGGAAAAACATCTAGTACCTAAATTTTAAGTCAAACAAAATAGGTTTTTAGTGCATATAATCCAAAATCATACAAGTCAATTCTCACACCCTGTGCCACGTTTACAGAAACTCACACAGATGAGGACCTTGCTGTTCTGGAGATGAGTCTCCTCCTCCAGCTTTCCATTCCATAGGAAATGAAGAATGGCTGGTTGGTCTACATAGCTGCAAACCCATTATTACTCCTCACCTTCTGCCTATCGTCCCATCTGCCTCCAAGGTGCTGCAAAAAACTATCCCATGGAGCACAACTCCTATGGTGTAAGGGCAGGCAGCATTCTACAGGAGCTCCTACATCATGAATTTGACTCCTTCCTTGATTTCAGCAGGGAAAAAAAAAAAAAAAAAAAACATTTTACCATGTGCATCTTAGTTTGTTGCTGAAGGCTTTATCTCTAAAGATGCTGCCTTTGTGCTCTACTCACAACACCAGATTCAGGAAAGTTGGTCCCATGAGATGCAGAATGCCCTTTTTCTCTTACTGGCAGAGAGCAGATCCGCCTATTGTTACCCCTTTGGGATTCCCTCCCAGTATGGGAGGGAAGGAAAGCTTTAGACTACAAGAGGCTTTAGAGGAGCTCAAGCCTCAGGCACAATGCTAGACCAAAACCAGCACCAGCACCTCCAGCCCCCAAACTCTCCCTCCCTCACTCCCATGGCGGCCTTTCCATAGGGGCCTTCAGAGGGGCTGTGAAAGCAGAGCATAGTAACTTCAGGATGAATATTTAATGGTATGTGTACATGGGCATGCATTCAAGATGTACATTTCACAGCTGGATCTCAAAACTGGCAAAGCCAAAATGTAAAACACATTGAGGAGTTTCATCAGCTTTATCTTGTATGAAGAAGGAGTACTTGAAGGATGAAATAGCACTGAGGGACCCCTTTTGATACTCCTGCAGCTTTTAACCTGGTTTCAGCTATTCTCTCCATGGGTAATGGTAAGTATCCCATAAACATGTGGAATGGAGAGCAGGTCTGAGAAGAAAACGGGACCAACTTCCATTCTCATCACAGGCCAATGGAAAAGGAAAAAGCAATCCAAGTAATCCAAGCAATTTACTGTATAGCTTAATGGCAGCATTCTGTGCTCTGGTAATTTCCTACACATTCTGTAAGCAGATAATACTAATTATTTAATAGGAAGCTGAATATATTGTGTATAGTTTGGTTACAAGCTGCACAGATTTCTTCATCTTATAAAAGTGGATAAAATAAAAACTTACTATGTGCTAGAAGCTTCTTTCTTTGCTGACAGGAACCAACTACACTTTTGCCCCCTCTTAAACAAACCAGTGTACTTTTCACTCCATAAATCTCATATTACTTCCTTCCTTTTCATTTATTTTGAACCAGAGGAGGAGTTTTTAACAGAACTGCTCTATGGCAGCAGGAGGAAAACAGCAAATGAGGATGGAAGCTGCATAAGGAAAGTAAATCAAAAGTAATAAAATCACGCAGATCCAGCAAACTTTGTGGGGGGAAATGAAGTCGAAGTTGACTGAATCCAGAGCTGGAGAAACATTACACATGAGAAAACACCATTAAAAATAGGCTGCCCTCTTAACAGATGATATGGGAAATGAAGCAATAATTTATAATGCAGATAGGAAAAAACCTGCCATGCTTGCAAATTTCAAATGAGATGCAAGTTTGAATAACAAGTGGTAATGAAATGCAAACATACAATCTTAAGGGTAGAACACCATGGAACAATTTAATTAAAAGGAAAACAATATGCTCTGCAACCCAGCATCAGAAATAACATAGTGCCTATGCTCCTGTTCATCTAACTAGACAGCTATTTAGCAGCTATTTAGAGAGGGTTAGCAGTGCATTCTAAGGCTTGAAAAATTGTTCACGAAGGTTTGAACTTGACCTGGAAAATATCAGTAATGACGCAAATCTTTCCAAGCAAGTATTTTAGAGAAAGTCTTTCAGCTGTCTTTAGGTGACACAAGTATAAAACAAATTTAAATGTCTCTGGTAATAAGAACTTCTGCTATGCATTTATAATTTTTAAAAGTAGTTTTACTTTCAAAAGCAGAATATGGTAAGCATTTACTGTAATAAAATACAGCTACTTTTCCCAGATTTCTAATAATGGTTTTAAAAATATTTGTGTTGTTCTGCACCCTGAAAACCTCCTATAGCCATGATATTAAGCATGGCAATGAAAGAATAGCTTAGTTTATGTTAAAGGATATTAACTACAGTAAATGATACTGTAGAAGAAAAAGGCCTGCAGATTTGCAAATGAGTTTCACACATGATTTATAGATGCAAATGTGAATAGTAGGTGATAATGAAATCCAAGCAAGTGTGTGCACATGATAGATCAGATATCCCGGAGAGGCGGGGGAATTGTGCTGCACTAAATGTAATTTTTCAGACTCAAAAATGCCAAGTACTTGAGCCTAAGTAGCATGAGAAAGAATCATCTTGATAGAGTGGAATTATAGCAAAACAGCATCTGGGTAATGCCAAATGGTATCAAGAAGGTAAGGGCAAAGTAAGTATAAGCAGTTGAGAGAAATTATAGCACTAAGAAATATTTTTAAAAAGACATCACTCAATTCTGGAAGAGAGATCAGTAGATTTAGTAAAGATTATAAAACCTAACAGAATCCACCAGAGGACAATGTGTGTGCATGAATATAAGAGTTGCCCCCAAAGAATGGCTAAAGCAAGTGGGTATTCTTAAGTCGCCATTACATTTAACATCCAGATACATACAGGAAACGTACATGGAACACAGAACTGGAGCTTGCAGGTTTTAATAAGTGAGTTGAGGATTAATTACACAGAGCTTTATTAGAAATTAATTACTAAAACATAACACTAGTTAAAAAAATGAAAGACAAAAAGGTTAGGTATATACAACTACCTGCGACTTACAACTCAATGCCTCATGCACAGCATGCGGGAGATTAAAAAGAAGCCTCACATAATCCTCAAGTGACAGAATGATCACTAGACAACTCTGTTGACTTTTTAGGGTAGCTTTAAATGAATTAAAAGCAGAGATCAGTCTGAAACCAAGCTCTATAAGGGTTGGCCATCTGGATTGCTCTTCTTTTGGATATCCCATGAGCTCCACCCATAGCAACTAAGCCAGGCCAAAAAATTTAGTAAAACTTTTCAGTTGACACATGAAAAAACACATTACACACAATTACAACAACACTGTAAGCCAAACATGAAATGTAAGAAGAGAGAAAAGCTGATCCTTAGGATGAATATATGAAACACTTAAAATATTTTTACAAAGTATATTATAGACTGCCAGTATTGCAATGTACTTTGAGTGACTGAGATCTCTCCAGGCTGTTACAAGGAAGGCATTCAGAAAAAGGGCACACAAGCTGCTCCATGCTTATGACATTCAAAGGGTTAATTACACAGCTGAGCATCTGCTCCATTTACTGATAAGCAGAGATGTTTTAATTTTTTGGATTTATGAATTGCTGGGGTCAGTCAACATCTTGTGCATTACAGCTCCTGGCTAGATGTATCCCTTACCTGCTGGGCAGAGACAATTCCTTGCTCACTTGGAACCCTGATGCCCTTTAAGCCATTTGCTCTTGGCACAATTCTTCATTTTTTTTTGCAACTAAGCCTCTCTAAATAAAAACTATGGAGCCTTGCTAGCCAACAACAGAGCGTGAAATCACTACATTGCAATTCCCTACTCTAAGAGTCAATTTTTTTTCATTATAGATTTGTATGCTAGGGTCAGCAAGTAGAAAAAGCACATGCAATAATCTATACCGAGCAGTAAATTTATTTTCACTATAATGAAGTGTAGCTTGGAAAAAAACATGCTCTTGATATGATTTATAAAAACAAAGAAAACCTAGTAGTTGATACTGTCCTTTGAATGCTAGCTCACACAAGGCTGGACACAGCTAAGCACTCAGTGCAGCACTCCTATGTCTTTCTGGTATAATGCTTTATGTTCAAAATTTTTTATTATTCCTTTAAAAAAAATTACATCATCTTACACTAAGCAGATAGTAAACGTAAGTAACTGGTCTAAACTGCTAAATTTTCTGGGTGATATTTTCATTGCATTAATTAGTAGGAAGGAGGATTAGATAAAGACACATGGCTAAGCTGATATATGTTAGCTTGAGAATCAGGGCTGATCTGCTACACTTTCACTTTGGCCCATTTCCAACAAGTTTTTTGTTTTTGTTTGGTAGTATGCACTGGACTCTCCATTTGCCTGATACATGATAAAAAGTGTTTGATACAGCCTGAAATAGATCCAAACACACCTGAAGTTTTGTAATGTAAAGACAGCCATCACAGACTCTGCTGGTTTTAATAGGCAATCCATCCAATTTTTGGATGGCTGTACAACAATCCCTACTTTGAGGCCTGATGCTAAGTCAGGACAAGTTGTCCCTTTCAGGAAAACCATGAACATGCTATGCATCCAGTAGGAAGAACAGGACAGAAGTTCTGTTACGTATGGTGATCTTTTTAAAACATTTTCTTTTGTTGCTTTGTTAGAGCACTAATAAGTAATTTTTTTTTCTTTATAACCAAACTTTTTCTGAGATTTTTTAAAAAAATCTGTATTTGAAACAAACCATCCCTGTGTTTCTTCAAGGACTCTTAGTAAATATTCTTGCAATAAGACAAATAGCATCAGATATGAACCCATTTCAGAGATAGTACTTTACAGTGCGAGTTGAACCTCATATGGCTGTGCACCCTTGGTGGAGCCTCACTGTTGCTTATTACTATTAACATGAAATAACGGTCTTGATGTGAAGGATAGCCATCACAGAGGGATTTAGACATGTGCTGAATATAATCCTGAAGATCATTTTTCCTTCATTCAGATTATTTGCTAAAAACTGTGAGGTCAGATTTTCTCCCGATCGACCTGAGAACAATGATTTTATTGCTACAGGTCTATATAGTTAAACTGTTTATCTACCATAAGAGAATCTACTCTCTGGTCCAAAGAAAGTCACTCATCTCACTGCTGGGTGGGAATTTGCCTCTTCCCACTTCAATTCTCAGACTACTGAATTCCAAACCTTCTTTCTTCAAACTTGAGTCCTACACAGTTCAAAAAGCCAAAATCTGAAGACTGGAAAAACAAAGAATTCATTTACAATCTAGAGAAGACAGAAGTATTTGTACATATTCGAAGGCTTTTGCAAAACCAGCACTTTTCCATGTTTATAGTAAATAGGAAAAGTAACAGTGGACTCAGACTGCAGTGGGAACAGCCAAGCTGGAAGTTTTTCTTGATGTCTGAGAGGATGGATAGCAAAGCACTGGGAAGGACTGCCTGGGGCAGGTTGTGGAATCTCTATTATTGGATGTTTTTAAAAACAGGTTAGTCAAACATCTGTCAGAATGACACAGATACAGCTGATCCTGCCTTGGGGAAGGCACGATAGTCTAGGTGACCTCTTGAAGCTCTTCCTGCCCTATTTCATATAATTCAATGATTCAGCACATACTTTTGAAACACCCAGGGGCTTGATTCCTTTCTTAACTCATGTTATTTATAACTGGTGCAACTTCACCGATTTCAGCAGAGCTTTTCCTTCGTCCCTTGCAGTAAGTGTGAGAAGAATCTACTTGCCACTGCACTGCTCAGCTGGTTTCCTAAGATAACTTTCCTCCCCCCTCTTCCT
>NW_024884597.1:0-3072 GCF_019232065.1 Centrocercus urophasianus
GGGGGGGGAAAGGCGGGGGGAAAATGCCCCGAACCCCCCGGGAGGAGTCGGGGGGAAAATGCCACCTGCGGGGCCGGCGGGGATGGGGAGAAGAGAAGGATGGGGGAGAACGAAAGAAGGGGAAAAAAGGGCGAGACGTGGCGGAGAAACCAAACCAACATGGAAGTTGCCTTTTCTCCATTCAAGTTTCCTCGCTGCCCTCCCAGCCCTCCACTTCTTACATAACTCACCTTCGGCGCTGACTGGAGGAATTCTTATTTCATTGTTCCCAGCATCTTCTGGGAGCGGGACGCGGCTCCTTGAGGTGCTCCAGCCTCCTGCAGTCCTCTATCCAAAAGGAGGCGAGAGTGGCATCTCTACCCAGCAAAGGGGGTACCAGCTCTGCTGCCAGTGCCATATGGTTGGCACGTCATGCGCGAGAGCTATCACATGAGAGCTAATGATTGACATGCGCTTGCATTCAGGGAGATTTGTCTCTCTGGGGAAGGAGGACTCGCCATCTGTCACTCTGTACTCAAAAAAAAAAAAAAAAAAAAGAAGAAAAAAAAAAAAAAAAAAAAAACAAAAAAAAAAAAACCCATCAAAATCTACAGATCTGCCTACACGCCGCAAAATGGGACCTGGGCGAGATGCAGGCGATAGCAGGGCTGGGGCTGAACAATGGAGCGCAGGCAGGGCGCTGGAACCGGGCTCACGGGGTGGCCTGCGTGTGCTGGGGGCAGCTGGAGGTGCCGGCTGAGGGGGGGATGCCACAGGGACCCTCACTGCGAGCTGGCATCGGCGGATGGCTGCACACAGCGCGTGGCTCGCATCCGCGGCCGCTGCTGCAGAACGGGGCCCGGCGTGGGCTGGGGGCTGCGGGTGGGCACGGCCCGTGGGAGGTGGCGGTGCGGTCGGTGCCCGTTTTGGCCGCGCTGATGTGGGCAGAGGGTGCGGATGGCGCGGGGAGGGCTGTGGGTCTCCACGTGTGGTGGCATCGCCGTCCACCCCGGACCCCTCCGGCACCCCCCGGGCTGCGCAGCTCTGCCATCTTTTCTCTGCAAACCCGGCCGCGCAGCCCTGCATGAACGCATCCAGTCTTCAGCACCCTCCTACGTGTGTGCACGCGCAGGCATGTGTGTGTACATGCATGCAGGTTGCATGCGTGCACGTGTGTGAGCCACCTCTGCGATGCAGCGGGGCACGCAGCGAACCCTGAGGCCGCGGGTCCCCCAGCGCCAATGGCTGAGGCCGTGCTGTGCTGCAGTGCCACCCACGAGGCCTTTGTCTGCCGTGTGCTGCTGGCCCTCTCCAGCCCCGTGCCCCTGTGTGGCGCACTGGCGCTGCTGGCACATCTTGGTGTCCCTGGAAGCCACAGATCCCCGGCCCCCGGCCCTGCAATCAGCCCCATGCGTGTGCTCTGGCCTTGCGTGGCAGTGCCTGGTTGAGGGTAGGAGGAGGTGACCACGTGTCACCACAGACTGCGGGCCCCTGCGGGCTGCACCACGCACCCTGTACCGTGTGCTGAATGGGGACACATCCCAAGGCAGAGCATGGGGACACCCACAGGTGTGCTGCATCCCTGGGTCCCCCCGCTGCAAGCTCTGTCCTGGGGCTGTCACCACTTCCTGGCCACTACAGCTTTGCTTGGCTCTGTCCCCTCTGTCCCTGACTCGAGTGACGCAGATGACAGCCCCGTGTCCCCAAACGGGCCTGGCCACACTGTAGGGACACAGTGGCAGTGGTGACAGCGGGGGTTGCCACCTGCCTGCAGACAAAGGACTCTTCGTGCCCATCCGTGGGGTCTGTGCCAGCGGCCACATCTCCCACTGCCCCACTGCAGGCGACGGGGCTGGCACGTGACAGGGGACCTCACAGTCCCCTGTGCAGTGTGTGTGGGGGACACCTCATGCTGTCACTCACGGCTGCGGCCAAGCAGATGGCACCTGGGCTGAAGCTGAGGAAGGCAGGGCCCGGCCGTGCCGGTGTCAGTGCCACGTCTACCTGCAGTGCCCTGCGAGGGTGAGCACAGCACATCGCGGCGCTTCCCACGGCGCAGCTCCAGCTCGCTCTGCCTGTGCCCCCCGAGTCCCCTGAGCTCTCCAAGCCCAGGGTGCCCACAAAGCTTTGGGGCCGCCTGAGGCTGAGGAACTGCTCGAGGGTCGGTGAGAACCACAGCCACGCGGGGACAGGGACAGGAGGAGCCCCACGTCGCAGCCGTCGCATCCATGCCACCTCATTAGCAGCAGGCGCGTGGTGAGGGCTGGGAGCGGGCAGGAGCCTCATCAGCATGCACAGCCGCTTGGAGAGAGAAGAAAGTGGAGACATGAAACGGGGAGAGCAGATGAAAGGGGCGCGGGGAGATGAAAATCCAAACTGGCTGCTTAATTGCTCCGGGGCTGCGGTGGAGGTGGAGAGCTTCAGCCAGCCCGTGAGGGACCTCCGTGCCGTCCCCACGCTGTCCCCTCCACTGGAGGAGGGGCAGAGCACAGCGGCCCCATCCAGATTTGGGAGCAGGGCTGTGTTCGCAGGCTCCGGCCTGACACGCTGTGGGGATGGGGTTGCAGGTGAGGCCGTGTGATCTCTCCAGGCACCAGAGCCGGGCGCCGTGCTGCCCAAAGGAGCCCCTTCTTCTTACAGTTCCAGCCTTCCCCTCCGTCCTGCAGCAGGAGGGCAGCGGATGGGGACAGTGCCTGGAGCTGTGGCATCGGCTGGAGGTGGGTGACGTGACTCGGCCGGAGGTGACGGGAGAGGACCTGCGGGCGTTTGGGGGAAGACGGTCCGCCATGAGGGCACCGCGCTGGGACACGGGGGGTCCTGGCCCCTCGCCGTGGGGCTGAGCGCAGCAGGGCCGCTCGGGGCTGATTCGGCGTCTCCCCGCGAGGCGCGGCGGGGGGGCTGTGCTGCCAGATGGAGCCGGCTCCGTGCTGCAATATTTCTGGGAGGTGAAGGCTGCGAGAGATGGATGCGAGCCGCGCGGCCACCGCCGGGGATGTGGCAGCACGGGAAGGAGCGGCAGGAGTCAAGCGTGCCCCTGTCACCGTCCCCATCCCTGTCCCCGTCCCCGCGGCCTCTGGGGATGATCAGCCTCAG
>NW_024884598.1:0-11273 GCF_019232065.1 Centrocercus urophasianus
TTACAGTCCACAGAACTTTTCACAGGACAGTGTATGCAGGATACCCCCACAGTACAAACCATCAAAGAGGGGTAATCCCAGAAACACACACATCTCTTAAAAACTTAGACGCTTTCCAACAACCATGTTTTGGATGGAACTCCCAGAATGGTGTGACACTGAAAAGCGTCAGTGCAAAAGGCTTTCTGATAGATTTCTTTTGTGACCACATCTAACAGATATTAGATGGGTCCCTTGATTAATTTCCCAGTTTGTTAGGAATTTGGAAACACTGTGGAGGAGTTACATGCAAATCATAATCAGTTTGGTAAAAAAGGGGTGAAAGAAGGGGTCAAAAGAAATGGTATCACTGTGCAGGGAGTACCAGTAAGCCAGGATGACCTGTAAAAAGCCCTGAACTCAGCTGTGAAGTTTAACAGATCCAAGGACTGATACCAATCATAACCCATACCCATAACAACACAAAACATAACACTATTGCAACCAAAAAATGTAATCAAGAGGTACATTCAGTGTTCTAGCATGATCAAATCTTCAGTATTTCTGTCACAAAACACAAATAGTTAAAATCAGCTATTAGCCTTTTTGTGTTCTGTCAAGGTCCCACGGGGATCTTCTGTGAAATAAAAACAAGACACCGACTTGCCTTTTTTGGGCTTTGTTAATATGGTTAAAAAAAAAAAAAAAAATAATGAGGGAACAATCCAGCAAGTGTTGATTTCATATTCCTTTTTCGGGGTGTCTTTAGCCTTCCAAAGATATTTGTTAAGGGATCCCGTTAAGGTTAGGGAAACTGGCCTCAGGTTAGCTAAGTCAATCGACACAATCTGGCCAGGGAGGTAAGAGTGTTTCCCTGGCTTATCAGCCACTGGATCGTGACTCACAGGGACAAGAGTGGTGGGGCCTTTGGACAGAAGGTGTTAAATCGAGGATCTTGTTTCCCTTTGTTGTGAGCTTTCTAATGCATCCACCCTTCACCGCCCCCACCCCGCTCACTTGGGAGGGGCGACGACATCAGTTTTCTAATGGCTTGGATAGCCGTTCAGGTTCCCTGGGAGAGACCCTATGACCTGGGGTTTTGCTCTCCTCGAGATTCTGGAGCTTTTGTTCAGGCCACCAGTTAACTAATTTCTCTAACCTGACAGTGGGTAATCCATTCATCAAATCTCGTGGAACACCCTTTCGCCAGCCTAGTATCCAGAGACAATTACGTTTATGATCAATATTTCGCCTACCTGTTTTTACTGACAGTGAGACCCTTCCAGTCCCGCTGAGCTTTGGGCTAGGAGGCCTGGGGGCAAGGCTGACTGCTGCAAGTCGTACTTCCCTTGGCTCAAATTTAATGGAGGAAGAAACCACTGGCCCATATTTCCTTCCATAGTTAATTAACTCTTGGGCAACCTCTCCCCACGTCCATGCTTTGTTTCCTGACTGCAGATGGTTGGGGGTTACAGTTCCTTTTAACACTGGCCGGGTTCTCTCTCCCTGAGACATAGCCTCTATTTTTCCTTGCAGTTGTATCCCTATAGGTTTTAACGACTCTGGAAGTCCTCTAATTAAAGCAGTCATTCTCTCAGGATCAACAGGCATCATCATAGGTGATTCATGGTGTGGCTGCAGCTTTCTATCATACATCATTTGGAGACAAGCAGCCTTTTGAACACTCTCTACTAACTGATCAGTTGTTCCAGTAATGGCAAGAGGGTCTCCTCTTTCTAAAGGGTTGAGACCACCTGCCCAATAGGCAGCCCTTTGCGTTTATGACCAGGGAGCACGACTGTTGCCAGTAGTTAAAAATACTCCTGGTCCCCAATAATCCTCTGCTTCCTTTTCTGTTAACAGAATCTGGTCGCCACCAGTGAGACTCACCCTCCATACATATTCTGTTTCTGATTCCCTTGGAGTGTGGCTGAAATCTTTCTTCAATTTCGCTAGTTCAGTGGCTGAGAAGGGAATTTCTTTAACATTCATTTGAGGATCTAGATCCTCACTGTTATCGAATGTGTATTCAGTTTTTATCAAAGGACGCAATGGAGCTATTGGAGTTTCTAATTTATCTAGCCTTTCCTTCATTCCTGGTAGTTCCACCTGAGGAAAAGTTTTTTCTCGAGGCAAACTATGGGTGACGGTATGGCTGGCATGCTTACACGTTAGCAGTTCCTTAAAAGCCATTTGCAACAAAGCTGAATTACGTTTCTCTCTTTCTAATTGTTCCTCGAGGTTCACTATTTGATTCTGCAGAGTTTTCACCGATTCTTGTGTTACTTTAACCGATTCCTGCAGTGCTTGTATAGTTTGGGTTTCTGCCGAATGCTTTTCATCTCGGAACTCCACGGCTGCTTTTAAAGTAGCCCCGAGTACGGCACAAATAAAGGACTTTCCTTTTCCAGCTCGAGTACGAGCATTCTTTTGCAGGATACTAATACGGTCCGAAACACTCTGCAAGTTATACCAGTTCTGTCGTGCCCAATCCATACCTGATAAAGAGGGTCGAGCACCATGTTTTTCTAAAAGATCAAATAATACATCTTCACTTTTCATGATGGCAATGCTGTCGCTCATTTTTTCAATACAATGAAAGACCAACACTAAGGGGGGAGGAGGTACACGTATTCAAAAGCTCAGTTACTCCTCACCGCTCCTCCCAGGGAGATACACCACACCTAAACAAATGCAAATGCTAATGCTCAAAGTACTCTTCCCTTTCTCTGAGGGGAGCACACAAAAAGGTCCAAATTTCACACTTAAGTTACAAGATACTTAAATCACAAAATGCAGAGAGGTCTTCTCGAGGAGGCACACACTTAATCAAAATTAATTCATACGTCCCGAGAGGTATACACTTTGAGCCAAAAAAAAACCAAAGAAGGATTCTCACAAGCTTCAGTACTGAGATCTCTGAATATCTTTTATCCACTTCTCTTTCCACAATTTGGAAAATTTCCATTGCATATTAGGCCATAGTGAGAAACTTTTGAAACAATGTATGTGAAATTCCGAGGAAGATGTCCTTGCACTTCCTGGGTACAAATTATAAAAGTACTCAGTTATTGCTCCTGTGCTTTTTTTGAGGCAAAATCCTTGAGGCAAAGATACAATTATTCTGTCATGTCCTCAGTGCAAAATTATCAAAGACAGTGTGCCCAGGTGGCCAAGAAGGCCAATGGCATCCTGGCTTGCATCAGAAACAGCGTTGCAAGCGGGAGCAGAGAGGTGATTGTTCCCCTGTATCCAGTACTGGTGAGGCCGCACCTCGAGTACTGTGTCCAGTTTTGGGCCCCTCGCTGCAAGAAAGATATTGAGGCCCTGGAACGTGTTCAAAGGAGGGCAACAAACCTGGTGAGGGGTCTGGAGCACAGGCCGTATGAGGAGAGGCTGAAGGAGCTGGGAATGTTCAGCCTGGAGAAGAGGAGGCTCAGGGGAGACCTCATTGCTCTCTATGACTTCCTGAAGGGAGGCTGTAGTGAGCTGGGGGTCGGCCTCTTCTCTCGTGTCATTAGTGATAGGACCAAGGGGAATGGTTTCAAGCTATGGCAAGGGAGATTCAGGCTGGACATGAGGAAGTATTACTTTTCAGAAAGGGTGGTCAGGCACTGGAACTGACTGCCCAGGGAGGTGGTGGACTCACCAACCCTGGGGGTGTTCAAGGAAAGGCTGGATGTTGTGTTGAGGGACATGGTATAGTGGGAGCTATTGGGAATAGGTGAACGGTTGGACTGGGTGATCTTTTAGGTCTTTTCCAACCTTGGTGATTCTATGATTCTATGATTCTATAAGAGTGTGTTCATCACTCACCTAATCCTGGTTCATTACCTTATTCTCCAGCTTTCTCCACATTTATGCGTGTATGCAGGAGAAAGAAAATCCATATCCATCTTGTGATAAACACTCAAAGTCAAAAATTTCAGGTTAAGCAAGGATCTTAGTAATAGCAGCAAAGTTTATTTATTATTGCAGTAACAGGCGCACGCCCCTTATTGGCAAGGGAGAAATTGTGCACCAGTCAGCGAAATTCATCCTGTTACATACCATAAATTCGACAGAAGTAAAGCTCGCCTGGAGCTTGCTCATTGGTTGAGTGGCTCATGCTCACAATCTCCCCGATGCTGTTGCTATGATACATTTCTATATAAGGTCTGTTACCAACCTGTTTCTTTGGTATATTTTGTACTCTCCCATGGAGATAGGAGGGCAATAATTCCAAGAATGAGCACATTTGTTATGCCCCATGCTGGGCTCTATCTCCACCCTGCATATTTGCCTTATGTTGTGCCTGGCTTAATTCTACCCCAGTCAGAACACCCCAAATCTTAAGTTTTTACTCTTTCTTAGTGGAAGTGCAACTTTCTTAGTGGAAGAATTCTGCGGTTTGGTGATTTTTTGTTGTCAGTCTTCCACATAAGAACATCATGGGAACCAGTGGGAGTTAAAGAGTTAATATTCTGGTTCCGTGTACTGCCTTTTATGGGCATTTTGAGTATTCTGGGCGGCATTCCCGGAGGACCTGGCGGACAGAGGAAGATAGATGGCGCTCTGGACCTGACGCCCGGACGCTTCTCCCTCTGCCGCCGCTCAGCCGGCTCAGTTTGCTGCAGAGCTGGGCACGTGCTTTGCTCGCACTTTCGGTACTCTTGTCTCATTTTGTTTGATTTGGCTAAATTTAGTAAATTACCATTCCTCCTCAGATCGTTGCCGTTGTGTTTTCTCTTTGTACAAACTATCTGCCAGCTCTCTACCTTTCCCCCTCTCCTGGAGCGTGCCTCTCCTTGTGCCTTGCTGCGGCCAGATAGCGTGGCAAACTGTTTGTACCCCTACCTTTTTTTTTTTTCTTCGCTCTTCTGTCTCTCCTATTTTTTTTTTTTTTTCGGGGCCTGTGCCCCCGTCACTGACTTACATCTAGGGATAACCCCGTGACAAAGAAAAACAGCGATTTCACAAGAGGGTTATAAGTTCAGTAAAGGCCTATACTACATACAGAAAATACTGGAACCTTCTACTGCAAAAACACAATCTACCTCTCACAATCTCTCCACATCTGTTCATGGCTGCATGCTATTGCAAGGCAGGACTAGTGAGAAATAGCAGCATTAGTAAGCATTTATGATTTGGATGATCTTTGTACCACTAGGCAAGCTGGTGAGGTTCGGCAGGTCATTAATTCTGAGGTAGACTGACTTGGGAGAGTTTTATAGCAGAAGTGCACTCGGTATGGTTAAAGATACAGCTGGTGCAGGAAACATCACAAGAAAACATTAATCCTGTTTTCCTGGAGCAGCTGAATTGTTTTCTTGGAAGAAAACATTTCTAAACCCATCTCTAACTTAACTGTGATCTGAAGAGCTGATCAACAAATAGTTATTACCTGTTGATTACTGAGGAGAAAGCATATGAATATTGCTTTAGGTTCTTACTGCAAGTTACTTAGTTTTTACCAAGGCATAGTGCCCATTTTGTTCTGTCACTTTTTTTTTTTTTCCTTCTCTTGGATCCTTGAGTTACATGAAGAGAGAGTAATTTAGTATGCTAGATACAGCTTACGTTATTTTAGATTTTAATGTAATAACTGTTGAAATGTCGTACACAGAATCATAGAATTGTTCAGGTTGGAAAAGACCTTAAAGATCATCAAGTCCATCCACAACCCAACCGTACTACCCTAACTCTAACAAGCCACTGCTAAATCATGTCCCTGAGCACCGCATCCAAACAGTTTTTAAATGTGCTCAGGGGTGGTGACTCAGCCACCTCCCTGGGGAGCCTATTCCAGTGCTTAAGAACCCTTTCTGTAAACAAGTTTTTCCTGAACTACGAACCTAAACTTACCCTGGCACAACTTGAAGCCATTTCCCCTTTTCCTGTCACCAGTGAGAAAAGTCCAACCCAGCTCTTGCTGTAATCACCTTTCAGATATTTGAAGAGAGCAATAAGGTCTCCCCTCAGCCTCCTTTTCCCCAGACTAAACAGCCCCAGTTCCTTTAGTCATTCCTCATAGGGCATATTCCCCAAGCCCTTCTCTAGCCCTTTTTTGGACCTGCTGCAGCAGCTCAATGTCCCTTCTGTACTGAGGTGCCCAAAACTGAAGGCGAAGTGGGGCCTCACCAGTGCCAAGTACAGGAGCAGGATTACTTTCCTAGTCCTGTAATGTAAGCTCTTACAGGAAAGAAAAAGAAAGCTGTTCAATTTTTGTTCACTTAATTTATGTCTCTCCTCAAGATTTTGTTCAGTTCTGCATAGAAAATGAGATGTCTAAAAATGGAGCTTATTAACCCAACAGTTAATAACTTGTCAGTTATTATAGCACTCCTGCTGTAAAACTCTCCCAGGTCAGTCTACATCTGATAGAATTAATGACCTGCCAAACCTCACCAGATTGTCTTGTAGCACCAAGACCTAGTCAGTAAACTGCAGGTGAAGGAAGAGAGAAAAGCAGGTGCTAGGATAGTCTGATGTGAACTCAGAGAGTTTTACAAGGTCAATTTATAGTAGGAACTATGACACTCGTTTTGTCAGAGAGGACTTTTGAGCTTGACTGCCTGAAATCATGTGCTGAATTAGTACCACAGGCACTAGAATTAATTAATTAATTCACATACGTAACTCAGGGCCTATCTCCGTTAAAACAAATACCAATTGTAAGTATACAGAGCAACCAGCTGATCTGAATCGGAGCTTCTTGCTTCACTGTGCTCTGCTGAAAAAAATGTTTTCACTAGAGATGATGTACTTGCTTTAAACATTTATATTAACCAGAATGCTTGTATGGGGGTTAAGCCTGATCTGTTTTACAGAGACATACTTTTAAATGTAAACAGGGAAGGAATCATTTTGGGATTACCTCATCAAAAGGGATTTTTGTGACAAGCCCTTAACTTAAATCTTTACATCCTCCGCTGAGACTGTGTCCTCTATGTGCTTCTGATGCAGCAATGGGAGAAGTACTTCACTGCCTTACCCTCCCCAAGCAGACTCACTACTGATGCCGTCAGAGCAGTACACCTTTATGCTTCCTGATGTGCTCTAGATAAGATTAGCTTTTTCAGTCCCAATTGTTGGCTGAGCTGACCTGACTAATGTTTTTATTGGAAGGAATTAAGGGATAGACAATGCAAAGACCTGCTGTGCCAAGCAGGTGAAATGGACAGTTTGATTTGGAGACACACCTGAACAGAGACAGATGTCTGTCTGTGAAGTTCAGATCAAATGTCAGGGTCAGCCACTACTCAAAATCTGGAACAGTTGAATTTGCATTTCCTATTCTTTTTCGGGTTGTGATCAACACAAAATGTTCACATACCAGCTTGAGTTAGCTTAAGTCATTCCCTATTAAATCACACCATTTGTACCAAGCTGCTTTGATTGAGCTTCATGCAGGAGATGTGCCCCAGATGAGCAAGTTGTTGCAGTCATGATCCACCAGTCTCATTCAAATTTAACTTATGTTTTGGTTGTCTTTTGATTTCTATGCTCAGCAACATATGTATGTGGAGTAGCAAAAACAGATATCCACTGCCATTTCTTGCCAAAAGCTACCTGGTTGTCTGCTTCCCCTAGGAATTCAAAGCTGAATTTGCTCAGGTGGGAAAATGAATTGTCTTGAACCTGAGAAAAGTGAGCTGTGACACAGAAGTCAATGCCTACCTTTTCTCTCCTGGCCTTTCCTTTTGGAGAATACAGATTTTGGGGCTTTTGAAAAGACCTGCTGGCACTCACTGCTTTGAGAATATGGAGATAATTCGTTTCCAAGGCAGACTCTACAGTAATCTTCACTTTTCTGCATCATTGCTGCAGGACCTTCTGTTCCATAGGCTCATGATACAGTCTCCATGAAGATTTTGAGTGGTGAATCAGAAGTTATTTAGAGGTGTTCTCCAGATGCCTCTTCGAAAAGTATCTCCACCACTTCTTTTAAATCATGCTATCCTTCTAATTTAGCTATGATTTAGAGACTCACAGTCAGGCAATTCAGTTCCTCTGCAATGGAATGTAGCATGATGTTCCTCTGTGTATCCATATGAGATTTGTAAAGAAAAATTTTTGAATACTTACTCTTGGGAATACTGGAGGGAGTTTCATGACTTGAATGTGTTATATTGTGCTTGTTCATGGAGTTATAGCAAGTAATGCACGTAAGAAAAACCTAACGCAGTGTAAAAGTCTGTTTCAAAGGTTTTTTTTAAACACATTCATCTTTGTTGGCATGGGGTGGAGACCTGAGGCCAATATCTCCAAGCCTTTCTTAGGGCAATAAAAGGAATTTAAACTATGAGCCTCAAGGCTAGAAGTAAATAGTCTGTCATTGCCAATGCAGGCCACCTCTGAAAATAAATTGCTCTATCAATGATGTATGATTTAGAGCAGAAATTGCAGGTGAATTAACTCTAGCCCAGTATAATGCCTTTATTTATAGACATCTCTAAATAATCTTTATTTGATTCAATGTGACAAAACTTTTATTCTGCAACAAATATCTTTTTTGTTGCTTCTTTTCAAATATAGCTTGAGTCATAAAGAGCTTTTCCCCCGTTTTATACTGGAAACATAGTCCTTGTGTTATGCTGACATAAATATATTTCATTAAGTAATTTAAGAGGGAAAACCTTCTTTCCATGCATTTTTCTAGCATTTAGTAGGGTGAAAGGGTTATATTTGTTGCTGTTTTTACTTTGCAGGGACTGTGTCTTACTTTTGTTTTTATTAGTAAAAAAAGCTCCTTACTTGAGCATGAGAGATGCCTTGTGGAGTCACAAGATAAGTAAATTGGAAGAGTGGTACTATGCAAATTTTTGTCTTCTCTTTTCTACCTCTCCACATTCACATTTGTCATGATTTCATGATTTTTGGTTATCGGTATTCCACATCATAACATTACATAGTGCACTGGGAGTTAAAGTGTTAATGCTCCAGTTGCAGGTACCTGTCCCAGGAGAGAACTACATACCCCAGAAGACTGTACACTGTGTTGTTACCATTTTTGCTCAGAGGGAACAGATGTAAAGCCTTGGTAGGTCATCAGACCTTCCGCTTTTCGATCCTCAGCCTCCCTGCTGTTCATCCCAACCACACACATCGCCTCAGCACTAGCGTAAGGCGTACAACTTTCAGATACGCTCATTGTATTTGATTTATTAGCTTTGATTCTAATTATATTGTATTATAGTGTGTTATCTTGTGTTCTCATACCATATTTACTTAATTAGTTTATTTCTTCTCAGATCATTGCCTCTGTTTTTAATTATTTTTGGAGTCCTCTGTTCGCCTTTTTTAGAGATGTGGATTCGCAAAATCCCGCTAGTCCCGGAACCAGGCCAAACCAGCCCATAAATTTTTGACAACATTATATGAGATTGATTTCCAAAAGACAGGATAAATAGGGAAACCTGATATCTGAAAACACCATCTGCTGGGAATTTGTGTTCTGATTTCACTGTGGGGAAAATTATGTTTGTTCTATTTTGATTTTTGAACAGGGCAATGTCTCACCAAGTGTTAGGCCAGCATCAAGTATTTGCTTTAGTGTTGTGGTTTAACTCAGCAGATTGCTGACCACCAAACAGTTGTTCACTCACTTTCCTCTCTTTCCCATGGGATGGAGGAGAGAATAAAGAAAAAAGCCACCAAAATAGGACTTGTGTGTTGAGATAAAACTATTAGGATCAAGAAAAGAAAAAGAATAATAGTTATGACTACATATATATATACAGATATGTGTAACAAGTGATGCACAAGCTCTTTTAGAAGTATACTCTCCACATCCCCCAAACTGATGCCCATCTAGCCTACCAAGCACCAGAAGAGAGTTAGACGAGTTTCTGTCCCCTTCAAAACTCCTTCTGCATGATGTCATATGTTATGGAATATTGCTTTGGCCAGTTTAAGTCAGCTCTCCCAATTCTGTTCCCTCCCAGCACCTTGGGCCCTTCTCTGAGAACAGCCTTGGCTCTATATAACACTGCTTATCAGCAACTGTAAACATCCTTGTGTTATCAACATTGTTTTTCTTCTTGAATCAAAAGGACGGCATAATACCAGAAACTCTGAAGAAAACAGTTACATCCCAGCTGAAAGTAAGACATTTTCCGATGTAAAGAATGATGAAAGGCATCAAAAAGCAGAAGGTGCAAGATTTTTTTTTTGCATCTTTCAGCAAAGTGGATCACACTGCTCCCTGTGAGCAGCAATCTATCTTGCAGTTCAGAAATACTTGGTAACCTTTCCGGAGATTGCAGCTCTCTGTAGATTTCTGTTCTGAAATTTCTCTTTCTCAGTCAAAATTCTCATCCATAGTGCTTGTTCAGTCAGGAGTGAACAAAAGGCTAAATACCAAAATCAAGCAAACTCCTCCTGTTTCTCACCTTGTGAATTCAGCATCACTGCAACTTGAACTGTGCATTGGACAGAAACCTTTCAGTGCTGCTGGGATAAAAATGGTGCAGAATTAGCTTCAGGATATTTCACAGACAAAAGAATTCACAGAATCTGATTCAAAATCCCTAAGTATCAAATAAGCAGGAGAAAAAATGGCTTCTAAACAAATGATTAAAATGGTGTCTTAATGGATGAGTATAAAGGAGGCGAATAATCTCATGTTCACTGTCAGCATCTGTTTAAAGTGACTAATTGTTGCTGTTAGCAATGCTTTGGTGTTTCTTGTTGTTGTTGTTGTTATTGTGAAATAAAGCCATATATTGTATATAAACAAAATCCACGAATACCTTATTAACTATATTAACTAACGTGAAAAAGTATTTTGGTATGATATTAAAGCTTATTAACCAGTATTTACATAGCTTTTCTTTGATTGCCAAATGTTTTGTTTCGGTTTTTAAAACAAAATTGAATCTGTCATTAAAAAAATCAATTCTTAATCAAGTACCTCATGTCAAGGGTCATTTGTTACATTCCCATCCCTCTCGCTCACCAATAAAGAAGTAAAATTCTTGTTTTCCTCTTATGGTATCACCAAGGCAAAGCAGCCACCAGAAGCCCCTGCTCAAAAGTATTGCTGCTGCTGTTGCTGTGGCAGTGAACATCTCTTTGTGGTGGAGTGTTGGAGAATCTTTCAAGATGGTCTTTTGCTTTCTATTACTTTATTTTCTTAGTGAATACGACTCTTCAGTGGGTGCACTGGAGCTGACAAAGAACTGATAAGTCTGCTGTGTTTCCCTTGTCACTTGAGAAGGAGTAGGGTTATGAAGATGGGACGAGTTTTCACCCAACATAGATCACATGGTTTGTGTCATGGTGGGCAAGAGGGTACATTTATTGATAATTTC
>NW_024884598.1:11283-24447 GCF_019232065.1 Centrocercus urophasianus
ACCACGTCCATCAGCCCAGGAAACAGAGCTCCTCTCCTCACCAGTAACTCTGGGGGTTATAGTCATATTCTGAATCCAACAGGCCTACCATCTCTTAAAGTAGTTCTGTGAAAGTATCAGACAATGTTCGAAGGAATGGCGTTTCTGCTGTTAAAATCAGCAAGATGAGTATTTGATGGTCTCTGCTGCCATCTATTGTCATTTATTGGTACTAACAATTCTTTTTGGGATTCTCTTCATTCCAATAAATGGGGCTCTTTACTAATCCCAATCACCTCTCCTTTAGGTAATCCTTCCACATTTATGCACGCTTAGTAAATACGATGAAATAATAAGTACCAAAATTGTAACTTTTGTATTATAGGCTATTCTGTTTTGCCAAGAGGCCCTCAGCAAAAGAACAACTTAAGGGGCCTCTGACAGGAGGTCAAACTGTCCCTCTTTTGGATTAGGAGGAATGCAACTGATGCTCCCCTACGTTTTTCCTTCCAACTTACCTCTATCCCAGGACAGCAGGGTGTCCAGGAATAATGGCCTAGTGTTCATTCATGAGCAAACGTGAGAAGTTCATTAGGAGCTCCTACCTCCTTTGTTTGATAAATAATTTTTTTATCATTTTTTATCATTTGTTTAATAAAATGCTAAGAAGATGTTATGATTTGCCAAATGAAATCAAATCACTTATGGAATCAAAAAGAAATATTGTTCCTAAAGGTGAAGACGAGACATGGCTTACCTAGTTAGCCTCATTACCTTTTTGGCAGTAGGTACATATGTGAACAACCTGTTTTCAAAGATGAATCACAGACACCTGGAGAACTCCTGAAAAATTGCAACCGCTTCCCTTGAATCAGACACTGATGCATTCGTTTCACAAAAGCAAGGTCAGAATTCCCACTTGTGTTATGTTTTGTTACTGTATGTTTTAGTCATATATTACAAAGAAGCTTTGTTACTCCTGACTCTTCAGCTAATGCCACCCAGGCAAGTCAAATGATTGGTGATGCTGAAAAGGCTCAGCAACATTCTTTAGGGAGTACTGTGTTTGCATTCCTATTCAGTTAGTAATCCAAACTCCAAAAATTATCTTTTATCCTTCTACAGTCACATATCCTCAAAGGGCACTGCTTTACCCTGCCTGGTCTAACTCTTGCTTTTAACTGAACTTCTGTTCAGGGCTGCATTTTTGGGTCTGCTAGGTATCCCTGATACCCACACTCCTAAGCATATCTTATTCAAGATTTCTGTAACTTCTGGGGCTATAACCTTGTTTTTCCCTGTTTGTGTTAAAGGCAGATTTACAATTCTCAATCAGTTAATATTGTTTGATCCTTAGTTTCAGTTTTATTTAATTTCTTGCCAGAGTAACCTGGCATGTACAAGAATTTATGTATTCCTACTTGTTTTCTCAGTCTATTTTCAATTAATCCCAAAAAGTAAGACATTTATTTATTTATTTATTTATTGGGCATTAGCTTCTTCTGTTGTTACAAAATCATCTACGGGCAGTAAGAGGCACCCGTATCCACAAAAGATAAACTTCTTTATCCTGCTCCTGGTTGAAAGGCCACAGACAGAGGGTGGTCATCAATGGCTCTGTGTCCAGGTGGAAGCTGGTAATGAACGGCATCCCCCAGGGCTCTGTCTTGGGACCAGGGCTCTTTAACATCTTTGTCAGTGACATTGATGATGGAATCGAGTGCACCCTCAGCAAGTCTGCTGATGAAACCAAGCTGAGTGGTGTGGCTGACACAGTGGAAGGAAGGGATGCCATTCCTCAACACGCTAGAAAGGTGGGCCCGGGTGAACCTGATGAGGTTCAACACAGCAAAGTGCAGAGTTTTGCACTTGCGCTGGAGGAATCCTAGGCATTTATACACAGACTGAAAGGAGCGGTCCTTGAGAGCAGCCCTGCAGAGAAGGACCTGGGGGTCTTGATAGATGAAAAGCTTAACATGAGCCAGCAGTGTGCCACTGTGGCTTGGAAGGGAAATGGTACCCTGGGCTCCATCCATTTTTTGTCCCCCTCTTCGTACCCTAAACTCTTCCTTTCCACAAGCTTTCTTTCCCTTTTTGAAGTGGTACATTTAACTGTAGTACAAATGCAAATAATGTGTAGAACCAAGCAATGGTGACTATGAAGGTGTTTTAAACAGATCAGCATGAGTTGCAACTTACGTAAAGGATAAGAAGATCTAGTACATAACTCTGTATCTGTAATTGATAATACAGCAAAGTCATATCAACAACTGACGGAATCATCAATTGATTGGCATGCAAATGTGTAACAAAACCAGCATTTGTGATAAGAATGGGAGAATACACATGCCACAGGAATATTCAGAGCTGTGATAAATCCATTGTAAAACTAAAGAAAAAAATGCACTATGAAAAATGTATTAAATCAAATACAGATACCATACAGTGCAGAGGGTGTCACCATGGAAGCAGACTCCCACATGACACTAACATCAATAACTGGTATTACAGAGAGGAGAGAACTCACCATGTTAAGCCTAAGTATCACAGTAGTTTATACATAAGTGCTTAAGCTGACTGTATATAGGAGGAAAATTCTGTGCTGAATAAATGTTAATAAAAAGTGTGAATGCTTTGTCTTAGACATGTTTTAGTAACTAGATTGAGAAGTGATTTGTAATCATCCTTGTTCCACTTCCACTGAATTTTCTAAGATGCAATCTATTAAATTAAAAAAAAAAAAAAAAATGTATGTTATGTCAAGAAGCAGCTTCTTAGGGGATCTAAGATTAAAGTGGGTTCCACTATCAATCTTGGTACACACAGTGCATAAAATAACTAATACAGGAAGAAAAATAAAAGAAAAAAACTTTTAACCTGTAGTACATCAAATTATCCAGACTATGTACATATTAAGTGAAAGTCTAGAAATCATAATTTATGTGATTGACATTGCCTAGATCTAGACATAGGAGTAATGAAAAAACATTACTGAAAACATATGATGAGCCATCTGATGAACTAGCAAGACAATTAGATGACATTTCAGTTTTCAACAGTCTTGACCCCAGAACAGGACAGTTATGTGAGAAAGTCTCTGTGCTATGCAGATTAAAGGAAGATATTTGTGCAACCAAGGTGTTTCAAAGGTAGCATTAACCCATTTCAGGCTAATACAGTCCTTACAGGTGCTGTTCTGAGGTCTAGAAGAAATGCACACTTCAGTGCCAAGTTCTTATCTTTAGGAGAAAAGGGACTAAATCAATTTAAAAGGAAACATTTTGCTTATATTCTCTCATATGGAACCATGTAATAGTTTCAGCAGCTACCAGAAAGCTGTGCTGAACAAATTAAAGGATTAAAGGAAAAACAAATTAAGGATTAAAAATATCAAAATATCTCTTGTTAGTTGGTTATACTTTATGCAAAAGTTTTGTCAGAATTAAGAGGTTTCTGAAGACAAGCTTTCCAAGCTTTCATATGATAAACATTTTTCTGACTTCACCAAAATGAAGCAATTAACTACTGTGATAAGACACAGTATCACAAAGTGATTTAACTCTGCATAGGACTGCACCCAAGCAAGGGTTACGATAAGAAGCTTGTGGTTTTTAAATACCAGTCTCTCACATTCACAGAGATAAACCATAGGATGTGCACAACTGTTTGGATAAGAATATCATACATGTAGGAAAGATCTTTCTGTCTGCTGTGACAAGCCGTCACTCCCACAATAACAAAGTTTCCATAAAGAGTTCTTTCGCATTTTTTTTTGTCTCGTCTCCCCTCCCCCCTTTTATTTTTATTTACGCTGAAGAAAAAAAGATAGGATTAGCTCTAGGTGTATATAATGTTCTTGCAGGCAAGGGTTGAGATAGGAAATTGGCATTGAATAACTGTGCAGTTGAAACTGTGTATAAAAGCAAAAAAATCCTACTATTTCACTGACGCTCCCAACAAATTGACCACGACAGTGAGAGTTATCACACTGCAAGTCTAGACAAATCCAGACATTCAGATTTGTGTTAAAAATTTAGTACTTCCTTCTCACCACATTGTTTTTTTGCAGGGATAATTATAAGTGACTGTACTTAAAATTTACAGCACACATTGAGTAGATGCTCAACAGATTAGTAGTAAAGAATTTCAAGGTATTTTCTTACTTCCATATAAGTTTTCTTTTAAATTGATTGTGAAGTTGAGATTTACATAATTTAAGGAGTTCAGATAAAACCATAGAACCTTCAGGGTTGGAAAAGACCTCCAAGATCATCTAGTCCAAATGTGCACCTACCATCAATATTGCCTTCAGAACCACGTTCCACAGCTACATGTTTCTTGAATGCTTCCAGGGATGATTCCAGATGACTCTACCTCCTTCCTCGACAGCCTGCTCCAGTGCCTGACCACTCTTTTGGAGAAGTTTTTCCTAATATGCAGTCTGAACCTCCCCTGTCATTGTGGTCATTTCCTCTCATCCTATTGAGAGTTACCTGGGAGAGGAGGCCAGCACCTACCTCACCACAACCTCCTTTGTTGTGCTGAGCTATAAGGACTCCCCTGAGCTTCATTTTCTCCAAATTAAAAAAAAAAGCCACAACAAAATTCCGTTCCCTCAGCAGCTCCTCATAAGAGAAGCTTTCCTGTACTGTTAACCACTAGAATTCCTAACTCTGAAAAAGATTTTTGAACCAGTCTTTCTACAAAGATGACAATGTTTGCTTGGTCAGAAAAAGGAACTCTGAAGATTGCCTTATGTATGTAGTGACCTACAAAAATAAAATTATCAGACTACATTGACCAGAACACAGCTTGGAGACTACTGTCAATACTCCTAAAGTAGGGCTTCAGAAGAATAATTTCAACATTATAACCAGGCAGCAATGTTGTACCAGCAAGGTACAAGACAGGCCTTAACAGGACTTCTTGAATATTCGGATACTGCTATTAGCTAAGTTTTGTAGATATCACAGGAAGCTGAATCAATAAAGTCTAGAGTTGAAAAGTTTGTGCACAGTTTTTCAATCACATAACGAATAATTAGGCTTGTATTTACTGAGAAGTAAGGCTAACGTGGCTTCAGGGCTTCCCTTCTCCTACGTAAAAATTGGAGAAGATGATGTCCTTCTCCTTGTTAAAACTCCTTAAAATAAAGCATTGGCTCAAACATCCAAGAGTGCATCTACATGCTGTTACCCACTCAAAAAACCTAATGCAATTTAAGCACAAAATGCAGACAAGGCATCTGCTGCATACAGAACTTGTTGGACATATACTCTCCATTTTATATATATATATTTCCTTGCACACCTATTTATTATGCAAAATAAAACATGTACTGTATTCTTTTAGAGATTGTTGTTTTAGTACTTTTACTTATTGTACTTTCTGCCTTTTTTTTTTTTGTTTGTAACACCAGCTTAAAATTTATGTGAGTACTTACAGATCTTTACTATTTCTGAATCTGGGAGGATAATTCAGATTGGTGTTTAGCAAACATACATGTTAGGTGCCTATACTTATCAGTTGTTTATCCATCATGCTTGACATTGCTGCACCCAGAACACTGGAGGCTTGTAAGCTGCAGTTCATCACTTCACAGTTACAGATGTTATTCCACTTTGCCATCATGACCAAATTGATTAAGTGTTTACTTTAAAAAAACAACAAAAAAACCACCAAAAAAATCAAAACACTAAGTAGCACTCAGGTATATTACCCTAAAGACACTGGAAGTTGAAGGGTTAAATGTCAAACTGTTCAGTCCTTACCTATCAAGGATTTTGAGAAGAATGACTCATACTTTAGTCTATATTATATTGGAACAATAGATTATAACTTACCCACAAACTTACCACTTATTTAATCTTTTGAAGCAAAACAATATCCATTGTGATCAACAAAATATAAACCTCTAAGAGAACTAATTTTTTTTAATTCTTTGTCCACTAGCTTCCAGAAATTTTCAAATACACAAATATCATCATAAATAATAATTAATATCAGAAGAATATTTATTTAGTGTATTTAGCTAACATTTTGACAGTTACCTGCTTTTTTTTTTTTTGCTTTTTTTTTTTTTTTTCTCCCCAAGACTATTTTTATGTTTTTCCAGGATTAAAGAGCATCTATAACAATTAATTTTCCATAGATCATTTCTTCTTTTTTTCATAATTTTGCATTCCCTTACTTTCTGGCTCTGAACTTGGCTTCTACAATACAAAGGGATTCCAGCCCCTACATGCATACAGCCAAGACATTTTAGTGTGAGTTAGATACTCAGGCATACACAACCTGTAACCCACATGCTACGTGTATCCCAACTCAACTTGCACCCCCTACAGCTGTATCTATCATGGCAGCAGCTCTACCCTGATGAGTGGCCAGGCCTAGCCCGGAGTCACAGCAAGGTCTGCAGAGCAGCATTGACAAATAAAGCTACAGAACTGAGAAAAGGCTGTCACCTTAAGAAAATATTTTAAACTAAGTCACATGGCAAAAGAATGTAATGACAGTGCTTTCTAATGGGATATAAGCGCCATAGCAGGTAACCATACAAGACCATATGACCATACCTAACAGGTAACCGTACATAACCTACAGGAACCATAGCAGCAAGTAATGAAGAAAAATTAGCTCACCCCTTCCAGAAACTAGTAACAACTCAAAAGAAGAGCAAACTCAGAGATACTGCTCCCTCTGCTGCTAACACTTAAATAAAAGCACCTTTTCCAATCATTGCTTGCACCTGAGCTCCCTGGGATAGCCTTGACCTCTCAACTAATGTTCAATCATTGGTTCAGGCTGTGAAGGGATGGAGTGCAGCAGAGTTGCCAGGTCACAGCCTGAACCAAAGAGTGAGTAGGCCAGGGGTAAACTCCTGCTGTTTTGGAAACATGAAGTACAACGTGTATCGTGATGCAGGTACAGTACCTATCAATGATGTGATTGACAGGTGATTGTTGCAAGGTGATTGTTGGCAGTCTTCTTATGGTTCTGTTGGAACAGTACTTGATGTTGCTTCTGGAGGCTTATCTTCTTCAGTTTGGGTTTGGGTTCACTGGTTCCCAGAACTTCAGCACTCCACCACCTGCTGTCATGACATACCCTCATAGACACTGAAGCACGCTGAAGTGTTGAAGCTCCTACCAGTGGTCCTGTGGACTTGACAGCCTCAAGGGGAGTAGTACAGATGTTTAAAAGGTATGAGGAGTGGTGGGTCTGCCTTCAGTGGTAGGATACAGGCTGTGTTTTTGTCTTGAGTCAAACACCTCCACTTGTGCTGGGGCATGTCCTGGCCTTTGGTACAACATCCTTTGTCCTGATATCTGGGGCAGGATCACTATATCAGGTACTACAGGGAGGTGGGGGCTCTAATTTGCCATGTGGACATGTTTAATGTTCTCTTTGTGATGAAAATTGGAGTGTCAGCTACTATGTTTACTGGCTGTGTAGTGATAACCATAGGGTTTACCTCTAACAAATTCCTCCAAGGTGCAAGTAGATGACACCGTTTCAGTCCTACTTGCACTTCCAAGGCCATTTTACCTTGTGTTTCCGAGGCTCTAGGTCCTCAAGGGAAGGGAGCACAAGATGATTCATGGTGCCAACTTGTGGCTTGAGTAAGGTGTCCTTGCCTTAATTTGTACCCTAAGTGGGGAGGCCCAAGTGGTCTGCAATGTTCCTGAAGCACTGGGTCTGCCATCTCCTGGTCTCTCCTTCAAGTCCCACAGGGTTTCACCCCTGCAAGTCCACACCTGCAAGGACTATGAATCTGCCTTCAGAGTGGCCATTTTATCTATTAGGCCTGCTTCCATTGGATTAGAGGGCAGGTGGAACCACCATTTGATGCTGTGGTCTTGGCCCTCTTCTTCACAGCTGCGTCCATGAAATGCGTTCCTTGGTTACTCTTGATGACCTGAGGAGTCCTGTATGATACCATCAACCTAATTAGTGCTGTAATGGCATAGGTTTGGTTTTTCTTTGGTAAAAGGATCAGCTTGAATCAGTCCATTCATTGTATCAAAATATGATAGGGCATATCTTGCCCCCTCAGATCAAGAAAGGAGACCTATATAATCAAACTGCCTTCACTGTAATGGGTCGTGCCCTCTACTAAGATGGGCTGTTTCCAGCAGAGGTCTTGGTCTCATTTGCGAGCAAGTGTCACAGTCCTGATGTTCTTCGATGATATCCAATAGTCCATGGGCAGCCCACGTGCTTTGGCCACTGCCCATATGTCCTCTCTGTCATATTTCTGATGCATCCAGTGGGCTATGTCTTCTGCTAATGTATTTTCCAGCCATCTAACTTGAGCCAGTGTGTCAGCTTCATTGCTGTCCAGCAACTGCAAGGAGGACTGATGTCCAGAGACGTGGTATGTTCATACAGTCCTGTGCCTAACCATGTTCCATATATCAACCCACATACCTTTGCTCGAGACAGGTCCAATCCTGAGTGGCCCAGTGTACTATTCAGAGCATGAGCCCTCAGTGGACTGCTCGGCTTTCTGTGCAGATGTTCAGTGTACTGTCCCCCAGCTCTTGAGTTATAACCATCCACATGGCTTGTAGCTCACCCAATGGTTACTCCATCCATCCCCCTCTTCAAACCATATTGTTTCGGTTGAGGGACGGTATGTGATGGCTCTTCCCCTACTTGGATTCCCTTTGCTGGATCCAACTGTGTACCAAGTGTCATTTGGAACAGGATATTTCTCCTCCTGTATGGGACCCTTCACTGGGCAAGTGACCATCATTTCCTTGGGTGTCTCACTGTGCTATATTACCAGCCTGAGTCTCTTCTGCAGTGAAGATGATGACAGTCTTGACTATTTCCTTTTGCCCACCTGGGAGGCTACTCTGTTTTGTATTCGTGATCCAGCATGGTTGTGGCAAAAAAAAAATGTTTTTGCATGGCCCTTTAAAATGCCTTTACCATCTAGTCGATAATACATCTTTCTCTTAGTCTGAACTCCCCCAGATTGGTTTGCAGAGTCAATATGTATTCTGGAACTGGGGTGATAGATGCCCTGTATTCCTGGGGTGGGAAACACCTAAATACCAATTTCAACCACATTTGGTTTACAGGGATCATCTATCCCCTGAATCCACCTATCATTGCCCATTTTCAGTTGGCATGAATACAATATTTGCAAATTTTCTTGTGGAATGTATGGAGTTGCAGTTGGAATTCAACTGAAAGAAAAATTTGGTCGTGTCTCTTTAACAGATTCTTATAAGCTCTATCTTATCAGAGAAAAACATCCTTCTGTTCACAGTTACATCAAGTTCATGTTGTAATTCATAGCACTTTTTTGGTTGTACATTGTATGGGAACTGCTGAATCATGGCCTGAACCTCTGGTTGATCATCTGAGGTGAGCAATGAGTCAGCCATGGGAACACAGGTGAAGGCAATTCAACTGTGCTGCCGGAAGGGATGGAGCCTGGCTCCACCTCTCCTAGGCCCATTTAGGAGCTGGCTACCAGTGGGGAAGGATCTCTTCTGGAGATCCATTCCACTGCAGTTTCATAAGCAAGCCCAGGATATAGGTAAGGCTTCTATCTTTTCTGCTTTGGCGTAATAACTGCGTAGCCAAGCCCTTTGGTACATTTCATAGCTATAGCATCTGTCCTTTCATTGATTGTACATATGTACATTTGTGAAAAATTATTGTCAAAGGTGAAGCACCGGAAGAGTAATATTTCATCAAAAATCACTGATGAACACCTTGAGAACTCACTAGGAGTGGCAACCGCTGCTACTGAACAAACCTGATGTATCAATTTCACAAAAGCAAGGTCTAACATCCCACTAGTTTTTGTTGCTCTGTTTTTCATGTTTTTACAAACATACGTAAAACATGCATTTTATTATTTATACATATCAAGTTTATTATAGGTTTTATATGCAGCCCATGACAATTCCTGTTTCTCTGTTCAGCCCAGGTAAGCCAAAGTGTTGGACAACCATGCTCTAGATTAATAAAGGACAATGAGAAAACCCTGATCTTAGAATGATCAAATATTGTTGTAAACTATGGAAACTGTACATGCTTTTTTATTTTATTTTTTTACACTTACTGTAAAAAAATTTAGTGAAAAAAAAAAAAAAAAAAAAAAACATCTTTTGCAAAGGGAAAAAAGCATGAAAAGTCTCTGTCCTACATATAGTAAATGTGCCGCCCACCTATGTCACAGTTTTTGCACATAAGGTAACCTCTGGCTTTAACTGTGAATCCTATGTATTCTGAACTACAGTCAAAGTCTCAACCAGTTGTAGAGCAAACAAAAGTAATGACAGAGCCTTTATTTGAGAAATAGGTGCCCTAGGAAAAGATATCCAAGAGGAATTAACTCATCCCTCCTGGTAACAGTTTAGAGAAAAGGATGGGCTGAGGAATGTGACCCTATCTCGTTCGTACCGTCGGGCTGCAGCGGAGAATGGCAGGGGGAATGGGGACCTGTGCAGACTCAGATGGGACCTGAAATATCATGGAGACAGAGGGGTGGCTCTAAACCCCCACCCCCCGCTCACCCCAGGCACTCATGTACTCGTGAAGCTCACCCACTGGTTCAGGCTGAGACCTTGAAATTCCACTACAACAGTTAAATGTGAAAACACTGGCAGCGTTCTTGAACAGAAAAATTACAAAGATTTCTTTATTTAACTTCAGTACAGCAACTGTTCTTATAGTTCAAAGGCATGATCCTTTGTCATTTGCTTGTGGCAGAACAGAACTCCTGGGAGAACTAACTCAATAGCAAGAAGCAGATCAGATGAGGGAGAATCAACGACAAGCACCACTGGTCCTGCAAATTCCATTTTGTTAAAAGAAAGGAAAATTGGCTGTGACAAAACAAAAACAACAAATTTTTTAAGGAAAAGAGAATTTGTGAAAATACAGATACAGATCTCTCTGATTGGAACTGGATGTCAGCGTACTGTAAACAATTATGAGACAACTCATGCTGATTATCTCAAAATGTAAAGGGAGTTTGAATGAATACAGAATTATCCTCCATTGCTCAGTTCTAACAAGAAGTTAGAAGGGCTTTGAAAATACGGTGTGATTAAAGCCTACTTCCTGTCTCAGAATCCATACCAGTGCACCAGAAATGTCAGCACCATTTCAATAATTGTAGAATTGTAGAATTACTTCCTCTTAATGTAATTAGAGCATAACTATCTGTGCATAAATGATTCTGTGACCTGAGCTACTTCTTTTAATGTAGCACTTCTCCATGGCTAGAACAGTGTGTGCTGTTTTTTATATAGCGTTGAATTAAATTGAAACTCCTAAGTTGCAACTCCATTTTTCTTGCTACTTTTTGTAGACTGATGTTTCTGATCAGTAAGAGTTACTTGCATATTGTAATTAAGTCACTGGAACTTACCTCTTACATTGAAACAGAAAAAACAAAATGCTAAAAACAATGTGTCTAAAACAAAGCTATTTCTACTCTTGGATTTTAAACTCTTGTGATCTGTGAGTCCAGTTTGGACTTTGTTTTGTTGTAAAAGGGGCTTATTTAGCACTGTGATCCTATCAAGGCACTTCCAGCTCAGATAACGAGACCTTCCTCCAGTGCTTCTTTTCATTGATGTAATAAATACACACTCTGTTACACTGTTTGACAGAGGAGCCTGGGAAGACATTGAAGAAGTTGAAGTAGCTTTGGAGATGGAGTGCCTTAACTTCTTTCGTGTTACATTTATCAATTTTAAAATACTACCACAGTGGATAGTATTTGCGAAAATCTTTCGAAATAAAATGAAGTCTGAAAATAAATCCAGAGGTAATATTTAGTGAAATACAAGTTTAAATTAACGTCTATCTCTATTGTCATTCCACTGGTATTTATTTGTAATATGGTACCCTTGTGTCCCTAATATGGGAGGGAGAGAAGGTTCTTTTAATATATGTATACCTGATGGTGAGATTAGGGGACGATGGGTGAAATGTTAGCCCAACCAGATTACTACAAATCCTAGTTGCTTAAGAAGATGGGGAAGGAAAGGTGGGTGATAAAGACAGGAAATAAAAGCAAGGAGTCTTTGTAGAAAGCAAGACCACTATGTTTGGTTCATAGTTCAGACACCGATCTTCAGAAGTGATGGGTTGTCAAGGGTTGTTGTTCGGTTGATGATGACAAGAGTGGCAACAGTGCCAACTTCTATACATAAGTCCAAAGTGATCGAGTCAGCTCTCTTTGGAGTGGCAGCTTCTGGCTTTGGGATCTCAGCAGAAACTCCTTTGTTCCCATCTTCCACACCTTGTCAGCAAATAAGAGGGAGCTGGGAGGTGCTCACCTGCATCCTGTTTTTCACAGTATATGATGGTATAATTCCCCAATCTCCCACACGAAGCTGGAGTTATTTGCTCACAGGCCAGATCTTCTGCTAGTAAAAGCTCCTGAGAACTCTCTTCTGAAGGCAAAGAGTTCCAAAGGAAATGCTTTCAAATGTCCACAAAGTTACGTTGATTGCCACACAGTGACACTCATCAGTCACCTCCTGGATAAGTCAGTTAGAGTCTTAACACAAAAAAAAATACCTCAAAAAGCAAGCCTGGAGGCAAGAAAAAAAAAGGGTTCAGACACTTGTGTATTGCCATACTTAACAAGAATACTCCTGCATAATTGTCAGTCACTGATAGTATTCCTGTTTTATGTACTAACTAGATAACAGAACTCTTGCATAGAAATAGTAGTATTAAATTGCAAAGTCAGACACATAAATATTTGCAAATGCTAGATTTAATATTTCCCAATGAAATGTTATTCATGTGCTATTGAGGATCCATTATTGTGCAGCCTTGAATCATATGATCAGTTGCTATTTTTTGTCAAGTCTTCATCTTTGGTACAGAATGTAAGTCGCTTACTTAGTCAGCAACTTTTCAGTGTTTTACATTTTTCTGTTCTGTGAACAGCCCGATACCTTATTAACTGCAAACTGTGCTTTGAAAACAGAATGGTTAGAATCATAGAATCATAGAATCACCAAGGTTGGAAAAGACCTAAAAGATCACCCAGTCCAACCGTTCGCCTATTCCCAATAGCTCCCACTAAACCATGTCCCTCAACACAACATCCAGCCTTTCCTTGAACACCCCCAGGGTTGGTGAGTCCACCACCTCCCTGGGCAGTCCGTTCCAGTGCCTGACCACCCTTTCCGAAAA
>NW_024884598.1:24547-27032 GCF_019232065.1 Centrocercus urophasianus
CTTGAAGCCATTCCCCCTGGTCCTATCACTAATGACACGAGAAGAGGCCGACCCCCAGCTCACTACAACCTCCCTTCAGGAAGTCATAGAGAGCAATGAAGTCTCCCCTGAGCCTCCTCTTCTCCAGGCTGAACATTCCCAGCTCCTTCAGCCTCTCCTCATCAGGCCTGTGTTCCAGACCCCTCACCAGCTTTGTTGCCCTCCTCTGAACGCGTTCCAGGGCCTCGATGTCTTTCTTGCAGTGAGGGGCCCAAAACTGGACACAGAACTCGAGATGCGGCCTCACCAGTGCCAAGTACAGGGGAACTCTCTGTTCCTGCTTGCAACGCTGTTTCTGATGCAAGCCAGGATGCCATTGACATTCTTGGCCACCTGGGCACACTGTCAGCTCATATTCAGCTGAGCATCAATCAATACCCCCAGGTCCATTTCCTCTATGCAGTCCTCCAGCCACACCGCCCCAAGCCTGCAGCATCGCCTGGGGTTGTTGTAGCCGAAGTGCAGGACCCGGCATTTGGCCTTGTTGAAACTCATCCCATTGGGTTCCGCCCAGCTCTCCAGCCTGTCCAGATCCCTCTGTAGGGCCTCGCTACCCCCAGGCAGATCCACACTTCCAGCCAATTTGGTGTCATCTGCAAATTTACTGAGGGTGTACTCAATGCCCTCATCCAGGTCATCAATCAAGATATTGAAGAGGACAGGCCCCAGCACCGACCCCTGGGGAACACCACTCACGACCTGTTGCCAGCTGGATTTAACTCCATTCACCACCACTCTTGGCCTGACCCTCCAGCCAGTTCCTTACCCAGCCAAAAATGCACCCATCCAAGCCTCGGGCTGCCAGCTTCTGCAGGAGAATGCTGTGGGAGACCAGTGTCAAAGGCTTTGCTGAAGTCTAGGTAGACCACATCAACAGCCTTTCCCTCATCCACCAGATGGGTCACTAGATCATAGAAGGAGATTAGGTTGGTCAAACAGGACCTGCCCTTCATGAACCCATGCTGGCTAGGCCTGATCCCCTGGCTGTCCCGCACATGCCACATGATCTCCCTCAAGACAATCTGCTCCATAACCTTCCCAGGAGTAGGGGAAAAATGCTTACCTGCTGAGGTACCTACTTTGTTCCCCATATCTGCCCATTTATAGCTTACTAATAGTGATAGATGCTAAAAATGTCTCTGTGTGAGATCTGAGAAGTGAAGAAAGAGGATGAATTTATCTTTAGGGAAGGAAAAAAAAAAAAAGACATCATGCATGAAATAAGGTATCAGACCTGCTTTGTGTATTATATTTTGAGACTGTGTCTTTCTAATGAAGGATCCTAGCAGAGACTGCAGGAATACAAGAAAGACTACTCAGAGTAGCAGCTGTTTCATCTGCAGGAGATGGATTGGGTTCTTTCTCTGGGTCCATGGGCCTGGGATCTAGTGGGTTGTCTGACCCATCCCAGTGATTATTTAAGGTTGCACCAGAATGTTTTTAACTCAGGACACTTGACTCAGATGTCTCTCATTCAGAGCAGGGGAAAAATGGTGCAGAGTGAAAGCATGAAGGAAATGAAAGAGCAGCTACAGGCGTGCAATGGCTCCTTTGTGTATTTGTCCATATCATATTCATACGAAGGTTGCATCTTTTCTTTCACTCATACTGCCTTATAACAGTTTTCTGATGCTAATCCTAAAAGCATTCTAATCTTTTATTGATCATCTGACACCTATAGCTCATCTCATTACTCTTCAAAAATCCTGCTATCAATTTAGCCTATTTCAGTAAAAATATGTATTTCACGGCTGTCACCAGCACACACTCCTTTTGTTTATGAATTCACTTTGAAATGCTTTTTTTCATGTCTGTCATTGGTAATTTCAAAATTTAGTAAGATTTATTTTTCCTTAGAGATCCCTGATTTGACAAAACAATGGCTTAAAGGACCTTCCATAATTTAACAGGCAAATATCGGCAAGTCAGTGTGGAAAGGCAGTTTGGACAACCATGTAGCTTTCAACTATCTTTGGGAATCTTTCAGACTTTGGAGGCAAGAGAGATGTCCTCCTTGGAGACATTTTGTTTCTCATTTGGTTTCTAGTGAAGAAGCAGTGGAAATGGTCTTTTTATCACATCTTCAAACATAGCAAGGATTAGGATTTTTTTCTGTCAACCTGGATGGCAATCTTTTACTCTTTACTATGGGTGTAGATAAAATGTCTTGAATTGGAGGCCTTAATCATTTACAGAAGAATGTTTTCTTATGAGCACAGTGGATAGAAGCAGCTTGGCTTTGGCGCTTACTTTTATGCAATTTTCCCTCTACAACAACAAAATTTGCTCCCTGCTAAAACATTCTATGTTGGTTTTCCATGTATTCTTTTTCATTTAGCTCTCCCACTGTTACTTCTTTTCTTTTCTTTTCTTTTCTTTTCTTTTCTTTTCTTTTCTTTTCTTTTCTTTTCTTTTCTTTTCTTTTCTTTTCTTTTCTTTTCTTTTC
>NW_024884599.1:0-42402 GCF_019232065.1 Centrocercus urophasianus
CCCCCCCCCCCCCCCCCCCCCCCCCCCCCAAAAAATAATGCACCAAACAAACCAAAGAAGTCAGCTGTAACGGGGGGGCAGCGCCGCCGATATTGGGAGCCTGTGCCGCTCGGGTTTGAGTGAGTTGAAGTTGGACTGAGAGCTTTTCAGTTCAAAGGCGGCGCTGATTGACAGCTCGAAAAAGGGGGATCGAAATCCGGAGGAACGGAGAAGTCTGGGATCCGGGATTATTGACAGGGAGCGAGCAGCACACCAGGCACTTAATGAGATGCAGGAGGGGGCGGGGGCTCCCGGTGACGTCTGCATAAATAAACAGCTCTGGGGCCGGGAGGGGGAGGAGGAGGGTGGGGGAGGCAGAGCTAACAATGATCCTTTGGGGCACGGAGCGGGAGGGCGAGGGGCGGGGAAAAAAAAAAAATTACATTAAATTAAGAATAAAAATTGCGCTGGGCTCTGGAGGTGGGGGCGAAGATGCAGAAGTGCCCTCGGCTGCGCGCTGGGCGAGAGCGAACTTTTCCGCGGCCGACGCTGCGGACCGCGGTCGGCTCTATGGGCGCATCGCCCAGCGGGGTGCGGGTCCTGCGGAGGGCGGGCGGCCCCGGGATCAGCATCGCAGGGTTGGGGGGGGGGCTTCGTAACCCTCGTTGGGGGTAAGAAACTCCGTGCGTGACAAACCCCATAACGTGGTCAGAGCCTTTGGTCAGCAGCACTTGCTCCTCGCGCGTAGCACGGCGGTAGCACGCAGGATTCAAACGTGAGGGATCGCTCCCTGAACATCAGATGTTTCCGAATTATCGCAGAGCGAGGCGCGCTGCGTTGTTCGATGTTGGGTGGTTTGTTTGTTTTTTTGTTTGTTTTTTTGTTTTTTTGCTTTTGGTTTTTTTTTTTTGTTGTTGTTGTTGTTCTTGATGTGAAGTTTGGAGAAAAAAAAAAAAGAAAAAAAAAAAGAGGAGGAGGAAAAGGAGTGTGACTGCTAAGAAGTTAATTAGCATGGCAGGACGGAGAATCAAGGACTCGCATACTTCAGAAGCGAAAAGTTGAGGCGGCGACGTCAACAGAGCGCGGTGGGGAAAGGCGAAGCGGTGCCCCCGCGCACAGCCCCGCACCGCGCGGCATCTGCTGCCCGAGAGCTGCGCGCCGAGGGGACGGGCAACAAATTGGTGTTGTACAGCGACAAATTGTAACAATGGCAGAGTCAATTGGAAACTTTAACGCGGGCAAAAAAAGGAGGGGGGGGGTGGGGGTGGCGAAGAAACGGGGATTTCAATGGGAATTAGTAAATCGCCTCGTGGAAATGGTGTTGGAAAGGGAGCTGTGCTAAATAATCCAAACATTCCTGGAGAAATCTAACCTGCTGCTCACACTGAGGGCCATTCAGCGCAGAGGGTTTCCAAAACAAAGCCAATTTGTCATGCAATATTTAGAGAGTTTGGGGGTTTTGGCTAAACTGTCTTCTCTAAAAAGAATAAAAAACATAATAATACGGAGATCGACAAGGCTAACGCGAATTCTCAGGCATTAAAAAGTTCACATAGAAATTTGCATACTAAAGGGAAAGATACAGACAAAATAGAAATAAAAAAATCACTGCAACTTACAACTTTAATATTAATCAGTAAAGCAGAAGTAGAGCGAAAGGAAGCATGAAAAGAAGTAAAACAAATGTGTACATTTAATCAGACAGGATTGCATAGGACACAAAGAACAGGGCTAATTAGTCTCAGCAGGTAGGGACTAACCTTCAGACTTCATAAATAAATAAGTCTGTGAACAATGTCTAAGTGGGAATATGGAGACAGAAAAAGGATTATTTCAAGACACCCAGTAAAAATGTGAAGAATGAGATACTTCACTGTTAAATCAATGTACAAATGGATTGAACAGTTTTCTTTTCCACCAGTTTTTCCACTAACTTGATTCTACTTTCTGAGATTTGACTCAATAACTCCCTGCAGGCACACACGCTTCCCACTGCCCCAGTGATGCACTCTCTGTCTTTGGTTTGCAGAGTGGCACCTTAACAGACCTTCTCCACTTCTGTTTGCTTTTTGATTTTTAAAATACCTTCATATGCCAGAACAATATGAGATCAGAAACACAAATGTGACATTCTTATTTACTTTGCAGAGCCACGCATTATTATTTGATCCAAATGAACAAAAACAGTTGCATGGTTTTGTTTTGTTTCTCAAAGATCTTTCTACAATCTGCTGTAGGTGTGTTTGTTTTGTTGTTGTTTTTTAAGCAAGTGCACTTCAGTTCCATTGTGGTTGCTGACTAATTACTGAGCACCATCAAAAGTTGGTGACCAAGACAGGCCCAGGCCTTGCCCAAAGCCATTGCAGAAAGGCCTCATTCAATGCTTCCAGCAGTACCACCAGGCTATTTCCAAGGGGTTTGGTCTCCTGGTCCACAAGTGATGCTCCTAGCATGAGTAAATATTGGGTCAGTGAGTACAATGAGTAAAAGTGAACTGAGTGTCATCTGCCCTGAGCCACAAGATGCTCCTTGCTCTGGCATCTCCTAGTAGTGTCCCAGCTCTGTGTGTTCCCACAGCTGGGATCTTACCACCACAACTGGGATTTGCCATCACAAAGGGCTCAGAGGAGCCTCAAGACTGTCTGGGAAAGCTCTTTGCATCCTTTTTGGCAACACTGAGTCCTTCTGATTGCAAACATAAAGGTTACTGCTTTCAAACTACAGCTTGAAGTCTAAGTATTGTCTGTGATTTGACAATGATAACACAACTTGATTTAATTAAGGTCACACAAGTTGCTTAGGATAACTTATGCATCTTGTTTGTACCATTTTCATTTATGTGAGAGACTCTCTCAGGTCATACCTTAGATTTATAAAAACAAACAAAATGGAGCAGTATATCATTTACCGGTGAAAAAAAATACAATACTCAGAAGATCACCAAGCTAATCCATGGCATGAATCATGATTTTTTGTTTAGATACCTGATTTTAACAAACGACTGTAGAGACAAAGCCAGGTGCTCCAAGTCCACTCTTCACAAGACTATGGCTTTTTTGTTCAAGCTGACCTATGGTGCAGGTGAAGAAGTGCTTCTCTTCAGGCTTCTGTCCCAACTCGGCACATTGCACCACATGCTGAGCAATGGGGATTGGTTACTAACAGTGCAGTCACTACGTTACACCTGGGCACAACATTTTAGTCCTAAGAATCCTGCAGAGTCTCATGAACAGCAACAGTGAAGAAGCATGTGAGGTTTTCCTGCCAGTTCATATTGCAGTGAACTGGAAAGGGAAGAGGTTGACTAGGGGCAGCCAAGGAAATGTATTGTTTTATGAGAAATGCAGTGGAATCTTTAATATCACACCAGAGCCTCAAGTCTGTATCGGAGAAATATGGTCTGCTAACTGCCAGCTGGATCTCCCAGCTAATGTTTACATATCAGGGGTGAATCATCCATTTTCGTGGTCTTCTCCAAAAGGTCCCAATGTAGGTTGCAATGCGTAAAATTCAAGTTATTTATTTTGGAAAGATAAAAGCTCTTTGGTTGACCAGGCTGGGATTTGAGTCTACAGCTCAAAGGAGTCTGTATGTTTACAAATAATCTTGGATCATTAAATCTGCTCTGAACGTCAAAAAGATTTCAATATTGAAAAGGTTCCAACAGCACAAAGCAAACACATCTGCCCAATCCCTTTCCAGTGCTAGCTCTTCCAGAGTTAGCAATGAGGGGATTTTTTTTTTCTAGAGCAGGCAAAATGATGGCATCTCCTGTCTGTGTTCATTTGCTTTGGCCAAAACAAGCACACGTTAAAATTGAAGGCAACTGTAAAATGGGAAAACGTCAACAAGCAGTCAGATTGTGGTGCTACTGCTAGATTTCTTTGTGGCTTTAGATTTTGCATGTACTGACCAAGTCATGGTGCAGTAGTTGAGCAATAGGTGTGCGCTTTCTACCCACTCTTGAGGGAGAAATACTGGAAGATAGATACAAAAAACCCTTGCGCATTGTTCGTTTTCGACCTCGTAACACAGTCTAATGTCTTTACATCCACTTTCTGTTTCCCAAGTTGTGGTTATGGCTCAGAAGGAACACACCTCCCTTTTGGTACCTAAAGCACAGATGTACCTCTTGCTTTTATTAGAGATAATTCTGTCTAATAACAAAATGGTTAATAGGTAGAGATATGCATTCATGCAGGGATTATTCACACTTTATCGTGAGGTGATATCAAGCACCATAGGAGTGAATGAGAAGAAATAGGCTTCTAAAATTCAGTGCCCTCCATAAATATACCATTTTTTATTGACAACATGTCTTTTAACCCTAATAGTAATGGAAGAAATCCAATAAGTGAAACATTTACTGCATAACTTGCCTTATTTTTGGGTGGTGTCTGATTCCTTTCTAGCTGTCTCTAGAAGATGTTTTTAGCCTAATTTGCTCCCTAGAAATTTCACTCACTAGAGTTATACATCTATGACGTTTTATTGCCTGAAGCCAAGTCTGAATAAGAACTTTCTTAAGATATACTTATCCTAATGCCAGTCTACAAGAAGTAGGCTGCTTTAGTTTGATTTATTTGTGCAACAGAGATATGTGTGCACATATACAGTTGGTCACTGCCTCAGACTGGATCTAATACTCCAAATAGAAACAAACAAAAACAACAATTTTAGCCATGTTCATTTATAAATAGACACTTTTAAATAAATAACATTTATATTTTTATGTCTCTGTTTTCCAAGCCAACCAAAACAGTAGTCCATTACAATTACAAAATACTCTGCTTTCACAGGAAAGGAGTAGAGTGTATTTGTGTGTAGGTATAAGCTCTCAAACATCAAGCACTAGCCAAATGTGGTATTATGCTTTACTATCTAAGAAATACATGGTGGCTATGAAGGAGCCTGAGTATGGAGATCACCATCTGGGATTGCAGACCACTGGCTTGTTCCCCATGCCTCTCTACTTATTGCCTTTGGCAACTACCTGGGCAATCAGTGCTTTGGAGCAAGAACCCTCTTTTTGCTGGATGGTTATGCTGGGACATAGGTTCCTAAACAGACTTTAAGGATGGTGTGGCAATACAGATGATAAGATGATAACAATTTGTGCTTGCACTAATGTACCTTCCATGAGGGTGGTCTTGTAGGCGAGCCATTGCTGAGTGCAGATGGCAGTAAGCAATGAACCCAGCAAGCTTTAAGCCACGAGTATGCCCTCAGCCAGAATTGACTGCCCTTTCAGCTGACACACAGTAATTAGCTGTGTATGCATTTGTAGTCTGTTGCAATATGAGGTAAAAGGGATTAGTTTTGCAATGGTCTAAGAACATGAACATGCGCCAGCTGCATTCCAGCTGTAAGGGCTCTGGCTGATGGATGGTAATAGTCAGCACAGGGGTAGTAACTTCTTAAAACCATCAAGTTTAACAACGTAGGATTGTCTGATCATATCCTACAATCAGAGAACTACTCATGTTAGAAGAGACGTGAAGACATCTCTAGTCCATCCTCCTGCTCAGTGAAGTATTAGCACTGAATTCATATCTGCTTATTTAGGGTTTGGACAGTCAGATTTCAAAAACCTCTAAGGACAGAGATGAGACAGTTAGGAATTATGACTCTGAATTTGTTCTTTTTTCATAAGGTTCATTTTGGCCCACTCCTCTAGCCTGTCCAGGTCCTTCCAGATGGCAGCCTTGCTTTAGAGCATATCAGTTGATCTGCCTGATTTGGTGTCATCTGCAAACGTGATGAAATCTCCTCCAGGTTATTGACACAAATGTCAAAGAGGACAGTTCCCAATACAGGCTCCTGTAGTGCTCTAATAGCCACCGACGTCTGGAAATTCCACACATGAATCTCTACCCATTGAGCTTCATCATCCAAATAGCCTTTTACTTGTCAAGTTATCCACCCCTTCAGACTGTAATCTTCTAATTTGAACACCGAAGTGTTATCTCTTGAAGATTTGTGCTCCAGTCAGAATCACGGGTTCAACCACTTTGTACTCATGACTATCAGTGTTGTCACTGTTTGTCCTATCTTTATCCAATTCCTCTTTGCTTGTGCGTAGAACTTCGAGTAGGCTGTCACACCCCAATCCACCTCCCCTGCCTGGGCACTGTTTCCTCAACACGCTCCAAACATCTTCTGGATCTGTTACATCCCACTGTTTCGCCCTACTAGTTGAATTCACGAGTTTAAAGTCTCTGCGTAGCAGCACAGGCTGTGATCTGGTGTTCTGACTGCTTACAGCCTTCACTGTCTTCCACTGACTGATGGTCTGTAAAAAACTCATCTCAGTACGACCCATACTGGTCTCTCCTCTGTCTTTGACCCACACGCTCCAAAGCATTTGTATGGCTCCTTCACAGCAAGGATAACCTCCCTGCTTTTCTTCCATTCCTATCTCTCCTAAAGAGCCTGTGTCTGTCCATCACAGGGCTGCAGTTGCAGCCAGGTCCCAGCTGACATATCCCCAGGCCACAGTCAATTCAATTCACTACCCTGTGCCCCATTTTCTCTCCTCCAGTTAGGACTCACATTCTCCAGTGCCACCACTGCTTCTTGCCCCATGCTTTTTCTGTCCTGAACACTTCTGTGCAGCCTACATCCACTATCATAAAGCACTCAGTGAGGGTGAATGAAGGCTGACCGAGATAATGCCATTTTCCCTATGACGGGAAGTTCTAATTTAGGACAGGAAATGGAAGAGCGCGGTGTTTCCTGCAAGCCCAGAGTTAAGCACCCAGCTCAGGCCTCAGCCAGGCCTATAGCCACACTTGCACGAGAAGTTCACTCCTCTTGGGACCAGCAGAAGGCATGGAGGCACATTGCCACCTTGTTCAGAAGTACAGGAATGCGTGGTTTCTTTTCCCCAGCAAAGCAGTTGATGCCGACATGTTGCACAGAGCCAGCAGTATGCCACTGCGTGTGCAAACAAGCTCCTGCTACACAAAGCTAACAAGCCTATTAATTAATAATTGATCTATTAGAGTACAAAAGAAAGAAAAGAAAAGGAAAAAAAAAGGTAAAAGAGTTCTTAGGAAAATCCTTCTTAAAACGTCCTTAAATGTCCCTTAATAGCTAGGCCCATTTTTTGTAGATAATTTTGCTGTGCTTTTCTATTTCCTAAAGAATCATTTTCTGATTCACAATTCTTCTTTAAAGGCCATTTTGGCCTTTCCTGTGCTTCGCTTCCATCTCCTGAAGCCTCTACCTTCCCTTTTCTCCTTGTCATTTGGCAAAGGTTCAAGTCAGATGGACAGGGTCTTGCTGAAGGAGAAGGGCAGCTTCTATTTTTCCTCTCTCTGTAAAATACACTGCAATTTATCAACAGACGGAGGTTTTTCTTGCTACAAGGAATCTGAGCTAGTGCATACCAAAAGAGTGGCACTGGAGACTTTGTGGTTGGCTGTTGTTGCAGGCACATGCAGCCTTTACGTAGCCTGAGGGCATAAATAAGCAGACAAGAGGGAATGGACAGGCCTTCCTACAGTACAATTAGGTGACAATGAGCTATCCAAAACAACCAGGATTGCAGGAACATCAAGTGCTCTCCCTGTGTGTCAGGAGTGCTCCCAGGATTTGTTGCATCAGAGGCTGTGTCTGCTGCTGGTGTCTCTAGATAGTGCCTCTGGAGAGGCACACTTGGCAGTCATAGGGAACAGGGCACTTTCTGGGAAATTTACTGCAGCCTGAATATTGCAATTAGCTACAGTAGAGCTGATGTCTGAGCTCCCTGTCCTTGACACTGGATCCCTAGAAAAATGAAGCAGAAGAGATGGACCACAAGTTCTACAGAGAGGCATGTGTAGGGGGGAGAAAGTAATTCCAAACATTCTTCATCTACTAGACTGGGAGAATAGGCAATAGATCTCATGGCATTTCTGCTCTGTCTCTGCACAGCTTTTTTTTTTTTACTTGCTTTCTCCTTGAAAAAATATGCATCTGCAAGGGTGAAGCCAGGGAGCTGCTCTCCTCTGCTATGTCAGCCTTCAGGAGTTCAACTCCTTTCCAAGATCTTAATCCTACAAGAGCTCTGTTTTGCCCTGCCCAGAAAGGAGGCTGGAATTCCAAACTGAAGGGCAAATATAAGATTGTTGTTAGCAACTGTCTTACAGGAAATGCACCACATTTGGATTTCAAGGCATTTGGTAGGTGTAAAACTCATTTGGAGCATCTTTTCCCAATTAGAGAAGAGCAAAGGAGAAGTATGGCTCCTGCACCAGCAGGCAGAAACACATCAAATTATCTGCTTTTTTTACCTGAGACACAGGTCTATCACACACGTACTCTCTTCACCCATTTTACAACAGCTGATGGTGGCACAGAGAACCACTAACTCTTCAGGCTACAACAATCACAGGACATCTCCTGTATCTGCAGGAAGACATATGGTGGCATTCAAGGCATTGTGGTGGAGCTGGCAACTCCACTCCCTGCCTGAGGCACCATCTTCTCTCAATGCTTTGCCAAACTCCTTTGTTGAGCCTCCTTCTTTAGGTCAGGGAACTGAGGCAGAATGGTCAGTCATTTTGCTAAAGAGGGCTGCAAAAGAGAGCACAGATCATGCTGTAACACTGGTCTCCCAATTGGTGGCCTGGACTCAAGAAGTCCATGTCCAGAGGGGCCCAGGAGAGCTGTGCACATTGCTAGCAACACGCATGTGCCCTCCAGCTCATTCTGTTTGTTTGGCCAAAAGTAGTCTGTGTCCAGGCAGAAGCCGAAAGAATAGCTAAAATAGAACATGCAGCCTATTTTGCATACTTTTCTGTGGCACTAGAGGAGCTACATGATTTATAACTGAAGCATTGACTGCTGCAGTACTGGACAATTACAGGAAAGTTCGTAAGGCAGTGATGTACAGGCCTAAAAGAATATGAAATTCCTTCCTTCCTCCTGCTTTCAGACTAGAAAAATGATGAATTCTCACAGCTCCCTTTGGGAGAACAGCCAAGAGCCTACAGAATCAGACCTTAAGATGCTCCTGTCTGGACAAATAAGTGCTGTTGTCAATGACCGTCTATAGCCAGCTCAGAACATGCAGGGAGCTTCCATAGAAACCTGACTTCATAGCCTCAGCTACATGACATGCCCTAAAATCTCTCTTCACCAATTAGGTCCTGTATGCATGAGTCTGTTAACCAAATCCACGAGGTTCTCTCTCAGCAAAAGGTAGATGTTTATATTTGAAAATGCAGATAATAAGCTCTTTTGGCAGGGACTATCTGTTTTCATTAACTGTATGTATAATGTTTAACAGAAAATAGCAATGTTAGTTTTAACACAAAAATTTTCACAAATGTGTTGTTTTCTATTTTGTTTTCTTTCTTCTTCTTTCTTATTTCCCTGCAATAAGATGTTATTTGGATCTAAGCATTATTACTTTCATACAAATAAATAAAAGTAGGATTTTTATGACACTGTAAGGATCTTCAGCTCACTGCTCCTGTATTACAGAGGTCATTGAATTTCAACAAGTGGTTCCTGCCTCTAGCTTGTCATTTCTAGCTGAGCTACAACATTTCATTTAGAAAGACATCTGGCCTGGTTTCAAAGACTTCAAGTCAGAAATTCCCTTTCACTGTAGGCAAGTTTTGTACCAGTGGTTATTCATTACCCGATCTGGGAAACAAACAAAAGAAAGGCACCACATTTCCACTTCAAATGCATCCCCCTCTATCACCAATCAAATATTATAACAGAGTATCATCTAATATCAGCTTTTCATTCTCAGTAGCCTCCTCTCCTTTTCTTGCAGTTCTCTTGTCTGTATCTGAGCAGGTCCACATGCCTTCGGGTTTCACCTCCCTGGCACCAGGCAGAGGGCTTTTCTTACTGGATGTGAATTGCAGGATGAGGCAGTGACAACAGACTACTAGAAGATCCCCTTTAACAGTAACAAGTCAGAAAATACTTTGTCTCACCTGGATTCCAGCTGGCTGTCTGAGGTTCCTGCGTAGCAAACAAAGAGGCCCAAATGTCTCCAGGCAGTGACTCATCCCAGTTAGCCAAACCATGTCCACTGTGAGATGACTCAACTACTAGAGTGCCTAAAAGACTGGCATAGACAGCAAAACAAATTTTTAGGTCCCTAAGAGATGAACCCCGCTTTTGAAGAAGTTACTCTGTAGAAGGAAATAAATGTTATCTGAGAACAGAAGCAGCGTCTTTACTTGTTTGACCTAAATGTATTGTCTGGTGTATCACGCCAGTTGACGGTATGTGCCTGCTTGCATTCCCTAGTTGAAATCTTGAACAGAGAGATCATGAAGGATTGACATTTCCAACACTAGCAGTGTAACATTGGGGATCCAGTCCCTGGAACTGGCACAACAATTAATTCAAGAAAATATACAATATTCTAGTATAACTTCCACCAGAACTCTTAGAAGTATCTGTAAAATGCTTAACAACACAATGCACTGTTGTTTTATTTTTCTTTCTAAAAGATTTATTGTACTTGCTTTTCATCAGAGAGATACGTGAAGTTTGAATTTCCCTAGTTTGATTGGCTGATTGTCTCCCATCTTTTATCTTGGCTTCTTAGAGTAAGCTGGCTCATCTCATCATGCTCTAACATTTGTAACCAAAGATCAGCTTCAGTTGAATATGATAGGAGATCAAGAGGTCAAGAATATTTATGTCCTCCAACACAATGACCATAAGAAATGTACAAATAAGCACTTTATTTTGAGGGTAAGTCCTCAAGGAGAGAGCAGCATGAGTGCCAGGCAGCAGAAAACCCAATCAGAGAAGGGGCACTCAGAACAGACCATTTGAGTCCCACAGCTTGCCATGCTTGCTCGGTACCACTGATGCCACCACCATTATGCCGTGAATTTCTTTCCCCGTTCAACATCAAATCATTTTCCTCTTCCAGCTCAGATCACATCATATCTCCATTGCCATTACAGCCACTGAATACACAGGGGAATTCTATATATACACATGCTTTGTTGACTTCCTTCAGCTTTTGCTTTACTCTAGTTTTATCTTACTCATTTCAGCATCATTAATCAGAAATGGAAACGAACACCATTAGCCCAGTCATTCTCCCATAGACAGGTCTGCAAAGCATGGTTCGAGAATCTCTGTGCTGGACACTTTAGGAATGTGTAGTGGTTTGACTTAAGGGTTATGAAAGATTTTTTTTTTCAAGAAAGTTTGACTAGATCCTCCCAATTTAGTCCACATTGCCACTGTAGACACGGAAGCGATACTTAGCATGTTGTAACACCCACTTCAACAAGACCAGCTAGTACATCAGAATTCACCACTTGCCTTATCTACACTGGAACAAGTTGCTCTGAACGCCCTAACTATTCTAATAAAAATAGTCCACACTTATCTCAGAATGTGCACGGGGAACTCTCACACATTGTAGTGGAAAGGCACAAGGGTTGAAACTTTAACAATGATTTAATCATAACCACACATTTCACAAGGATGTAGTTTAAGAGCAAATAAGCAAAACCAGATGATTTTAACAGTTTCATGAAAAGTAGCTTCCCAATTTGTTCAACTTCTGATCTTCACTTAATGGGCTGTCCTGTTGTTTTTGTTTTCTTTTTTTTTTTTTCAGCTTTCCAATGGCAATGTAGTCTGCTGTGAAAGATAAGACCTATGCTAGCAATGCAAACAAGCAGGGAAGAAATAGCTTTGAATAAAATTTTTTACTCTTCTTCATATATCACAAATAAGCACCACACAGAATGAAAAAAAAGAAAGAAAAAGAAAAGTAAATTAGCTCACAACATCTTTAATGCAGCGATTTTTACACCATCCAAAGAACAGGGAAAAAAAAGTCTGATTATAGTTTAAAAAGTCTCTACTACTAAAAATACCACAAAAGATTCCTCATGAATTCACACTATAGGCACACACTCAGCAGCTTCGTTTGCAAGAATGCCATCAGATCACTGAGATCTCTACCCACAGTTCATGCTGACAGATATATTGCTGCTCAGGAAGAGAGAAGGCCAACAGGTGTATCTGGAAATACGGTGTTCTAGGCGTAGTTTCTGTCTATGGGGGTGCTCTTGGGTAGACAATGAACCCCTCTGTCCCTAAGCTCACTCCTTCATAAAGTGAAAGCATTACTGGTCTAATGAGGAACGGGCTTGCAGTTTAATTAACTTGGAAGGTTTCAGAAAATGTTCTCAGCCTGTGACCCAGAGATTCCTGCAGCTTGTTGGCTACCCATACCAGTAAAAATTTAAGAAAAAAAACGTTTCACAGATGCTACGGAGCAACCTCTGCATATGGAAATTCTAGAGGGGGCCATACTTTTCATAGGAAATTTGTAGGGGTCCACAAATCAAAAAAGACTGGAAAAAAATGGCTTAGATCTCATCTGTTCAGATGAAAGGAACTGCTGAAGACTGAAGTATAGGTATGTATTAATATATCATGATATTGTAACTAAAGAGCATTATACAACAGCACAATGTTATAAAGTAGTTCTATCAGTTTAGTCTCACAGGGCTATAGCAATAAAAACATAGAAATCAAGCCAAACTGAGTTGTTAATTTTAGCTCCTCATTTCTGAAAAATGTTTTATTTGCAATAGATTGTTGTTAACCTTTTTATCGATTATATCCTTGGAATTTTTAATCAGAGTTGGAAAATGCCTTCATACACAGATTTGACCTAAGAGTAATAGCAGTGCATGTTGTAGAAAACACTGAAGTCACGTAGGGCATCTTAATATGAATACATGTGTCAGAAAATATTGCATAGATGTAATGTAGCCCCCAAGTGTAAAACTCACACACACTGTCCCTCCCCCCACTCTCTTTTAATTCATAGTCTTACAATTGGTAAAGCTAAAAATAAATCACTTCTGCTAGCCTCATATGAAAGCAATATATGTATATATATATTATTGTGGGGGCTAGTTTGAGAAAATTAGTGCATTTTTGGGGAGAGAGAAAATAGGATTTTTTTGTATCAGCAAAAAATATTGGAGGTAGATATCCATGCAGTTGCTGAGCTTTTGTGTTCTGGGGCTAGGAGACTTGAATATTATTAAGGGATCAGTCGCAAAGTGCATCAATCTGGCATGAACTAGAGCCAGATATCTATTTGCCAGGAGCTGGAAAAAAATCTCAGCAGGCTCACAGTTGAAGAATGGTGGACATCGCTTTGATTCAAGAAAGCTCTGGCACAGATATCTTCCTGGATATGGATAACATAATGGACTTTGGGGAATGCATTAAGTCACCCCCCCCCCCTGTGACTTGGTAGCAGATCTGGATGTGAATTATAGAACTCTGGATTGAAACGTTAAGGATTTAACAATTTCTGCCTGCTGCATTTCCAACATCTGAGTAAAGCGTTGGCCGATTGTGCTATGCTATGCTATGTAACTCCTTTTAAGGAGCCAGCAAATAAAAGAAAGTAAAAATTAAAAAGAGGGTGGGGAGAGTGACTGTGTGAGTGTGTGTGATGCATTAATCTTCCTTTAGAACAAAGTCACACTTGAAGGCCTGGCTTCTTTATTCATACTGTTTGTTAATATGATCCAGGAATTCTGGTTTTAAGCACAGAATAATTTTTGCAAGTAGCTTCAAATGAAAATATGTATTCACTAAAAACAGAAAATCGGTTGCACTGAGAGGCCCATTCAGACTCACAGCAACCCAGCACCCAAGAGCTCATTAGAGATTCACGTCAAGCAAAACATCCAATTGGCTCCTCTCTCCCTGACTTCGGGGTAGTTCTATGTCAAGTTTTTAAAGCCTGACATCAGTCAGGTACTGAAACTGAAAGACAGGAATTTGCATTCAAGATGAATGAAGATACGTAGGAATTTTCCTGGACTTATTTGTTCTAGGATCAGATTCTTTTCTTGATGAGGCGACTTGAATTTGATTTTCTCGGGAATTCCTTTACAGCTCAACCTCATATTTTCAGTGAACATTGCATCTTTCATCTTCTTATAATGAAAATCCCCTTATTTTCAATGTGTGTGTTATGTTTAAGGCAATGCAAGGCTACATTACTTTCTATAGAATCTTTTAATATAAAAATTTTGACAATAGATAAAGAAAAGGTAATGAATAATGAAGGATGACAGGCTCCATGTTCTTTGCACAATGTAGATAATTCTATATTTTATATGGACAATTTGCTTTCCTGTCATTATTAATTTGCTTGTTCCTGACATTATAGACCATTATTTCTTATTTCACCTAAACACACCATCTCTTAGTCATAACTGTACTATGTATGAAAAAATACACCATTTATGTGACAAAATAACATTTATAAACTATTGATATATTCTAAACTTAAACCCTTTGCTCTGTTTTCGTCCAACAGAGATGTAGGCTGCCTTGCCTATAGGAGCATCACAAGGGGAACTGGCATGGAATTGGTTTGATGTAACGTGACAGCTCCCAAAATGAACATCTATCCATGCTCCATGGAGCACCAGGAAACTTTGTTTTTATAGGAATAACAAAATTAAAAAGTTGTCTTCAAGGATGAATTTTAAAAAGCGGTGACTGGAGAAGATATATGAAGTATTTTTGAAGAGATAGGAAATTCTGTGAGGAAAAAAGAAAGGTTAAAAGAATGGAATATTTTGTGAAGGGAAAGAAGTAAGATTAGGGTTAGGGGTATGGAGACTCTAGGAGGATAAACTCTAGCATTTCACATTTCAGACTGGCCAGCTTCCAGATTTATCATCATAGAAAAAAACAGTATGTTATGCAAGACAGTAACTGAAGGAATTATTCTGCATGATTACAGAATATGGCTAAAAATGACATCATGACCAATTACAGTTATAACTCAGAGGCCACGAGCCCACAAGAGCATTTAACAAGTAACTTCCATCTCTTAGCCCTAGATAACAGTGCTGGCTGAAAAAAATCACAGAGCCTTTCATTTTAAAGAAGTCCCTTCTTCTGCCTCTCCAGCTGCTCTTTCACCTGAATGCCTGGTATGAGAGGATGTGGGCATCAGGAGAGATGGTCTTTCATGAGGCTTATTTAAGGTCTTCAGGACTAACACCCGTAAATTGTAAGAAGAAAAAAAGAATTGTACAATGTATCCTTACAAATTATTTTGGGGATGGAGAAATTTATTAACTGCTGGGAGTCACTACCTGGCATTTTTAAAAGAATCAATCTTCTACCTTGTCCTGTCACAGGGTCACTGAAAGTCAGAATCTCAAAGAACTCATCCAAATAGATTTTCCAGCATCCTGGAGCCGTGTGGGCCAGGAAGGCTGGTTAGTGAGTCAGTTAATCCTGCCCTCTGCACATTATGCAGCCAGTGAGAAGGGCAAGTGTTCCAGTGGGAGGGACGCCATCCAGGCAGCCTGTGTAGAGGTGGCTTTTCTCATAATCAGAATGGAGACTGAAGTGCTGCACCTGTGATAATGAGCCTTTAAGATCATCATGTCTAAACATTCTCAGCCTTCTAAAAACGTAATATTTCTTAAACATAACTGTTTAAGCCAAACAGTGCCATTCAGCACAATACGTCTGAAAAAGAAAGCCACACACTCTTCTTGCATTTGTCTTTGTGTCTCTTTTTGGCAGATAATTCTATTTTTCATTTGATTTAAGAACATGTTTTGAAAAGGCCAGTCTTTACAAGAAAGGAACAAGTCCTGCAAATCTTCACACTCACAATTTTAATAGGTATAGATATGTGAATAAGGATTAGAAACACTCAGCCCTTGCTTAGCATTAGTGTGTGGGCTCAACTTATGCTCTTGCTGTGAATTGGCAATGAGATGCAAAGCCTTTTGCCTCTAGGGCTGTGGTTCAAATGCAGCCTGGGTCATCGGTGGCTCTACGTAAAATGAGGGGGCTGTTTCAGTCCAATTTCACCCTCTCCCTGTTAAAAGGCAAGCAGAGAATTCAAGGTCAGAGTGATCTCAGAGTCTCTCATCCTATTATGAATTGCTATTTTTTACTTACAATGCTATACCGTAGAGCCTAGAGACTTCTGCCAGGTGCAGGGGGCCCTTATACTAAGTAAAACCACATGCAGCTCAACTTATTTACAAATAAGACGCTGGACAGGTAATGAACAGAGGAACAGCAGCAAAAAACGTGGTAAGGAGTCTAGAGGTCAGTATATGTGAGAAGCAGCTGAAGTTCCTTGCTTTGTTGAGCCCAGAGGAGAGGAGACTGTGGGAAGGCTTCCTGGAAGCCTACAGATTCCTCACAAGGTAAGCAGATGGGCAGCATTGATCTATTCTCTTTGGGGCAGCAACAGGGCCTGAGGGAACAGCAAGGAGCTGCATCAGGAGAGGGTCAGGTTGGGCATTAGGAGAAGGTTCTTTACAGAGGGTGTTTGGGCTCTGGAACAAGCCCCCTAGGGCTGCAGTCATGGCCCCAAGCTGCCAGAGTTCAAGAAGTGTTCAGACTCAACCCCTTTGAGCCCCTATCCACTCAGGATATTCTATGATTCTGTGACTTATTCATAGGACAAGAGTGATGCCCAAAGCAGAGCCCACATTTCTTGACAACCAGACAATACTGCTTCCTTTTTCACAGGCAGACACAGGTAAAACCATGACAGCGATCATATCCCTGGTCTTTAGCTTTCCAGTGGGTAGCCTGCGCAGTTCCCAACCTTTCAGTTTTTGTGGTATTCTTCAGTAAGGTGGGGATAATACAAAACAAAGTGTATGACAGATGAAATGCATTAGCCACAACAATATTAATGGATGATAATGTATACAGTATATCATTTTATCACACCATTTACATGTAAGTTTGTTTGGTGTATTATCTTTGACACAGTGGAAGATTCATAGATCAAGAGAATTGGTGTAACCCAATTTCATATGTTTTGTTGGATCTTCGAACAAAAGTGGATGCATTTTGAGTATACATTAAGAAACTGCTGCATGAAGAACTTCCTTACGACACCTGGCGCCTACTTTTATGGCTTATTTTGTCAGATTGTTTCTTCTATTCAAAGATTAATTTTCCCACTTGCTGAATTTGTTAAATCTGAACATTTCAGCCAACGAAGAGGTTTTTAGATCTGAGTTTTCTAAGGATTAAACATCTCTGTAGCAGAAAAAAAACATTGCTCAGTCAATACAGTCAGACTGGTTTGAAATCTAGCACTTGTTCTCCGCAAAAGGTTAAACTTTTTTTATAAAGAAAAGTCTAAAATTGAATGTGGCCTGACTTCCAAATGAACCAGCTGTAATGGACACTGATCTCATGCACTTACAAAAATATTCTTTTTATCCTAATTTTAAATTTAAAGGAAATATTGTCTTACAGCTCTACGATCAAGTTATATGCTGTTCTCAATTGAGTGGCAGTCTCCACTCAAATGCGTTACACTCTCTACTGCTTCTGCTGAACACACAGACTTCCTTATGCTGGACTCAACCTATTATTCACATCATTTTTATTAGTCACTTCCCTTGGTAAATGATAATACGAAGCAAACTTCCCTGAGATTTTCTATATGCCTAAATTAGAGCTTAGGTCACAGCATCTTCGAAGCATTCCAAAGCTCAGGTAGTTTTGAGTAGCACAGTTAAAAACTAGCATAAAATAAAATAAAATAAAATAAAATAAAATAAAATCCCAAAGCACAGATCCAAAATGAAATGTTCCATGGCTAAAATCTAGCTTTGTACTGTGGACTTAGTATAAACTTCTGCAAGTTACCTCTAGGTTGGTTAGATCTGGCGACATCTAATGAGTCTCAAATCACCAACTCAAACACCCACAGGCTTTTAAGTCCTTTCCCAATATACTGGGATTTTTTTCTTTTGAGACTTCCATGCCAGTTTGGAAAACCTAAAAGTTTCAAACAGTTATTGTGAGTATGCTCTGTCTCTGTTCTTATAGGGTATTGCTGAGGGCACTGGTGTAGGAAAGGGAAGATGAGCAGGACTAGCTATAAGACTGGGCACCGTGGGATGATCAGCTCTCTAATGGATCAGCTCTGCCTCAGGAGCACCAAAGAACCTGCAGATGGAGGAACAAACTTCCGAACTTCTCTAAGTTTGCTCAGTGGAAAAATATATATTAAAAATAAAATAAAGCCCAGATAAATGAACAAAAAGGCAAGACAAATGGGCAAGGAAAACGAAAAATATAAAGGACCTTTTCAAGCTACATCCCTGTTACCTTTATTTGTTCTCAATGAACTGATATTTCTTGATCCTCAAGATCCCCCTTCCTTAATGAGGTAAAACAGCAGATTATGAAGAACACTTTTTAATGAGAATTCAGGAACATTTCTGGGTTGGCTGAGAAGTATGAAAGTATTTAACCTCAGTTCAGTGGACTGCCCTTTATTAACATTTTTCTTCCAGTGCCACTCACATAACTGCCCTTTCACAAGCCCCGTCTCAACTATTTGGTACTTATAACTTGGTTCTAGCCAGAGGGTACATTGCAGAATACAAATCAATTGTTGGCTCTATTTCTCGTGACTAAAGGATTTCATAGGCTGTATTTTTGTAGAAAGAGACACCTCTAAGAAAATAGGACTTCGTGATTAAAATGTGGCCATTTTTCTTCCTGTTCAGCAGTAAAATAATAGCAGAAGAGTTCAGAAGACCATTCATTCAGTGAGCACTGGCAATACAGCACACCTCAGCTCTCAGCTGCACACATAAATGTGTAAACAATGCTGCTACCAAACACAGCACCTTGTCAGAGATTAGACATGTCTTGAGGGAATGGGAATGGTGCCATGTTAGCACCTTAACAAGAGAGTCGAAGCAGAAGAACAGTTAGCTTCCTCTCCAGTTTGTCACAAGCCTGTCCTGGAAATATTTTCCTAGAAGCATCCCCGTCTGGGATTCCATTCCACCAATTCCTCCCGGTAAGCTGCCAGTGTGCCACTTCACTGCCAGCTCTCATGGTGCTTTTGTCATGTGGACACTTGCCTGCCAGGAAGTGGATTGAAGCCATCCACATACTTCAAATACACTGTTGCCCAAGCTTCAAGAGCTAATGATAGTTAATCACATCGAGTCTGGGCTGGACTGAAGTCCTGTAGTTACTGTAGCCCCGCTTCCCACTGTTACCTTTGAGCTGATCATTCCTACGGCCCAATACACATTTGTAGTTCACCGTCTTTACACAAGAGGAATGTATTTGTATTTAAACACTGTACAAAGGAAGTCCAGCTACGGCTAGAAGAGGGGATCAACGCTGCTAGTGTTTTAGTAAAGGACATTAAAGAAAACTCTATGAAAAAAGCCTGATAGGGTTTTGTTATTCATGTGGGACAGCAAAGATACATCCCAGAGACTCCTGATAAGTCAAGTGTATTAAGCAGGATTCCTGCTTGTGGAAAAAAGAAGAGCAGATACCAGGTGTACCTCTAAGCCCATACTCCAGAGAGCTTTCACTTTCGGACCATTGCGCAAGGTTTAGACTAATGCTTTTGAGAGCCAAGACACAAATTCTCAGCCACAGCAATGAAAAGTCAGACTTCAACCCATTAGATGTGTACTAAACTCTGTCCCTCAGCCATGGGGCACAAAAGAACTTTTTTTAAAGGACTATTCCTTTGCCAGTTTCCCACTGCCAACATTCATTAATATCCCAGTGCAGCTTGCAGATGCACTGTACCTGGCACATTTGGATGCACAGCCAGTGCTCATTCTGCCGGGACATACCAGAAATGCTCAAAAGCAGCCAGGAAAAAAAGGAGAACGTCCATTAGGAGTCACAATGCAAGAGCTACCGATTCTCACAGAGCAGCACCAAGTTTTCACACTGAGCCCCTGTGTTTCTATCTCAGGTTGAATTCTTGCATTTTTGCCTCAGGTATGATTGTAGACATCAGCACAGACAAATTTTCAACACTTGGCAGGACAGATGAAGTCAGTAGATTCCCAAACTCCTTAATATCAGAGTGAGTTTTGCTGCTGGCTCTCAATAAGCCAAGATTTCATTACATTCTAGTATTGAACTGAAGTTCATGAAATAACACACTTGCAAATAAAAGCCATGCATTAGCCTCAGTTCTTGTCATGAGTCATATCTCATGGTCTGAAACAATTACAGCAGAGATACAAGATTTAGGATTTGCAGACTTGAACCAGCATTGTTGGAACAAATTAAGCTATAAGCATAGCTAACGAAAAATGCAAAACAGGTTAACAATAACCATCCTTATCAGAAGGAGAAGACCCATCTGGAAGCATATATGAACATCAGCTATCAGAACCGGAGGCAATCTCACAGTCTTGAACGTGTACAATTCCCTGCTAAGAGGAGTTCTACTGTGACATAAAAAATTAGGAGATTTTACTTGCGTATTTTGTCGTTTTCAGTTGCTGCACAGAACATGTAATCCAATTTTTTAGTAGTCCTGTCAGTTTTTCTCCCTAAACCTTAAGGTAATTACAGTAAACTAATACACATGCATGCACAAATCACACAAAAACCCACAAAGGAAGTTTGAAGTAAATGTGTAAAGGAAAAAACTGGCCTCATGGCTGCCATTCAGTCTTCTACTGCTAAAACTCAAATGATACAAAAAGAAAGACAGTATCTCCAGCTCCTGAAATCAGCAGAAGTCTTCACTTTGGGAAATTTTTGTCTACATAATGGCTCTCTCACTTCAGCAGTAAAAAGAAAAGATGGTTTGCTTTTGCCATTCACGTATAGCATTGTTTTACAATTCGCAACTAGCAGCATATAGACTCTAGCAGATGCACAAGAGGCTGTGCACTACCACAATGCAAAAGTTTAAGCAATCACAACTTGACAAAATCTTACTCCACATCTCATTAGCCTGGGAGTTCAAACTCCCCTAAAAGCACTTTGTTGAAGCAGACAGCTTGCCTCCTACAGAACATTGGCTCTTCCTTTGTACGAGGAATGTTACAGGGAAATGATTAAATGGAGGAAGATATTTCAGTCAAGAAGATTTGGCAGAGGAGGGATATTAGAGAATATGAAATCTTGAATGTCACAGGGAAGGTGAGTAAAGAATGACTAAATGACTTTTTCTGCCTCTGACTCATGCACGAGAGACAGAAAGCGACTTAGTAGAGTGTTCAAAGCAAACAGAAAGTGCTTGATGGTACCCCTTCACAGACTGGACCAAGATGTGAAACTTCTTGCCATAGGATATTGCAAATATCAGAGCTTTATATACATGAAAAAAGAGGTAGGACATAATAATGAAATTATTTAAAAAAAAATAATTAAGTAGTATGAAACTTTACTGTACTACTTCTGAGGAAGTAGCTTGGGAAGACTGGAGCCTCAGACAGATGAAAGCAATAAGAAGAAGTAAACTTAGGATGTATTGATGCCACAATATATTTACCCTGTTCATGTTCCCTTATCTGAGCACCTGGTAGAGCAAGAACACAGACCTTTGGTCTGACCTAGCTAGGTTGGTCTCATGTTTGCATCTCTTCATTGTTTGCACTTACCTGCAGACTGCTATTGAACTTCTATACAACTCTCCCTGTAATGTTTTTGAGATCTTTGCGTTACTTTTACTTAGCAGTTAGTATGGATTTTTTGAACTTCAGGAAAAGCTGTAAATCGTGACATTTGATAAGGAATAGAGTCCATAAGACACTGCAATTCAGAGTCAAATGAGCCTAAATCTTGAAAGCATGTGAGTGTGTGTGCATGAGAGAGAAAAAATGTGCTTGTGAAAGTAACAGCGTATAAAGCAGATATTTTCCATAACATACACTGATGAACAGAATTAAGTTAATTTATAAACTGTATTCAGAGCTGGTAGAATTTCATGGCCAAATTCTGTGAAAGGGCTGGGAAAAATCTTTTCCAATTTATTTTACACTCCACAGTGATTTTTCTAACTAACTGCATGTGAATTATTATATCTCGATCTGTATATAGAGCATTGAGCACTTTGGCTCATGCCCAGCAAAGCAGTTAAAGGAAATGTCCTGCTGAATTCACAAAGACTGTTTGCATTCTTAAAGTTAAGCATGTGCTTAAGGGCTTTGCTAGATCATAACCAAAGATCTCAGGAGCGGTTGGCATGACTGATACCACAGAGAATAGAAGAAGAGGAAAACAGCAAGAAAGATGTCAATAGATATATTGACATGAATTTGGAATGGTGCTTAGCATTTGGGTGCATTAAGAAAAGACAGATCTAAAAAGCCCAAGAAACGCATCTGAGAGCCTGTGTTGACTTCTTAAGAAAATACTGCTTTCTAACAGCTGTATATCAAACACTGACATTCAAAGGAGAGAAACATTAAAACGTATGCTGCAGCACCCTCATCTCATTATTTTGTCGTGTGTAACAATGGAGCAATTTTTAGCACATAAAATGCTAATCTCCTTCTGGTTCCCAGGTACATGCTGATCACATAGTCACAGTGCAGCTGGCACCTCCGGAAGTTGTCTAATCCAGATCAGAGCAGGATAAGCTACAGCAGGTTGACCAGCAGGGCAGATATTCCTAAGAATGGAGATACCACAGCCTCTCTTGACAACCCCTCCTAGCATCTGACCACCCTCAGAACTTTCCCTTCCAGCTGTACAAAACTTTTGCTGGTGGTCTCATAAACGCTTGGGCCTTCTTCCATACATGTGCTACAACAACAACTAGATCCTAAGATTTCAGAAGGATTAGCCACAGAAATGAAAAAGGCACGAGTGTAAGAGCTTTCAGGACGTCAGTTGACAAGTCAAAGCAAGTTGGTCAAGTTGTAGCAGAAAGAGAAAAAATCTCAGGCAGTGTTTTACTGTAGGACTCACAATGCCATTATACAGACATCACAATATGTGTGTACATTTTTCCCCTTGAAATTTAGAGGATTATGCATCTTAATCCTCTGGTAGGTTTGAAATTTTTTCAGTTTTAGCTGTGGCACTTCAGGGCTTTTCAGGACTCACCTGCATTCTAACCCACTTAAATTCAGCTACTTTTCTCACTAATTCCCATCACAGCCAGAATCTCACTTTCTTCTCAAAAGCACAAAGCTCCAATGCTGATGAATTTTATAGGAATAAGTTTGAGCCCTCAGAGAACAGCAAACACATGAAGGCAAAGTTGCATGATTAACTGAGGCTTTGCAATTACTACACAGATAGCATTTTGATATGTGTAGTATTTTCAGCAACTTAGCATTTATGTGTGTAGCACACAGCTTTATCCTTAGCAGTTTATCATCCAAAACTGTATTGTATTTATTCAATGAGTCATCTAGTCACAGCGCCTCGCAATTTCTGAAGCAAACGAATTTATGTATTATGACATGAAATGTACTTCATTCATTGATGTGCCTCAGTTTATTTACGATTATACTTCACAGGAGATGAGTGAATACTCTATAATACATTTCAAGAGGTCAATGCAGCCTCAACAATAGTGTCTTCACTCTGCATAGACTAGTAAATCTTTGTTGAGGGGAGAGGTGGCTGGGGTTTGTATGCTCATCATGACCTGCATGGATTAGCAAAGTGCAAAGGTTCCAGTGAATGTATATGTACAAACATACATCTGCAGTGACCTTCGGGGCATGCTTAAAGCTCATCTGCTTCCCTCAAGGATTTGAAAAGATGGGGAGGAGGATTAAAACAGTGGTAAACTGATGGAAAAAGAGGACTCAACTTCTAATTTGCTGGTCTTGTTAGTAAGACAGGAGTTGCTTTTGTTTAGCTAGAATGGAGCCGCTGTGGGGTGTTTGCGTCTTTCACAAAAATAAGGCATCTGGAAAGTAAATGGCAAAATCACTCTGCATGAATTTAAAGGCACAAAACAAATGATCTACAAATCAAAACAGCTACCTAAAGAAGAGAAACAGTGTAGTGTCTCTATAGTATTTAAGTGGCTACAATATGATTTTAAAGTGGAATTAGGCCAAGTTGACTTGACACACCTTCCCTCTTTCTCTCACAGCACCAGCTTTTCAAAAGATTTCTAATCTCAAATTCTATATACCTTCTTTTCAGAGTGGCCCAGCTGCTACCAAAGCCACTACATTCATCTGTCTCATCAGCAGCGCTGGTTTGTGATGTTTTGGTGAGACCACCAAACTACAGATGATGTGGTGGGAATGCATGGCTTTTCAGTGGATGGCTGAGCAAGCTTTTCCTCACACCACTTCTTTCCCATGCACTGTATCCTTTGTGCCAGGCTCAGTGCAGCTTTGATACAGCACAACACAGTGTAGCAAAGCTGGTGAAAAAATGTGAATCATTTCCTAATGGTTTAGTGAGCTGAACTGTCTGACTGAAGAGTGAGAAGATGGGAAAGAAAGGAGACGGCAGCACGCCAAGATGTTAGAGCCACTATCTCTTGAAGTCTTATCCTAAGAAAGAAACTCAAGGTAAGTATACCTTCAGGCAATGAAACTCAGGCCTGTTTTTCTCAAGTGCTTCTGCTAACTCCAACAGTGACACCTTAACAGTCATATTCTCAAAAGGACAGTGAGCACCCAGGGTGCTGAAGGTTTAAATTTTCCCCCCTTCCTTTGGTGCCTATTTGGGAAATGAGCTTTTTGTAAAATTCCAGCTTTACTCAATAAGTACAAATTCTTAGTTAAAGGCACTAGCTATGGAAAGCATGGATCTTTCATGCGCTCATACAGCATTTGTTAGAGCAGGCTGGCTGGCTATAAAGTGTCTGTACAAAGAGGTGATTGCTAGTAACTGCCCCCAAAGCTGATGCAGCAGGGCATAAAATGCCACGAGATGATGCGTCAGCATTCAGAATGCAACCTGGACATGCACCTCTTCTCCAAAAAGCATTTCTTACTCTGTTTGAACATCAGTGCTCCAGGCTAGGCAGAGCTCCTTAAAAACCTATTCTGACTCTTGATAAAATTGTTAGCACCACACCTGAACCCAAAGAGATGCAAAGACACTGTCCAAGGACTCCAGGAAATGATGTAATCAGCAAACCATTTACTATCTGTATGCTTTACCCTTAGATACAGCCAAGGTGCTCAACTCTGCTTTAGACACCCTGTTAATCTTATCTCATTGTAAAACAGTACTTCTTTAGGAAGGTGAAAACACTTAAATCCTAAAAGGTTTAAATAGGATTCTCTAAGGATTTATAGGCACCCAGGTTCAAGCTACCAGACTGATGACAGGAAGGTGGGCACAGCAGTCTCAGGGTTTGGCTGGCATGGCTGTGCTCACAACAGCTTCACTGTCCCACCTCCACTCGAAACAGTTGGCAGAAAGGGAACTCTGCCAGGGCCTCGGCCGCTCGGGTTTGCAATCTGGCACATTATCACAAACCACTGAGAAAGACACTGGAATATAAATTGTGGGGCCTGGAGGTAGGACGTGGACTCTGTCATGCTGACTCTTTGGCATCCCCTGATGAAGCCTCCACAGGCCATAGACAGCTGTTGCCATGCGGTGAGGCAGCCATGCTCTGGAGTGACAGGCTTGCCCTGCAGGGTGCAGGGTTCAGGGTGGCTGCAGGACCTCCAACCATCTCCAAACATCTCCTCTGCTCTCACAAGCAAAGGGAGTAGATAGAGAAATGAGTGCTTGTCTATGAAGGCAGTGCTCGAAAGGAAGCAGTTGGGCACTCTAGGGCTTGGCTTCCAGCTGCCACCTCAGAGGTGTTGGGGTGGTGGTGCAGCTCTCCTGATGTCTCCCTGCAGCCCTGACCTTCCCATGCTTCTCCTTGCTCATTAACACTTGCTGACTTGGTAACGAGCATCAAACTGCAATTTAGAGCAGACAAAAGAAGAGTATAAGGGAGAGTAGGAGGAGCAGGGCAAGGAATAAAAAGCACTGCTCAGCTGGCCTCTCTGGCCCTAAAAGCTGCTCCAAGCATCTCTCAGCCTAGAAATGTGGCTTGCTGGCTCTAGATCTCATCAGGGAGAGATCTGGCTTTCCCTGACATCACCTCCAGTTTTGGTCTATCAAGTCTCAGTCACAGGGCTGGTTTCCAAGGTTGATGTGGGGACAGGATGTAATGCACCCTCAGTTTTGCATAAAAACATTAAGTATTGTGAAACCACCTATCCAAAATGTGATTCCATTGCTCTGTTTGTATGGCCTGAGGCTGATGTTCGCTGGGCCACAAATATCTCACAGCCTTTCAGAGTCAGACCAGCCTAACCCATGGGCATGCTGAAGCCTGCTTGTGAAGGAGGGGGATGTCTTCATTCCAGACATTGCAGACCTGCACAGCTCCCCGTTATCTGAACTTGCTGCTTCCTTCCTATTGTTAATTTGTTCCTTCCTGTAGCTGTTTTGTACCTCAACTTTCCTGCTATCTTTAAAGCTAACTCATTGCAATGTGTTACACAGAACATTGTTTAAAGACTGGTTCTGGGACTGGCATTAGCTAGTGAACACCCAAATGAGATACTCTGGCCTTTTCTTCAAGAGTTTGGGTTCAAAAAATAACCAGATTATTTTATTTTACTTGGAAACTGTGGGATATAATGCAGTACAGTCACATTGCTTGTGAATGGAAAAAAGAGGAAAGAAGAGATCTGATCTGACTTTCTATTGAAAAAGATTCAGCAAAAATGCTGATTAGAGAACTAAGCAGAGAAGTTTTGAATAACAGTTAAGAATATCTTTGACATATTATTTCAGTAGAGTTAAACTAAGGCTAAACATTGCCAAGAAAATGGAATGGAAAAAAAGGAAGTGCAAAAAGGGGATGAAGACAACTTACAGAACATGGCAGGGAAGAAAGCAGAAGTGAACCCTTAGCAGGTGAGTGCTGACTTTGTTCAGGTCATTACTGCAATAATAAACTAACCATGGAACAGGACACAATTAAAAATCTTGCAGTTGATCCTTAATGGGATGAGAGAGAGAGAATACAATTTTCCAAACATCCCAGTTCACGTGAACCTATGTGGTCTTAAACTCATTTATGTGGAGCACTGCAAGCAGTGTAACCTGAATTAATACTGTGAGACAGAAATGAAGCCACTAATGGACAAAAGGAAGCATGAGTCTAATGGTTCGAGTGCAGGACTGGCAAGTCAGGAGGCTGGAGCAATTTGACTTGATTTAGTTACTGACTCATCTTTACAGACTGAAGGATTCACTTGTATCAAAATTGTTACTGCTTTCTGCTTGGGGTCCATTTTCCTGAAGGTATGGCCATATCGAGCCCTCTGATTTGAGCTGCTGCGTGCCTTGGCTGCCTCATCTGGAGACCATGAGCATTTGTTCATTCATTCCAGCGCAGCTCTATGAATTACTCAGGGGAAAGGGCATGATACTGTAATTTAAATAATTTACTTTAACCTTTGACTGAGGGACTGCATGACCATTAAGTAATGGCCTTTGTAATGCAGCAGGCCTTTCCTGTCCTTCTCTGTGATGGATCCTGTATTTAACACCTCACCTGGCAAAGTGTAGAACAATTTTCTCCCATTTGCCTTAACAAGGCAAATCTTCTAGCCACACCACAGACAGGCTGGCTGCTTTAACTCAGATGGCCCTACAAGTGCTGTACAAAGGATGACTCAAGACAAGCTTTGCTAATCCTGAAAACCTCTGTCATGCAATTCTTCTGCGGTATCCAGGTATTGCTGTCAGTAGCCAGCCTGAGACTTCATTCTGTAGATCAGGGTTTCTGTTGCAATAAGGACAACATCACAAATAGTCATACGTTTATGAGCTTAATTACAAACACACTGTAGGCATGCGCAAACTAGTTTTCAACTAATGCTATTAAGAATCATTGGGTTTCCTAGGCTATATTGGGTGGATTTGAATTTTCAGATTCAAAAAAGTTTATGCTTAGGAAGAAGTCTGGGACTTCTTGCTCTGTCATGAGTGCCACAGAGGAAGACAACTTGGATTACCTTAAAAAGAAGGACTTTATACAAGCAAAAGGTTACACATCTATTCATGGGGAGAAAGAAAAAAACAAGTAAAGGAAAACAAACAAACAAAAACTGGTCTGCCTTTGTGGATAATCCAAGTACAATTAGGCGTAGGATAAGAAAGATCTTGTTAGGTTCTGCCCAAAGATATCTACTGTAAGGAGCAATCAAGAGGGCTGGAGCCTCCAGCTCTGTCTTCCCTATGTCATCCAGTGATGGGCATGGTTTGGGCCATGCTGTGGTGGGGGGGATTTACCCACACTACGGCTGCATGCAGACCTAACTTGTCTTTCTCTTCTGCACTAGGTGCTGATCCTGTCAGAGAGCTCGCTGGAAAAGGTGTGTCCTATTTCAGGCACGATCTGAAACGCCCATATCTTTTCTCAAACAAAACTCCCATTGACATCAATAGAAGCTTGATTTCAGAGGTAGCTGAATTTCTAGCTAGTTAATCTGATCCAAGCATTCCTATGCAAAACACAAGGGACTGGTGCAGCCTCTCCACCTTGGGAACTACATCTCCTTGCACCATGGCTGAACTTGCCTCAAGGTCTACTGTGGAAAAGCTGAGCAAGTCTGAGCCATTTTCACAATGTTGGTGGAGTTTCACAGCCTCGAGCAGTCATTATTGCATTGGGTCGTACCCTTGAGGTAAATTATTAATAATAATAATATGTTATTTTTGTTAAAACTGACATCTCCTTTCATCTCAGCCCCATGCTCATCAAGAGCTCTGCAACAACAAAAAAGGAAAGTTTTATTTCCACATTTCCATCCCCTCATCTCATCACGCCACGTCTGCTTTGGGGAGTGAAGAGTAATCTGTGGAAAGCTTTCATGCTCTCAAACCTACCAAAACATGCAATATTAATTGGGATTATTAATTGTATTTACTGCACTAGCAAGTCTAACCTCGTTAAAGGGCAGTGCAAAGATGTGGGATCATTTCTGTCATTTGGAACATCCTGCATGCTATCTCCTCTCAGAAATCAAAAGGAAAATTACCTCACTTTTATTAATCATCCTTTTTCTTACAAGGTTTTGCCTTTTGTTTAGCTGCACTTCACAAGGAGAAGGTGTGTTTTCTGTGCTGCTTTGAGATCTTGGCAGTTAATGGAACTCTTTGATTTTTAAATAAGAGTTATTCCTCTGAGTGTACAGTATAAACCTAGCAGGCAAGGGACTGTGCCTTTAAGTTCATCAGTTTTCCCAGTGCTGTACTGGAAGGATTGGACTGAAACTTTAAACATTTCTAGCCATACCTAGCATATGTATAATTTATAAGCCACACACCGTTTGCTGTCAAATAGGCGATTGATCTGACTCGGATCTCGTTAATTATCCTCCACATACATTATACGTTAACAGATCTTCAGTATACTGTGTATCAATATTAATAAGATTATAAAACACTATTGATAATTAGGAAGAGAAAGAGACCAGGCCTTTGATTCACTCTGTTACTAACGCCCCTGCATCTCTAGATTAAAAAGAGACCACTTTTCGTTTAATAATATCAGATCAGTACATCCATCTTCTAAAATGCTTTATTAAGAGAAAGCTAAGATTTGCATCCCTATGCAAGGGGCTATTTGAAATTGATTATGGAGGCATCATTGATGTGTGAGAAATTTGTTTCTCTGTCTTGTCTAAAGGGGGGCCTAATAGGTGGGAGGGATTTAAGGTGGAGCACTGTACTCTTGGATCTTTGATCAGGAGATTTCTATTTTTCTTTGTCAGGCTATATTTGGTAAGCCAGATTGTTTTGTTTCAGAGAAGATTAAATAGGATGTCATATTACTTCCTTTTAAAAATAACAACATCTATGTCGTTGTACTCCAGAAGAGAACAGTGGAATCAAATCACATTTGTCTTTAAATTCAGATGGACCACTTCGTATTTTTTATTACCTCTTATAGTTTTTCTTTTTTTAGTCTTTTCTTTTTCCTGACCTGCCTTTTATGTTTCTATTAAGCTTGTAAGCTCATTTGTAACAAGCAAATCAGAAGAACGAGCTGCTAGCAAAGGCTCTAGAGCACTTCATATCCAACTCCAGTCAATCAGGCAAACTGTGCTTTCCTACAGATTTCATACTAAAGAGAAAGGAAAAAATCACCAAAGGATGACTGGGAAAAATGGGTACAGAATAAATCTGAGTTGCCACCCAACTTGTCCTCTATGGGTACGTCGTATACCACTATACTGGCTCAGAGATCACCATCACTGCCCAACCCAGGCGTTTTTCTATCTCTTAAAAACCATTCAACATTCAAGCACGAGAACTGCTTCAGCTTTGTCTACTGATCATGTAGGAGCCTGATTGTGGTCTTCAGCAAACATCAGAGCAACTCTTCCCTTGGGCAAATCCACACTGTGAAAACAGGGCCAGACCGAAGTTCTCAGGCTCCCCAGTTGCTCCAGAGCAATCCTGCAGAGCCTTGTGTCTGCTGATGACACCATCACAGCTCCCCTGGGGTGGCCAGTGTTAGGAGTCCTAATTCCAGCCACTACTGATATTTTAAGTATCATGTTCTCTAACCCTATTGAGATTGGATTTCTCAAATATTGGGCTCAGGACAACAGAGCTTCTGCTCTGGTGTTGTTCGTGCCACTGCACAGAGTAGGCTTCCCAGGGCAACAAACTAAAGTGAGACATATTCAGGGCTGGTCGCAGAGGAAAACTGAAGAAAACCGTCCTAGCTTAGATATGGTGCTTCCTCAGGTAGATTCACCTATCCATTTTCCTACAAAATAGTCTCATAGATGCTTATTCTGTATGACAACTATACAAAGTTTTAAATAAAAACCCATTAATTTCTGGCTTCCAGGAAATCTGCCCTATATATAAGCTGCCCATTCCCTAGAGCTTTGTGATTTTCAAGCATGCTGGGAGTTATCAGGGTTCACAGGACCGTGGAAGAGAGAACAGAGTGGTCCCAGGCTGCCTTTTCCAGCTTTGGGAAAGTCCTTTCGTATGCTCAGGCCATTTGTCACACCAGTAGAGTCACAGGGCCTGCTCAAATACCATTGTGGGGTGTTTGACTTGTTTTGTGAACAAGTAACTAGAAGACCTAAAATGCTGATGGGGGCCGCCTGGCCCTTGTACCAGTTGGAGTGAGGCTGCTGAAGAAAGAGGTAACCTTCCAGCTGTTTGATATGCCATGTCTCATCCGGTGTGAAACTGGCTTTCAAGTAAGGAAAACCAAGAGGTATGTCCCAGCAGAGACTGACTTGCCTGGGGAAGGCTGAACTGTGGCTGTAAGCTGGTACGTAAACCTAGATTAAAGTTTACATACTGGATATACAAGCAATAGAAAGGCTTTCTGAGGTTTGCAACAGGAGGAGAGAAACTTGGGAATGGTGAGGCAATATGATGTCAAAGAAATGCTCTTTTTTAACCTCTCAGATGGTTATACCATTCTTCTCTCTAGAGGGAGCCTTAAAGGAAATCATAAGAAAAAAACAGCAACAACCAACATGAAACCTAGCATGAACCAACAGGAAGAACAAACCAATAAAAATAGATCAAAATAGTGCAAATAACCACTATTTTAATCCAGAAAGGTGTCATCTAGCAGATTTTCCTGGGATTCCTGCAAATCAAATGTGGGCTGTATAGGCAGTAGGGCTTGGTCCATGCCAGCCTCTGGACAAGAGTTTGCACCACACAACCACAGCCACAGTTTACTTCTGATACCAGACGCAAGACCTGACTCAGCCACGTCATATCCACTCACACACTTATGTTCTTACATAATGTTTAGGATGCAAATAACTTGGTAAGTATTTCTGGAGAAGCACCATTGTTACACACTGTGCATGTTGCATATCCTGTAACGGCACTCATAGCACTTACATGTGCAAGGATGTTTACAAAAGACAACAGGGAAGTGGTGAAGGTTTAGCTTTTCTTTGAGAGGGGGAGAGACAGAGGAAGGGATTTCTTTCCCTCCGTCCCAAGAAATGCACTTTACTTTCCTACAGTTTTGGAGATGACTTTACAGAAAAAAAAAAAGCACAGAGGAACAAAGCTACTTTCATTAAAAACACAGAGAAGAGAACATATTTACAACACCAGAAGCCGAGCAAAAAAAAAAAAAAAAAAAAAAATTCTGTTCATTTTTAATTTAAACCACTGGAAATATCCAGGTTAAGCATGTGTGTGAATATATTTCCCAATAGAAATTCTACAATGAAGAGAAAGCACTCAGGAATTAGGGCTTCTCTCCTGCCTTTGTCGTTGTCTCTCTGATGTCAACTAGGGCTTGTTCTTCCTCTTGGCTGATGAGCATTGCAAGGCTGAGTCAGCAGAGTGCTTAGACTTTACTCATTATTTTTTATACAGTAAGGATGGAGAGGCATTGGAACAGGTTGCCCAGAGGGGCGGTGGATGCCCCATCCCACTGAAGACTGGATCAGGCTGTGAGCAAACTGTAGGTGCCCCTATTCATTGCAAGGGAGTTTGACTAGATGACCTTTAAGGGTCCTTTCCTACTCAAATGATCCTATGATACTCTGTGTCAAAATTCCTGGATTTGGGCTCAAATGTGTTATCTGAAGAGACTGGAGGTGCATGTTCCTCTACTTCCATGGCCCTACTGCCTGTAGCTATGCTAAAGCCTTCGGCCTCTCCCACTCTGGGGCTTTTCATTAAGAATCAAAAAGAGGGAAGGGAGAAGAAAATGTGTGCAATTCTTGGTGTCATCACAGCACATTCTGGAAGCGAGATCCTTGGAGGCAATGACAGTAGCCTGTATTTACTCAGATTAGGGCAGTGGTTTAATGCACCAGGGCTTTTCTGATGAATTGTGCCAATTTATGGTGTGGAACCATTATGGTGGAAATTATGGGAAGGATACATCCTTACAGAGACAATGCAGCAGGTGTCTGTGTAGCCTGGAGCAATTACTGTGTGGCCCCTTGACATGGTACCTCCACACAGCTTCACTTTGCCAGGATTTGCACATCATTAACCTGCTTGGTGCTACTACATCACATGAAGTAAAAACAAAAACAACAGCCCCATTTGAACTCTGGCACCATTTTATTTCCTAGCAAAAAAGAAGAGTTGCTTTTGCATTGAGTAGAGAAATCCTAAAGGTGAACGTGCAGCACAAATAAGAACAATAGAATGGTGGTAGCTCTGCACATCAGAGAAACAATGCTTCAGTCATTTGAAACAATACCAGTTTTGCTCCCAGCTTGATTTTGCCTGACAAATTTCAGAGAGATTTTTCTCCCCTCCTCAACTAGCCCTGAGACATCCTGCAAAAAAATGCATGCACACGAGCCATTGTCACTGGGAATGTACCAGCCTTCCATTAACATTGCTCTCCATAGGATGGTGGTTGGCAGGAGTGCTCATTTTAAAATCCAAAGGCTCATGTCTAGTGCTCCAGCCCTTATTCCCCTGAGCTTTTTCAAGCCACTTGAGCCACTTGTCTGGAGCCTGCTTGCTTTGATCTCCTCCTGCATCGAACATGTCTGGAGAGAGCTGTACAAGGGGAAAGCATGAATCAAATAGCACGTTCCCATCTCAAATCTTGCCCGTTGCAAAGCCATACCAGGAAATCGAGGAAATGTTCCAGGTTTAAGCCCCGTACCCCTCGCCAGAAATTAAAACCCTGTCATTAATCCAATCTTAAATCTCAACTAGCTGCTGCTTAAAGCGGTAATAAATATTTCATACCGATTGTGTTGCGCTCCTTGCTGTGTTTATTAAATGGAGTTTCTCATAATTCCAGTTATTCATTTTAATAGGTCAGGACTTGGCTGTGATTTAAACAGACCACTGAGGAAACAGCCGTGGTTAAACATTGTAACAATATGGATTATTAATTTAATTGGCCGGCTATTACTTGTTTTGACTCTGTGCTAACACATTTAGCTCAGTCTCTTGTGGCCTATAAACCACAAAGGTCATGACTTCAACATTCAGAAGAATGGGAAAAAGAGAATCAGGGCTGAGATTATGAGGAAAAATAGAGAAACAGTGTGGGGAAGACAGAGTGGGGAAGGCTAAGGGCTTGCTGGAGGCAGTGCAGGGCAAAAGGGGATTTATTTAGTAACTCAGCATTAGAACATCCACGAAACCACCAGTCAAACTATCAGCTTCTTTCAGTCTGCAGCCCTTCGAGGCGATTTCGGACAGTGATTTTTAGTGTAGATGGTTTCCCTACACATTTAATAACACCTTTATTTTATTTCTGATTTTTACTAATATCAGAAGTATACCACACAGAGAGCTCACATTTGGATAAATAGCAGTAATACATAAAATCATGTAAAAAGCCAACCAAGCACTCCCACCCTGGATGGTTTTGCTGGGCCCTTTTTGGAAGACTACATCAGATGCTAGTTAGATACAGTGGAGCAAAATAGCGCATTCCAAAGAGCATGGTAGCAAAAAGTGATGGTCAGGAAAAAAAATTTTTATCTTCTGTGCATAACAAACATAGTGCATTTTATGTCACAAACTACCCCATTTGAAAGGAGTCAAATGTTTACATTGATTTTTTATGCAGACCTCTCATTTACTCCTAAGAAGAGCCCTGTGTACCAAATAGCAGCAGGATATAACCCGTATTTATCTTGGCAACTGCATGCACAAACCTGGCGGTGGGCAATGTTTTCACATTCATCTGCCAAATATGTTCAGTGTTCAGCTTGCACAGGTGCTGGGACCCCACCATGAAGGAAACAGTGTAAGTAACAAAGGTGGGGGCAGATGTGTTGGGCAGACAGCAAGCAGGTATGAGTCTTCATTTTTGGCATCCTTTTGCCTTCCTGTAACACACTGCACAGGCCAGTATGCTGAAAGAACACAGCCCAGAGTCTGCAACTGCAGGCTCCAAAACCATGCAGCTAACATGGGAAATGTAGCATGCATGAATATAGCATACATAATCAATAGTAACAGCTGTCCAGACAAGCTGGTGGGATTCCAATGCTGTAAGACTTCATCCACACCCTCTCTCTTATCCTTCATACAGGGAAACCGAGACACAGAGACACTGGGAAGAGAGACACGGGAAAATAAAATGTATGGGTATACTTCAGGCTTGAAAACTTATTCATGGTGTGGCAAAGAGCAAAGAGCCAGGATCTCCCCAAGAACTCTTTCTGTTTTTTTCCTCTGAGCACCTCCTATTCCCTCTGTAGGGAAGATTCAGTGACTAGATCCAAAACTCCACTTTATCCAGCTAAAAATACCAGCATCAAACTTCCTGTAATGCAACTACTCCTTGCCACCAAGTCAGCATATATACCTTTTTATATGTAGCAATACAGACCAAAGGCCAGGACCACAATATAGCCTGCCTCCTACAGAAATCCTTTCCTGGACATCCCACACAGCCAGACTATGTGCTGCTCAGAGCCCCAGCTGCAGGGCCCTATCTCCTCCAGCCCCCCTGCCACGTAGCAAGCCACAAACCCAGCCCCTGGTACACTGCTGCTCACCCGCAGAGCCATCCTGAAGCTGCTGCAGGTGCCTTGCTGTAGGGATGCATCTTGAAGCAAGGCTGACAAACATGGCTTTCTTTTGTGGTGCCTAGCACCAGCAGCCCCTAAGGACGAGATACCCTTCCCCTCTTCTCCTCCACCCCCAGCCCCTGTACACAATACAGTATTTGTCATGGATTTGTTTTCCAGTGCATGAAGAGCACAAAAACGCGTGCTCTTTTATGATAAGGTAAGCAGAGTGACCCTGTAACATTCCACATCTGAACTCAGAACAGCATCTGCCTCACAGCTGTCCTTGTAGCAAGCATTTCAAAACACAGACAGCAAAAAAACAGCAGCAATATCTCAACGATGTAGCTGCTTACAACACAGTCCTCACCGCCTTCCAAATATCCGTGCTTGAGAGGTGACCTACAGCTGTAAAATTTGGATGTGGATTCCAACACCACCCCTTAATTTCAGAGACGTTCCAAAATGAGGTTTGCAGAGAGCTTTTGCAGAGTTGCAGGCCAATGACAGAACTTGTGGCTGGAGCTAAGTTCAGATTCTGAACACCCTGACTCACAGAGATGTCTAAGAGCTTTGGCTTGATTGCAGTATTTATGTTCCTTATTAATTGTGTGCACTGACACATAGAGTTATGGACATGGAGCCCACAGTGAAACGCTGTACACAAACAGAGTAACAACAAAGAGTTTACAGTCAAGAGATAGCTACAGAAATTGGGGAAATCCATGGAAAGAGACTTGATGGACACTGCAGTTCAGTTTTCAGTGGTTGTCTTGTCAAAGAAGAGCTGTAAGGCAAGTTTTGAAGGAGAAAAATTCAGCATTTGGCAATGTGCATGAAGAGCTCTTTCAAGAGCTGTGGGCATCTGATTCAGTAGTACAGCTACGGACACCTTAGATCAACCAGAACGAGGTCTGTGGTTTAAGAAACTAACAAGAAATGAGTGGAGAAGGGAGGAACCCTGAAGGGTGCTGGAGGTAGGAAGCAAGTTGCTGCCACTTGCTACAATAGATAGTGAAAGGTAGTAGAGACAGATCACCCAGAAAAAGGAGTGTTGTAGTTAGATGAAGAGAGCTTTTGGAGAGCTTTCTAATTGGAAGAGCAAACTAGTTCAGGAAAAGAACATTGAGACATCATGCAGAAGGGGTCAAAAAAGATAATACTCTCTTGATACCTTGCACCCAGATTAAGTCCAATTTATGTTGAACATAGGAAACCTTGAAGAGATGTCGTAGACATGATGAGATTTTAACTTAGAGAAGAGGAAACAAGTCACAGTAGAGAGGGATCAGGAAGTCAAAGATGGCAGCTGAAATCAAATGCAGGTGAAGTTTCCAAGAATCAGACACATAAGGAGGAGAAAGAGGAAACAAGCCCAGGCCTACAGGAAATAGGAATCTCATTATCTGCACTGAAGGCCATTGACAGACCAAGAAAATTGAAGGTGGAGTAAGACAAGTCACAAGGGATAACTATGGGAGATATTTAAGCTAACAGTTACAGCTGGATTCTAAACTAGAAAACGTGAACTCCCATATGAGAGAAAATAGATAAAAATGAAGAGTTTTCAGTGGAAGTTACAGATGGCAGTATCAGAGTGTCTTCATAGAGAAGCAATAGAGTTGTTCAGGTTGTGGAAATCAGAGCTGAGCAAGGAGGAAATGGATTTATCAGGGACAAAGATACCTTGGTTACAGGATTTCCACCAGAGAAAGCCTTTAGAATGAGAGCAAGGCAACGGATGCCAGGGTGATGCAGACCAGGAGGCTGATAACCACTCAAAAACAAAGAAGGGCTAATGGTCATGGCAAAGGAGATTGGAGCATGGAGATCTAACAAAGAGAGAAGTCTGAGAGCTGACCAGAATTATCCACTGGCTGGACAGCCAAAGCAGCTTTTGGAGAGCTGAATTGTGACTGAAGAGCTGAAGATGACATGAGTGCAAGGGTAACTGGAGGCAGAACACAGACATGGCACTATTAAGAGGAGGGTTGGAAACTGAGATGTTGGGCTGGTCTTTCTATAAGAAGTTACAGTTCAGTTCCACTGCCTGTTACCTAGGAGTTCTGCCCTACCTCATGAGGCAGGTCTGGGGTTTGCTGACAGGTGTCACAGCAATCAGGTCACAAGCTCCTCCTCGTTTTCTGACTTTGTCCAAGAGGTCTTCCAAATAATAACTTGGCTGCAAAGAGCCAGGAGAACATCTAATGGAAAGCGTTTTGTTTTAGTTCTAAGACTTCTCTGTCTACAAGATGCTGACAAAGATCATCATTCCTACTCTTCAGAGACTTTAAAAAGCAGGACTGTTATCTGGTGAAAACTGTTGAGAGGTATAAAAAGGTTTGTTGATATCCAAGTGCAACTACAGCTGTTGGGCATTTTTAGGGGACTGGAGATGGATGCTCCAAGTGCGACAGTGATAGCTAGTACAGACAGGCTCAAAAGGTGAAGAGCTCGGGTCTCCTGTGTTGTGACAGAGCTGGAGATCACGCAGTAAATTCCTTCAGGGAGAGAATAGTTCCCCCTTCGATTTGGAAGATAGGTGAGGATAGGGAAAACATAACAGACTGCAGTAAAAAGCAGGTGTTGGCACTTTGCTTGCTCTGGTGAGAATGACGTAATACTTACAAACAATTGGATTGTTGGACACAAGCCTTCATATAAAGAAAAACATAGAAAACACATGTTTTCACATGTTTCCGATACAAAAACCACCTGCACTCAAGTGGTTTCATGAATGTTCATGTGACTGTGAGTTTTAAACAAACACAAAGTGTAAGCAGCCAGCACACAGTGATTTGGTGCAAGGATCGGATCGCTGTGGGTGAGCAGCGATTACTCTGTAAATACTTTGTGTGTCCTAGAGTGGGCCATAGGAACATACAGAGGAAATGCCTCATTTTTCACTTCTTCAGAAGGAATGAACCTATTGTCTAGTCCTCTGGGCAGTAAGTACTCGGTTCTGAGCCCAGAAAAACTAGTGGGAAACAGACCCCAAGATCCTATTGACATTCTGCGAATTCTGTGGTTTCTCTTTTGTCAGGAGTTACACTGCTTTTGTGAGTCAAGAGAGGAAGGGAAAGGAAGAAATATTCAGAATTCTCTCCAAAATAATTTACAGGAGTACTTATGGCCTCACCCTCTGAGTATGAACTCACATGCGTGGTCCTGGAGAGTCAGGATCATTAGTTGCTGCCTGATTGTTTACTAAACCGAGAATAATCTTTTGTTTCTTATGATTATTTGTACTTTGAAAAATGTAATTCAACAAAGCTGGCTTTCTTTTTAGAGAAAACAATTGTTCATTTGAAAATATGACGTGAACAAAATATTTTACAAACTAAGGACATCTAAAAGAATGCATTTTCCAAACTGCACAGCACATGACCATATCTCTCAGCAGTCAGAAGAATGCACACGTTAAATGCACAGCTTAAAGAGAGACCTAATCACACAGGACCTGCTGGCAGTGTATATACTCAGTAACATCAGTTTTGTACAGTTAAGAAAACTACAAAATCAGTTAAAAGCAAAATTAAAAAGAAATCAGGCGTATAGGACATACTCAATTACAGCAGGGAGCTGGTCTATAATGCCCTGGTGGTTTGTGTCAAAAACAAGAAGAAAAAAACAATAGAATATTACTTGGTTTTCATTCTTACTTGCAGCTCATTTGTCGCATTAAACATTTCTGAAAGCATTCTAACTTCTTTCCATGCAGTAGATGTAAAGTAACATCCATGTGTATGCAACTTAGAGTTTCACAAGGCAAAATTCAAACGTAATATTAAGTTATTCCACCTAAATAATTCAGATGAAGCTGAATTAACGTTGGAAAAAAAAAAAAAAAAAAAAAAAAAAGAAAAAAGAGAGCAACAGCAAAATTGGTGTTTGTAAATTGCCATAATTATCTTTCATCACATGCATAAAGAGACACGTTTACAGCAGCTGAGATCGTTCCTCCATCCTTTATTCTACCAATTCCAAGAGGTAAATATGGACTCTCAAAATAATAGCTAAAAACTCAGTTATTTTTCTTCTTGTACATCTATTACTCTGGTTTAAATATCTGTATTTTTCTAAATACCCAGCTACGTTTGCAGCTCCTAAACTATCTTTTTGAATCCCCTCAAGCTTTTGAGCTTGCCTCACAAGCTTATGATTTGCAGATTCTGTTATCCCTTAATATTCATGTCCATAGAGAAGAGTGACAGGTTTGGGGAAAGACCCAGAGAATTATTCCAGACTCTTCCACTCAGATTTCATTTCTTTTCTTGATAGTCAGCACCTGACTGTAATTCATTTTGAAAAGTTTAAACAGAACCTTCTATTTTTTGCTGACTTTGGAACAAGGGCATTTGTCTATCCCTCATTAATCTTTATGTCACTTGCAAGATGGTCTAAAGAAACATCATATCATTTCCTTTCAGAGTACATTCCCTAAATAGGGGTCCACCGATGCAAACCTTGTCCATAAACATTTCTGTTAAGGTTTTCTAATGACCTTACAACACTTACACCACAGGAATAAAGATTATTAAATTGGGCCACGTGTTAGTTAGATGAAAACAAGACAAAAAGAGGCACTAAAACAGAAAGCTTCTCCTTTGACCCCCTGCTACAGAGTTTAAGGCATCAGCTTTCACTGGGATTGACTTGACTGCAACAGAATGAGTTTAATGCTGAGTCTTCCAAAACTTCAACAGAACATTTGCTGGTGTTGGATGGTATCATCAAATTAGAGCTTCTTAGACCCTTTCAGGAGTTACTGATCTCTATGGCCGTCCTGTAGCCACCAGCTATGTGCTTGCTAACACTAGCGGTTGTTTGACTACTTGCTATTGCAAGAGGATAGGAATGCATTCAGACTGAGAAATGACTTCCAGCCAAAGAGTAGGAACTTACTAACATGTTCCAAGAGTTGCTCAAATCTCATTTTTTTCCCTCATTGGACTCACATAAAGTTTTCCTCAATCCTCACTGTCCCTCAGAATTGAAAGCAACGAGATCTGAAGGATCAAGCCTGCACCTCTGTAGCAAGTATTTCTCCCCCAGATAACAGTCATTCTCTGCTTAGGATTTTCACTTACAGCAATCCATATCTGCTAATCACAGAAAGAAATCAGAGGGAAGGGATCCCTTGGTGCTTTCATTAAAAAAAAAAAAAAAAGAAAAAAGAAAAAAGACTGAAGAATGAATGACATGAAAGTATGACTTTACTGAAGAAGAAAAAGGGTACAAAGGAATGGCTAGGGATATCTCTGGGGAACCTGTATAATTTTTCAGTACTGGACTATGGCAGTGTTTTTCTAATTCTCCAAAGCCAGTCAAAACATATAAAAAGCAGGACTGGTACACAGGTACTCCCTAGTGTATTGTTTATGAAGCTCTCCAGACGGTACTTCATTGCAGTAAGAGGTGGTTTGGTGCTCCATCTTACAAAGTCTAACTGCACACATTCACTTCTCCTTTCACAGCACCATCAAGCTTGCTTGTTTCTGGATACCCACACTCTCCCACTGACATAAGAACATGAGAGTCAATGAGACAGACAGAGAAGTGTTTCCTATCTGATATGCAGCATGGTGCCAGAATGTAACCTGGGATGTCAATGCAATGTGCAGTGTCTTCAAGACAAAAAGCACTCAGGGAATATAACAGTCAAGGACACCACAAATTGAAGGACCTGGCTATTGCTATACTTCTATACTATAAAACTATTTAGTAAATGAACTAAAGTGGGCATTATTTCCCTCAGCTGGAAGTCAGAGTAAGTCAGCTCAGGCAAAGAGCACTGGGAGAAAAGAGGTAAGAAGAAAAGAGTTACTACTACAGGCTTCTGAGTTTTACCAGTGAAACATGAGGGATTTTTGGCAAGTTACTACTGCTCCCATTTTCAAAAGAGCCTTTAATTTGAGATGTCCAGCTTTCCAGGTGTTCACCTGCAGAAGTTGGCAGGCCAGTTCACTGAGCATCAGCCTGAACTGCTGAGATGGGCAGGTGGTACCAGGGAATCAATGTCAGACCTTCTAGGAAACATAACATCAGTAGAAAACGTTGACCTCCACTGCTCCACACTGTATCCTTCTACAATGATACTGAATGGCAAAGCCTCACATAATTATACTGTGGCTTGTAAAGTGCAGCAGATGGAACGTGCTACATCAGCTCTCATTGCTTTTATTACTGAAGGGGAAAAAAAGTCTCTAAGGGAAGAAGTGAATGAAATCCTGAGTGCCGTGTTACTCTGGTTAACTTCTGGGAATCTAATTACTTGAAAAGAGGTGCACTTAGCAAATCGTTATATGCTGGTATGAAAAACTGCTGAGGAATACCCCCTCCCCTCTTCATATTCTTTACCCTTAGAAAAAGAAGGCAGGTAAGGGTACATTTAACATTCAGAGTCTTTTATACTACTAAGTGAAATCAGAACAAAATATGGTAATTAATCCATTGTGCATTCAAGGATTCAGGTTTGAGCAGCAGATGGGAAAAGTTGTGGATCATAACCCCATGCAGTATTTGACAGAATATCAGTCAAATATAGTTCACACATCTTCGTGTTTCTGTCAGTCCCTCTTATCTAAAGTTAATTTAAAGTGACAAGAACTACATTAGCACTTTTCAAAGGGTACTGCAAACTTTAGAGTATTTGCCTCAAATCAATACCCACTCAGACTCCTAAATGGTCAACCTGGCAAGATCCTGAAGGTGATTTCATTTTGCTTTTATGCTAGATTTGTCAACTGTTGCTAAGGTTTAAGCATCACCCTTTAAAAAAATGAGTTCAGAAGTGCCAAAGAGAAGGTGGTACCTGCTTATTCCGTACATCCCTCTCATGACTGTGAGCACACAGAAGCTGTAAAGAAGTCAAAGAAACGTTGGCAAATCTATTTGTGCAAAGTAATATAGTTTAGATCTTAGCCTGTGGGTTATTTTTAAACAATTCCTTATATAAGGAATACCTAGATGCTCTGCTTGGGTGTGTGGCATCTACTTTTGTCACCACCAAGGTAAAGTACAATCCAAACAAATGACCCCATGCAGGTTCCCACAGAAAGTCCAGTTCTGTGGTCTCAGCTCAGAGCAGTACACAGTTGCTCTTCCAAAAAGCAGATCACTTAACAAAAATGGAAGCTCCTTCCATTTTTTCCCC
>NW_024884600.1:0-2178 GCF_019232065.1 Centrocercus urophasianus
GTCCCCATACCCCACGTCCCAATGTCCCCAAACCATCCCCCGTTCCACAGAGCTCACCCCCGCTCTCCGATGTCCCCCCCCACCTCTCCGTGTCCCCACAGGTGTCCCCGTGCTGCACCTCATCCCCCTGCCCTTCCCGTGGGTCTGGCACACGGCCGAGGACAACGAGGGCAACCTGCACCCACCCACCATGGAGGACCTCTGCAAGATCCTCACTGCCTTCGTGGCTGAATTCCTGCAGCTCTGAGCCCCCCCGTGTCACACGTTGCCCCCCTTGTCACCCCCGGTCTGAGCCAGCCGGGGTGCTGGGACGACCTCTGGTTGTGCTGGGAGCCACCAATAAAGTCTGTGGGGTCTGGCGTTGTGTCCTGTGCTGTCACCCATTGTGGGGACATCTGTGGGGACACCGTTTGGGATTGATGGGGACGTTTGTGGGATCAACCGTGGGGGCGCTGATGGGGACCAGTGACAGAGACACCCGTGGGGACGCCCACGGGGCCCACCAATGGATGGGGACATTGATGGGGACACCTATGGGGTCCAACCATAGGGACAACCATGGGGACAGTGGTGGGGACATGGATGGGGACCACCAATGGAATGGAGGGATGCAAAGAATGGGGCGCTGCGGGCAATTAAGTCCATGGGGCTTAACGAGCATCTCATTACTTTGGGTTTCTTAGGGAGAAAATTGTCCTCCAAGATGGACCTTGAAGGGACCCAAAACAGAGCAAAAATGAACCAAAGATGGACCTAAAAGGAGTCCAAAACTGACCCACAAGGGGCCTAAAATTTGACCAAAAATGGTGAAAAGGACCTAAAAGAAACCTAAAAAGGTCAGAAAATGAATTTAGAAGGGACCTAAAAAAATCTACAAGGGAACCAAAAGGGTCCAAACTGGACATAAAAAAGTTGAGCTTAAGTAGATCCAAAAGGATCCTCTTAAAGGGACCCAAATTTGATCAAGGGACTCAAAATGGACCTGAAACGAACCCAAAACAGATGAAAAGTGGGCCCAAAATGAAAGTGACCTAAAATGGACCTAAAATGACCCCAAAGGGTCACCACCCTCCCCCCCCCCTCGCAAAGGGGATCCCAAAACACACCAATCAGAGACCAAAATTTGACCCCAAATTGACCTAAAATTGACCCAAAAAAGGGATCTAGAATGACCCAAAATAGTCCCTAAAAGAGACCTAAATTTCACTTATCTTTTTTTTCTGCTGCTGTCAGAGAAAGAAATGATTTCTGTAAATGAGAAATTCCATTATTTTTTTTTTTTTTAAACGTAGGAAAAATGGGTTGAAATTCGATTTTTCTACTTGGGAAACGTTGGGTTGAAATTCCAGCTCCGGATCCAAGGACCTGAGCAAAGATCACCGAAACGAAATGAAATAAAGTGGAATAAAATGAGTGTAAATATGAAACGGCGCCTCATTTCGCAAACGTCACCGATAACGGAATCCCCCCCGAATCCTTTCTTCATTTCGTGTTCAGAAATCAGAGCAGAACGCCGACACGGCCGGTTGGTGGTGACAGAAATGGAGGTGATGTTGTATGGAGGACCACCGACCCACAGAGGTGACGTTGCGTTGAGCTGAGGGCCACCAACCCATGGAGATAACATTGTGTTGAGTTGGGAACCACTGTCAGATAGAGATGACGTTGTGTAGAGGATCACCAACCCATGAAGGTGACGTTGTGTTGAGTTGGGAACCATCATCAGATGGAGATGATGTTGAGCTGAGGGCCACCAACTCATGAAGGTGATGTGTTGAGTTGGGAACCACCGTCAGATGGAGATGATGTTGAGCTGAGGGCCACCAACCCATGGAGATGACGTTGTGTTGAGTTGGGAACCACTGTCAGATGGAAATGATGTTGAGCTGAGGGCCACCAACCCATGGAGATGACGTTGTGTTGAGTTGGGAACCACCGTCAGGTGGAAATGATGTTGAGCTGAGGGCCACCAACCCGTCAAGGTGACGTTGTGTTGAGTTGGGAACCACCATCAGATGGAGATGATGTTGTGTAGAGGACCACCAACCCATGAAGATCACGTTGTGTTGAGTTGGGAACCACCATCAGATGGAGATGATGTTGTGTAGAGGACCACCAACCCATGAAGATCACGTTGTGTTGAGTTGGGAACCACCATCAGATGGAGATGATGTTGTG
>NW_024884600.1:2278-4824 GCF_019232065.1 Centrocercus urophasianus
AGTTGGGAACCACTGTCAGGTGGAAATGATGTTGAGCTGACGGCCACCAACCCATGGAGATGACGTTGTGCATTGTGTTGAGTTGGGAACCACCGTCAGATGGAAATGATGTTGTGTAGAGGACCACCAACCCATGAAGATGACGTTGTGTTGAGTTGGGAACTAACATCAGATGGAATTTGTGTTGAACTGAGGACCGGTGACCCACGGAGGTGATTTTATGATGAGCACCGCTGACCCACGGAGGTAACGCTGTGTTAAGTGCCACAGCACACTGAAGGTGACGTTGTCCTGAGGACCAGCGGCTCTGGAGGTGACACCGTGTCGCTGAGAACCACCAAACCATAGAGATGACATTGAGCTGAGGACCACCAACCCACGGAGGTGAAACTGTTGATTTGAAGATCACCAATCAATGAAGATGACACTGTGTTGAGTTGGGAACCATCATCAGATGGAGACGACGTTGTGTAGAGGACCACCAACCCAGCGGAGGTGACACTGTGTTGATCACCAACCCATGAAGATGACATCATGTTGAGTTGACATTGCAAATTGACAACCCAAAACATGGTGTCCACCTCCCTTTGCCACCATCTTCTGAAACAAAAGGATCATTTCACCCAACAATTACAACAATGCGGTCACACAACGCATCCGTCCATCCGTTACGTCGCACTTCATGCAGTGCTACGGACAGAAATGGGTGTCCCACCACCTGGAGATGTGGCGTCACACCGAGATATGGCAGCTTTTGTCATCATTCTTAACACATTGATCACCAAAATTAAAAGGAGAGGGAAAAAAATCCTTGAGCTACGGCAGGCGTTCCCAACAACCAAAAAAAAAAGGAAACAGTGGGAGACGTTTCAACCATTTGAAGGAATTTTTACAATTTGAGGAAGAACGAACGCGGGAGCTTCTTCCTGCCCAGAGGTAAATGTGAATTGTGAGAATAAGAGGTTTCTCAATTAACAGCTGTTACAAAGCCAACAGTCGTGGAATTAGAATACACCAAGTGCAGAGGAACCCACTGGGACCATTGAGTCCAACACATGGAACATCCCAAGCTGGGAGGAACCCATAAACATCATCAAGTCCAACCCAAGGAACATCTGAAGTTGGAGGAAAACCATGGGGACCATTGAGGCCAACTCACCCCCAAGTTGGAGGGAACCCATCAAGCCCATCAAACTCCAACGACACGACTCCGTATTTCTACCCCAGCAAATAACTCTGAGAAAGATGCCAAAGCACTTAAAGTACTTCCAATTTTCTTTATTATTATTATTATTGTTATTTTTTCTTTTTTTTTGAAAGATTAGTGCTCTTTTTTTTTTTTTAATTTTTTTAAATTTTTTATAATTTTCCATAGGGAACCCCGAACTTCGTGTCACTCCTATTGCAAGCTGCACGCATCCAACACGCCCATGGCAATGAGTCATCCTGCGACACGTCGCTCCTTGGAGGTGTGAGCAGTTTGGTGAGGAAGTCTGAAGATCCTGAGAGTAATCCAATGCTGCTGGTCTGTAACCAAAGGGAAAAAATAGTGCATTTCACTACGGACAAACCGAGTCAGAATCGAGCGATGCCGCTGCCTTGATACCGGAGGTGTATGCTATAAAAGAACCGGTAAAAAAATCTTGTAAATCACACACTCATCTTTAATATCATCGAAAGAAAATAGTTAAGAATGCGAGAACTGTTTACAGATTAAAAAAATATCTTTGAAACCATCTGATCTTAAAAATAGACAATAGTAGTGAGGCTTAAAATACAACCACTCGCATCAAAATGTTCCCAAAGCAGCACCTCGCGAACCCGGGGCCGTTAGGATAACGCCTCGGTCGTTAGGAAGGTGGGGTGGGTTGGAGGAGTCACTTTGTCACAATCCGAGTCCAACACAGCTTTGCCTTTGCTGGAGGATGCTGAGCACTCCTGGTGGGAGCCCTCGGTGAGCTTGGAGGTGGAGCGCGCCATCGAGCCGCCGTGGCTCCCGTTGGTTTGCGAGCAGACGTTGCTGACTTTGGCCGCTTTGTTCTTGTGGTGGTTGTTGTACACCTTGTACTTCATCAGGAGGATGAAGATGAAGACGAGCACCGACGCCACGATGATGCCCCCGATGATGATGATCATGGTGCCCCCGAGGAACTGAGCGTGGAGGGAACGGCACTGCTTGTACTCCTCCTGGGTGGTGAACTGCACGCAGCCGATCACCCTGGTTGCAGTCAGAGATGTCAGCCCGTCGTCGTACACGGCCAGGACGCAGAGGTCGTACTCACGTCCTGCAACCAGATCAGTCAAGAAGAAGGATTTACTAGCAGCTGGGATCATCCTGGAAGAGAGAATACGTACAGTAAACATCCAAGTGGGTCAAACCTTCGGATTCCTCTTCAGTCTACTCGGCGGTAAGCGGCCCGCCGCGCGGGTTGGAGCTGGATGGGCTTTAAGGTCCCCTCCAACCCGATCTTCTGGGTTCTGTGACCTCAGAGGTCCCTCCCAACCCAACCATTGTAGGATCCCAAGGTTCTACGACCCTGAAGGTC
>NW_024884600.1:4834-8550 GCF_019232065.1 Centrocercus urophasianus
TAGGATCCCAAGGTTCTACGACCCTGAAGGTCTCTCCAACCCAACCACTGTAGGATCCCATGGTACCATGACCTTTAGGAGCTTTTCCTACCCAACCTCTTGAGGATTTCATGATTTTACGATCTTTAAGATCACTTCCAACCCAATCGTGGCAGGATCCTTAAAGTCCCTTCAACCCAACCACTGGTTGGGAACTATTGGTCCCCAACGGGAAACCCCATTTGGGAGCACTCTATGGGATTCCTGTCTATGGGGCTCTGCCCATCCACAAGACGGAGGAGTAATTGACAAATAATTATGCAAAGCACTGTTTTCCCAAAATCTGAGTTATTTGAGTCATTCAGCTGCCGCCAAGCGCTCACTTTTCATCATATTTTGTTATGGGATGACTAAGCAGAGGGGTGGGGATGGAAATGTGACTAATTACCATAATGAGCTACGTGTGTTTGTGCGCCACATTACAGCTGTGATGGACCCACGTGCGATAGAACAGAAAGTGGGAAAATGGTTCTAAATCCGCCGCACCGCTCCTGAATGAAGACCAAATCCCTCCCTTGGAATTGTATATTTTCATCCTTTCTGGTAATTTCAGACTGATTTTCAGCTTTGCGAGCAAGGAAAAGCACAAAGCTCTGATGGATGAGGATTTTTTGCTGCGTTTTTTTGGGGGAAAAAATGAGCAATTTTGGTGTGTATCAGAAATTTCACGGAAACTCGAGTTCCCCAAAGTATTTACTTACAACAAGGACCTACATTCCCCAACGTTTTCCCTAAAATAAGGACTTTTCCCCCAGACCTTTTTGCCACAAACAAGGACATTTCACCCAACTTCTTGCTCAAAACAAGAACTTTTCCCCCCTCATTTTGCACAGAATAAGAGCTTTGTTTTTCCCACAACCTTTTTTCAAAACCATGACTTTTCCCCCAACTTTTCACTGAAAAGAGCCACTTTCCCCCCAATATTCTCACGTCTCCCCGAATATCTCAAATTTTCCTCTAATTTTTCTCAATTTTCTTTGAGTATCTCGTATTTTCACCTATTTTTCTCACTTCCACCTGAATTTTTGCCTCTAATCTTTCTCACTCCCACCTCCATATTTCACTTTTTCGCCCTAATTTTTCTCACTTCTTCCTGAATATCTCTAATTTTCTGATACTGTTCTCACTTCCACTTCAATATTTCAATTCGCCTCTTAATTTTTCTCTCTTCCACCTCAATACTTCACATTTTTTCTCAGTTTTTAACTCGCTTCCACCTGAATACCTCAATTTTCCTCATTTTTTTTTCCTGAAATTTCTCTGAATATCTCCAATTTTCCACTCTTTTTCTCACTTTCACCTCATTGAGACAAACATCTCATTTTCTCCTCTTTTTTCACTCCCTCATAAGCGTCCAGTTATCGCTCTATTTTTCTCACTTCCACTTCAATATTTCACTTTTTCTCTCTACTTTTTTCTCACTTCCTCCCGAATCTCTCTTATTTTCCAATATTTTTCCCACTTCCACCTGAATATCTCCATTTTTTCCTCTGATTTTTCTCAACTTTCTCTGCAGATCTTCAATTTCCCTCCAACTTTCCTCGCTCCCACCTCAACGTTCCGCACCTCCCCTTAACTTCCCACGCTCCCACCCCAACTCTTCCCACTCCCCCTCATCTCCTCACTTGCACAGCCACGGGTTGGGGGTTACCTGTAGACGAGGATCTCGTCGGAGGAGCTGTTGTACTGAATCTGGAACATGCGGATCCCGGGGAGGTGCTGCTGCGACGGCCACTGGATGAGCGCGGAGGACGACGTCAGCTCCCCCACCACCACCGCCGCCTTCTCCTGGGGCCCTTTTGTCTCGTTGGGAAAGCTCGATTTGGCCGAGATGAGGATGTCGGACGGGCCGTTCTCCGCCTCCTTCTCACAGTTGGTGCTGTTGGCCAAGTTGGGGTACGGCGTCACCACCAACTCCACCGGCGCCGTCGATTCCCCGGCCGCGTTGGACGCGATGCAGGTGAACGTTCCCTTATCACCCAAAGAAGTCCCCACCAGATCCAACGTCCCGTTTTCGTACGACGTCGTCCTGGAGGTGTTGGAGACCAGCTTCCCGTCGGGGGCGATCCATCGGACGTAGGGGTCGGGGTCGCCCACCGCTTTGCACTTCAAGGAGACGCTCTGCCCCTCGCTCACAGCCACCTTCGGGGTGCGGTGCGTGATCATGGGGGGCTCGCACACAAATTCCTCCTCTTTGATGGACCAGAAGTATTTCCCCATCAATTCCGGCGGCGAAGCGCACGTCTCCAAATCGTCCTCCCTGGTGAGACGCCTCAACCAGACCAACTCGCAGTTACAGTGCAGAGGGTTCCCCCCAAAACTCAGCACCAGCGACGTCAGCGGGGACCCTTTGGATTTGGCATAGACGGGAATCCTGGAAAAGAGTGGATCCGGAGGGATCTTCTTCAGCTTGTTGGAGGTCATGTCCAAGCGGGCCAACTTGTGCAGGTTGGAGAAGATCCCCTCCGGGACGAACTCGATGAGGTTGTGGTCCAAGCTGACCGTGTTGACGTTGGAGAGCTTGGCCACCGTTTCCCAAGGAACGTTGACCAGATTGTTGTAGGACAGATCCAGGTCCTCGATGGTCTCGATGAAGTCGTCCAGCGATCTCGGGGAGATGTAGCTCAGCTGGTTGTTGCTCAGGATCAAATGGCGGAGGTTAATCAACCCTTTGAAATGGTCCTCGTTGATGTAGGTCAGCCGGTTGCTGTCCAGGTGCAACGCGTGGAGGCCCTTAAGATCGAAGAAGGCGTAAGGCATGATCTGACTGATGGTGTTCCTCGACAGGGTCAGGTGGATGAGGTTGGTCATGTTGGCAAAATCCTTCCGCCGCAGCGTGGTGATGAAGTTGTCCATCAGCCGCAGCTCCGCCGTCCTCCGGTCGATGCTGGGGGGCACGAAGAGGAGCCCCGTTTTGGTGCAGAGGATGGTGAAGGACGGGGAGAGGTTCTGACACATGCAGCGCTTGGGGCACAGCATGGCCTTCACCGCCGCGCTGACAACCAGCAGGCAGACGAGCAGCCTGTCCATCGTAGGAGAAGGGCAGACCTGGGGGGAGAGCAGTGGGAAACGCTGTTATGGGGCGGCGTGAGGCACTCTGTGTTGCGTCTATGGGGCAGCTCTGTAGGTTAGGGTTATCCTTTAGGATTTACGCCGTCGTTTCGCCTTTATTGGGTTCTATCTGTGTGGTCCTTATTTCCTATTTACGTCACCGTTCCTACCCATGCCACCATTTCCTATTTACATCATCATCATTCGTATTTATGCCATCGTTTCCTATTTTCTGCCATCATCTCCTAATTCATGCCATCATTTCCTATTTTCTGCCATCGTTTCCTATTTTCCACCATCATTCGCTTTCTATTTATGTCATCATTTCCTATTTTCCACCATCATTCACCTTGTATTTATGTCATTTCCTATTTTCTGCCATCATTTCCTATTTTCCACCTGTATTTATGTCATCATTTCCTACTTTCCACCGTCGTTTCCTATTTTCCACCATCATTTCCTATTTTCTGCCATCATTTCCTATTTTCCATCATTCACTTCCTATTTATGTCATCATTTCCTATTTTCCACCATCATTCACCTTGTATTTATGTCATCATTTCCTATTTTTCATCATTTCCTATTTTCCACCATCATTCACTTTCTATTTATGTCATCATTTCCTA
>NW_024884600.1:8560-11006 GCF_019232065.1 Centrocercus urophasianus
CCTATTTTCCACCATCATTCACTTTCTATTTATGTCATCATTTCCTACTTTCCACCATCGTTTCCTATTTTCCACCATTATTTCCTATTTTCTGCCATTGTTTCCTACTTTCCACCATCGTTCACTTTGTTTTTAAGTCATCATTTCCTGTTCAGCCATCGTTTTCTATTTATGTTATCATTTTGACTTTATTGTGTTGTATCTACACCGTAATTTTCCATTTCCGTAATCATTTTCTATTTATGTCATTGTTCATTTTGTATTTATGTCATCATTTTCTGTTTATGTCGTAATTAATGTTGCATTTGCGTCACCATTTCGTTATTTATCCCACTCAGTCTAAAGAATTCCATTCTTTTTTCCCATTGTCTAAACAAATCCATTATTTTTCCCATCCTGCCTCAATAATCCCATTGTTTTTCCCATCCTACATGAAGAATTCCACTATTCCTCCCATTCCTTCTCAAGAATTCAATCATCTTTCCCATTCTGTGTAAAGAACTCCGTTATTTTTCCCATCCTATCTGAAGAATTCCATTATTTTTCCCATTCAATCTGTAGAATTCCACTATTTTTCCCATTCAATCTGAAGAACTCCATTATCTTTCCCACTCGACTTCAAGGATTTCATCCTCTTTCTCCACTCTGCGTTAAGAACGATCCTTTTTTCCCCACTCTCCCCAGGGCCGTTTCCTTTTGTTATTTCCTTATTTTTCACTTCCCTCAGCCAGCAGTGCTTGGAGATAGGAATATTTTTAGCAGTGAGAAGCATTTGCTGCTGAGCGTCTGCATTCCTCGTCAGCGCCAGCTGAGCGCCGAGAACAAATGTTCGTATCCAAATATGTCCTTATTTTTTCCTGTTTTTTTTTTTTTTCTGCTGTTTTGTGTGTGTGTGTTTTCCTTCCCCTTCACTCCTCCTTTCCCTTCCTTCTCCTTCCTTTCCTTCTTCTCCCCTTCCTCCTTCCCTCCCCTTTCCCTTTCTTTCCCCTTCCCGTTTCCCTCTCCCTTTCTACTCCTTCTCATTCCCAGCTCCTTTCCCTTTCTTTTCCCCTTCCCTTTCCCTTTCTTTTCTCCTCCTTTTCCTTCCCTTCTCTTCTACTTCCCCTTCCCATTCCCTTTCCCCTCCTCCTTCCCATCTTCCACTCCCCTTCCTCTTCTCCTTTCCCTTCCTTTCTCCTGCCCCTTCCACTTCCCTTTTCTTCCTCTTTCCATTCCCTTCCCCTTTCTCCTTTTCTTCTCTTTTCTTTTCCCCTTCCTTGCCTTCCTCTCCACTTCTTTCCCTCCTCCCGTTTCTCTCCTCTTTCCCCTTTGTTTCCCCCTTCCCTTTTGCTTTCTCCTTCTCTCATTTCCCTTTTCCCTTCCCCTTGCCTTTCCCCTTCCCCTTTCCCCTCCCCTCCCCTTCCCCTCTTTCCCTTCCTCGCCTTTCCTCTTTTCCTTCCCCTTCCCTCTTTCCCTCTCCCCTTTTTCTTCCCCTTTCCCTCTTGTTACCCCTCCCGCTTCTTTCCCCTTTTCCTTCCCCTTCCTTCCCTTTTCCTCTCCCTTTCCCCTTCCTCTGACCCCCCCTTTCCCTTTCTCAACATGCTCTATTTATTTCCTCTCTCTCAATGCCCGCTCAGCCCTGTGCCTCACTACAACACACTCACTGCCATTAGCAGTTAGCGAGCTAATTAAGCCGTTAATCCAAACATCTGCACCCACCACGGAACCGCCTTCAGGAAATCTCCCAGTTGGTCTCAGGCAGATCCATCTGAACGCAGCAGATAGAAACCACCAGCTCGGCACACGGCCTCAAAGCCCCAAAAAGGCATTTTCTGGCACAAAATCAATTTTTCTTGCATGACATCACTTCCCCTCCCTTCCCCCTCCTTCCCTCCCCCCCTACATGACAGCAGTTTTTCGGCGTGGCATCGCGACCCCCAGCTCAGCACCAAAGGAACCCAAGTTGAGCTGCATGCAATAATCATCAGAGCCCAAAGGACACGGTAAAGTTTCAATCAGTAGCCAATACCAGCGAAAAGATGAAGTTGTGTCGGACCCCGTGGTCAGCACCACCAAGAAACATAAGTCAACCCACACCCGATTAGTCAGCATCACCCAAAAATCCAAGCTGAGATGGAGCCGGTGGTCAACACCACCAAGAAACCCAACTGAATCTGCACCCAATAGTCAACACCATCAAACAGGCCCAAGCTGAGATGGACCCAACAGTTAACGCCACCAAAAACCAGAACCTAACCCACACCCAATGGTTAACACCTCCAAAAATGAGTAAATCTGCCATAAAGAAGTAATTCAGTTCATCATCATGAACTGAGGAGGAGGGAAGGAAGAGGAAAGGAAGAGGAAAGGAAGAGGGAAGGCGGAAGAAAGGAGGAGGGAAGGAAGAGGGAAGGAGGAGAGAAGGAAGAGGAAAGAAGGGGAGAAGGAAGACGAAAGAAGGAGGAAA
>NW_024884600.1:11016-16633 GCF_019232065.1 Centrocercus urophasianus
AAGGAAGAGGGAAGGAGGAGGGAAGGAAGAGGGAAGAAACTCTGGATTTTAGGATCGCTTCAGATTTGGCCACACTGTTTGTAATTTCTTGGAATAAAAGGTGGAGGACTTCCTTTCCTCCTTCTTTCCTCTTCCTTTCCTCCTTCTTTCCTCTTCATTTCCTCCTCCTTCCCTCCTCCTTCTCTCTTCCTTTCCTCCTCCTTCCCTCCTCCTTCTCTCTTCCTTTCCTCCTCCTTTCCTCCTTCTTTCCTCTTCCTTTCCTGCTTCTTTCCTCTTCATTTCCTCCTCCTTCCCTCCTCCTTCCCTCCTCCTTCCCTCTTCCTTTCCTCTTCCTTTCCTCCTTCTTTCCTCTTCCTTCCCCCCCTTCTTTCCTCTTCCTTCCCTCTTCCTTTCCTCTTCTTTTCCTCCTCCTTTCCTCTTCCTTTCCTCTTCCTTCCCTCTTCCTTTCTTTTCTTTTTCGATGATGATGAAAATTCCGGATTTGGGGATTTCTTCTGATGGTTTACAGCATTAAAGGAAGAAGAGATGGAGGAAAACAAGGAAATCCCAAAACTGCGGATTTTAGGATGGTTTTGGATTCTTCCTGGTGGTTCGTAATGAAGCCAGGGCTCCCCCGTGGCCCACCAGGCTCAGGGCTGCGCAGAGCCCTCGTTAGAGGGCGGCCCAATTAAAAACCCAAGAAAACCATCGTCACTGCTGACCACCCTAACGAGCTGCTCCGTAATTAAAGCGGTGCATTAAAATATCATCCGCTGCTGTTCTGCGATACGAGGGCACGGCTGCCGCCCTGCTCTCCAGACAGAAGAATTAGTTAATCATCTTGTGAATTAGAGATGGCTTTAATTACAGCTGGTGCGTCCTCATTATCCTCCTACCACGCCAAGATGTCCTTAGTTACGCTTTTTGTTCTTTTTCTTTCTGCTTTTTGTCTTTTTTTTGCTCATTTTTTCTTTTTCGGCTCCTAATCTCCTTTTGTTCTTAATCCCTTTTTTTCCTTATTCTTTTTGTTCTTAATCCTTCCGTTCTCATTCTTTTTGCCCTCTTCTTCTTTCCTATTTTTCCCATTCTTTCCATTCTTTCCATTCCTTTCCCAACCTTTCCTGCCCTTTCCCATTCCCTCAATTTCTTTCCCATTATCTCCATTCTCCCCCGTTCTCTTCGGTCCTTTCCCATTCTCTCCATTCCTTTCCAAACTTTCCCATTTTCTCCATTTATTTCCAATTCTCTCCAATCTTCCCTATTCTTTCCATTCCTTTCCCATTCTTTCTAATCCTTTCTAACCTCTCCTATTCTCTCGATTTCTTTCTCATTCTTTCCACTCCTCCACAGTCTTCCCAATCTTTTATATTCCTTCCACATTTCCCATTCTCTCCAATCTTTCCCATCCTTTCCAGTCTATTTTTCCCATTCTCTCCAATCATTTCCATTCTTTCCCATTCTCTCCATTCCTTCTCCATTCGTTCAGCCCTTTCCCTCTCTTTCCCATCCTCTCCAATCTTTTCCCATTCTTTCCAACCCTTCCCAATCTTTCCCGTTCTCTCAATTTCTTCCCCATTCTCTCCAGTCTTTCATATTCTTTACATCTTTCCCATTCTTTCCAACCCTTCCTCTTTCTCTCCCGTCTTTCCCACTCCTTCCCATTCTTTCCAACCCTCCATATTCTTCCCACCTTTCCCATTCTCTCCAATCCATTTCCATTCTCCCCCATTCTCTCAATTCCTTTCCTATCCTCTCCAATCTTTCCCACTCTCTCCATCTTCTCCCTTCTCTCCAATCCCTTCCTATTTTCCCCATTTCCTCTCCTTCCCCATTCTCTCAATTTCTTGCCCATTCCCCATTCTTTCAACCATTTCCCACTCCTTCCACTCCTTCCCTTCCCTTCCTGCTCCCATTCTCTCCAATCTTTCCCACTATTCCCATTTCCCACTCTTTCCAGTCCTTTTTTTTCCCCCAATCCCTTCCTATTACATTCCCATTCCCATTACTTATTCTCTTCTCATTACCTTATTGTTCTTTTCCCCCTTATCTCTCATTCTCATCACTTTTTATCCTTATTTCCTCTCCTGTACTAAATACAACGAAAGAAACAACAACAACAACAACCAAAACCACAGCCAATGCACCCAAAACAACAACAACAAATAATTTCACACCCCTCAACACCAACATTAAGACCCACGAGAGGTAAATTCCACCCCACAGCACACGGAGCGACGTCCCTTTTTCCATCCCAATTCGCCCCCAGACCCAACTCAGGGTGCCGAAAAGCAGAACGGTTCCCAAACTGCCCTCATCATCTATCGCGATATCGCAGAACTGCATCACCAAATCCCACCCCACAGCACAGAACCGTGTCGATACCTGCAGGAACCGGAAGAAAATCCAACATTTTCCAAACAACCCGGGTGGAATCTGCATTATTTTTAGGGCAAAGGAGCCCCGCGTCGCATCTCAGCACTTCTCCTGGGCTCGCCATCCTTTTCCCACCGACGCCAGAATTTATTTCCAAGGAGCAGCAGATTGAAGAAATCACCCCGTGAAGAGCAAATGCATAAACAGGCAAGTGGAGCAGCGGTGCCACGCAGGGGGGAAAAGGTGAGGCTGAACACGGGCAGCCTCTCATCATCCTCTTTGCAGAAGCATCCGGGTCGCACCCTCAGCCACGCGTCCAGGGCAGGCAGGTCGTCATTTGAGATGGTAATTAGTGCTGTTGATAACGAGGGCGAGACCCTGAGGACGGCAGAGCAGAAATCACCGAGGTGCTCATTAAGAGCCATTCGGGGTCACCCGGCGCCGCCGCTTCGAGTGCTGCTGGTGTGTGGGAAGAGGAGGAGAAGCAGTAAATGGATCCCACGAGGGAAATTCCTGCATCCTCCCAACAGCGTGGGGTCAGCGGGGACGGCCGAAGCCCTCATCATCTCAGCAAGTGCCCATTTGCCAAAAAAAAAAGACAGAATACAAGAGCTGCTCGAGCTCCTGGCTGACAGCCCGCCCCACATCCACCACGAAGAATCAGGAAGTCATTAAGGTGGGAAAAGACCCCCGAGGTCGTTAAGTCCAATGGTTGAGCCCTCGTCACCGACCCGCCGGCCATCACCGCCCATTGATAAAATCATGGAGTCATAGAATGGAGCCGTAGAATCGTCGTTTCGTTCATAAAATCACGGGATGGTCGAGATTGGAGGAGGCCTCCGAGGTCACCGAGTCCAACCACTGAGCCACCACCGCTGCACCCATCGGTAACATCGTGGAATTGTGGAATCATGGAGGTTGGGGACCTCAAAGGTCATCGAATCCAACCCGTCACCGCCGCCGTTCATTCATGAACGCGTGGAATCATAGAACGGAATCGTAGATTCGTTCATAAAACGAATGAGACTGAGATGGAATCGTAGATTCGTTCATAAAATCACGCCGAGGCTGAGGTTGGAGGAGACCTCCGAGGTCACAGAGTCCAACCACGGACCCACCGTCCCTTTGTCCACTTGTAACACCACAGCATTACAGAATCATGGAGGTTGGAGACCTCAAAGATCACCAAGTCCAACCACTGACCCATTTTCTCAATTTCTTTCCCATTCCCCCCAATCTTTTTCAATCATTTCCCACTCTTTCCACTCCGTCCCATTCCCCTTCTCTCCAATCTTTCCCACTATTTCCATTTTCACACCACATCATAAAAACACGGAATTATGGAACCATCGAGGCTGCAAAACGCCTCTGAGATCATCAATTCCAACGGTTGACCCATCACCTCTGTGTCCAGCCGTAGAATCCTTAACGTCAGGAGAAGATTAATGGAATCTGGGGTGGCAAAGTGGGACCCAAGGCCCAGCACAACCCCATAGAATCATAGAATCACCAAGGTTGGAAAAGACCTCCAAGCTCATCCAGTCCAACCGTTCACCTATCACCAACAGCTCCCACTAAACCACGTCCCTCAACACAGCATCCAGCCTTTCCTTCAACACCCCCAGGCTCGGTGCCTCCACCACCTCCCTGGGCATCCATTCCAGTGCCTGACCACCCTTTCTGAACAGTAACACTTCCTCATGTCCAGCCTGAATCTCCCCTGCCGTAGCTTGAAGCCGTTCCCTCTGCTCCCATCACTGATGGCACGAGAGCAGAGGCCGACCCCCAGCTCACTACAACCTCCCTTCAGGAAGTTATAGAGAGCAATGAGGTCCCCCCTGAGCCTCCTCTTCTCCAGGCTGAACATTCCCAGCTCCTTCAGCCTAAGTGCCACAACCCCAGTGCCACAACCGCAGCGAACCGCAGAACAAATTCATACGGCGCTTCGTTGGGTTGGAGGTCGCACTTTAGGAGCTTGGAGGACTTCTCCTGCCTCAATGATTCCGTAACTCCACGATGTTACGCATGGATGCAGCAGTGATGGAGCAAAGGTTGGAGCTGACGATCTTGGAGGTCAACTCCAACCTCAATCATCTCATGATTTTGTGAATGAATCCTTGATTCTATGATTCCATTCTGCTTCCACGATTTTATGAATGGTTGGTGGGGGGGTCAACGGTTGGACTTGATGATCTTTGAAGTCTTTTCCAGCCTCAATGATTTCACAGTTCCATGATGTTACGAATGGACGCAGTGGCGGTGGGTCCATGGTTGGACTCAGTGACCCCAGGGCTCTCCTCCAACCTCAACCATTCCATGATTTTATGAATGAAACAACAACCCTACGACTCCATTCTACGACTCCATGATTTTATGAATGGACACAGTGGTGGCGATGGGTCAACGGTTGACCTTAATGATCTCTGAGGTCTTTTCCAACCCCAGTGATTCCATAACTGCACGATTTTAGGAATGGACACAATGGTGACGGGTCAACGGATGGAGCTGATGACCTCGGAGGTCTTCTTCAGCCTCAACGATTCCATAACTTCATGATGTTACAAATGGACGGCGGTGACGATGGGTCAACGGTTGGACTTGAGGATCTCTGAGGTCTTTTGCAGCCCCGGTGATTCCATAATCCCATGATTTTAGGAATGGACACAGTGGTGACGGGTCAACGGATGGAGCTGATGACCTCGGAGGTCTTCTCCAACCATAGGGATCCCCCAGCGCTACAGTTATTCTCATCCCAACCCCTCTGGGGTTCCCCCAACCCCACACCCACTGCCCTGAGAGCGGAAATCGAGGCAGCGTTCAGCTGTGCCGCGCTCAGACTCCGCGCCAGCGTCAATGATGTGAAACCAACCCAATTTTCAGGCAGGAAACACGAAAGAAAGGGATCCCAGGACCGCAGGACAACACAACTTGTCACGCAGAGCTTTTCGTCCCCCTCAGCTTTGTGGTCCTCCCGTGAGCAGCGCCGGATTTCACGCACCCCGATGAACTTTCACATCTGATTGATGGACGGCGTCCCCCAGGGGTCGGTGCTGGGGCCCATCCTGTTTAATGTCTTCATTGAGGACTTAGATGAAGGGATTGAGGGCACCCTGAGTAAGTTTGCAGATGACACCAAGTTGGGAGGTGGTGTGGATCTGCCTGAGGGCAGGGAGGCCCTGCAGAGGGATCTGGATCAGCTGGATCGCTGGGCTGAGATGAATGGGATGAGGTTCAACAAGGCCAAGTGTCGGGTGCTGCGCTTTGG
>NW_024884601.1:0-39726 GCF_019232065.1 Centrocercus urophasianus
CGGCGGCGGAGCGCGGGCGGCGGCGCGCCGGGGAGCCCCGTACGGCGGCCCCACAGCCGCGGGCGGCGCCGCTTCGCCGCTCGGGGGACGCCCGGCCCCAGCGCCCCGCACCGCAGCCGCTGCCGCCGAGGTAAGCACCGAGCGAGGCCCCGGCCCGGCCCGGCCCCACCGCGGGGACCCCCCGCCCCCGCTCCCGTTCCCGCTCCTCCGGCCGCAGCCCGCGTCGCCATTTTGCCTCTCGCTTCCCCTCCCGGGAGCGCGGGGCCGGTGGCGGGACGGGGCCTCGGCACAGCCCGGAACGGGCCCCGAGCGGGGGCGGCGGCGGCGGGGCCCTAAGCGAGGTGACGGGGGCGGGGAGGAGCGGGGAGGGGGCGGGCTGAGGGTCCGAGGGGTCGATGGGCCGGGGGGTGAGCCGGCCCCGGCCGTGGCCGGGTCGGTGAGGTGACGGGAAAGGTGAGCCGGGAGGGAGGACGGGGGGCGCGGCAACCGAGGGTGGAACGGCCCGGGGCTCCGAGGTGACGGGCGGCCCTGGACGAGCGGATCCCGGCCGGAGAGGTGACGGGAAGATGCGTCGGCCGGGGCAGGAGGATGAGGGACCCGGCCGCCGGGTATGGCACGGCCCAGGCCGTGGAGGTGACAGGTGATGGCGTGACCCGGGCAGGCCCAAGGAAGTGACAGCGGGACGGGCGTCCGCCTCTGCTCGCACCGGCGGAGCCCAGCGGTGATGTGACGCACGGCCCCGCAGGTCACCGGGCAGTGGTGACACCGGGTGGTGGCTTCGGCCGGGGCTGCTGCCGCTCACTGTCTGCTGGGATTTTGTGTGTGTTTGTGTTTGTGTGTGTGCTTTTCCCATTTGCTTTTGTGCCTGAGGATGGCCGAGGGGGAGGGACTTGCTAATGTGTTTCAGACAGAAACTTTCAAACCATCAAAAGCTTCACCCGCGCCCAGAAACAGGCACTTGGGTGAAGTGCAGTGGCTGGGTGCTACTTCTGCTCGGTGCAAGTGATTTCCTGCAAAAGAGACTCATAGGGGTACTAAGGGGAACCGCTGGCCAGCGGGTGTTGCTGGATTTGGGTGATGGTGGTGATGCTGAAGGACCTCAGATGGACATCCCCTGCAGCCACCAGCTGCACTCAGAGCACTGCAGAGGGGCAGGGGAGGCAGCGACATGCATGGCATCTCCACTGGCACAGGGTGGCCATCCTTACCCCAGTGGTCTTGTCACCCGCCAGGTGCTTCCCTCTTGCTGATTCCCCTTTCTCCCAAAGGAGCCTTTTCCCATGCCCAAAAGTTTCTCTTAGTGCACAACCCTGAGCTCCTTTTGATGGCTGTCACCTGTGACGGCCTCGCTGCATCCCCACTGCCCCAGCATGCCACTCACCCCACAGCTCACTTGCCTTTTTGGCATTACCTCCATCACGCCGAGCCATCAGTTAATTATTGACAATAAGCGGAGCGAATCAATGGATGATGTGTGCTGAGATGATTGCAAAGTGCTGGGGCCACGCAGCATTCCCTGCTGGAGTGTGTGTGTGTGTGCTGCTGACCTGGTCCACAGTGACTGATACGTTTTGAAGTGTGGAATCAGTTCCCCTTTTCCAATTCATGCCAAATGTGCCAGCGGTCAGGCTGTGCCCAGCACCTCCTTGGGAGGAGTTGTGATAGAGTGAAGCTTGACCTGCAAAGATGCCTCCCCCGGCCTCCCCCAGTGCATCCCAGCACCGCTCACAGCTGGGACCTGCCAATGTCTGTTTCTCTCATCACCGGCTGCAAAATGCACCAAAACACAGTGGAAGCATGGAAAGGCACACGGCACAGGCTGTTGGCTGGTGTCAGCGGGTGTGACTCAAATCAAGTAAGAAGTTTGGATATGACTGAAGACAATGGGCTGATTTCTGCTCTCTGGCTCTGGGGCAATTCCTCTGGGATCCCCGGGGTTGTATTGATGGTCATGGAGTGGCACTTGGCTCTTGCTAGGAGGTTTATTGGCTTTTATTTTTTGTATAAGCTAAAAATTAGAGGGGAAAAAAAAAAAATCAAAGCAGTATTTGATGGGGAAAGCAAAGAAGTTTCCAACCTCCAAAACCGGCCAGAAAGGGCCTCACTGATGGGACAGAAGTGATCAGCAGTGATAGTGGGACTGCAGGTCCGGGATGGGAGCGCTCAGGAGCGATGCTCAGCCCCAGGATGGAGCGTTAGGAAACGATGCTCAGCTCATCCCTTGCTCCCATTGCTGCCCGTGCATTGCTGCTGGGTGTGAGCATGCTGGGTGTCTGCTCCCGGCAGGACCTTCCCTGCGTGCTGTCCTTCACAAGTGGCACAGGAGGGGAGGGCACTGGCCCATTTGTTCCCGTGGACGAGCTGCAATTTGGGGAAAGACTGCAGGGACCCCACTGGGTGCCCACTCCCAGAGCCGCTGCAGCTCATACCCAGATCTTCTGCTGCAGGAGTTCAAAGGAGTGGAATAAATGATTCCTGCGTTTGGCACTGAATGCCAGAGAACCTGTTGCCAAGAATGAAATTTCTCATTTGATTTGATTAACCTTTGTGTCTGCACAAACAACCCAATATTTGTCACTGGCTGAACACTTGCTGGAGGAGTTTGCCAGCTCGTCTGGGAGCATCTGGTCTGCATGCCATGCACAGTTATGCTCTCCTGCGCAGGAAGTCCCTGTTGTCACCTCTGGAAGGACACCTCAAGGGACAGCACAGCGTCCCACACTGTGATAGCAGTGCTCTGGGGGTGGGGGCCTGCAGCCCCTTTCCCCATGGTGTGGGTTCAGGGGAGCTGCTCCCCGAGCACCGCAATCCCACCGGGCACCTGGGCAGGGTGATTGGGGATGCTGAGGGGGCACATCTTTGGCTTGGATTGAGCTGAACGATGCAGACGGGGTTATGTGAGAGGCATCAGAGGCTGACAGGACACATCTGTGTTTTAAAAAATGTGTGCACATGGGAGAGAAGTGTTAAGCAGAGGTGAAAAGAAGGCAGCAGGTGGCACTTCCTGCAGTCGCACTGCTCGTGTCTGGCTGAGCATCAGCATCACTTCCCTGGCACTGTCCATAGTCTTCAGGCTGGATGTGGCCATGGGAGCCAGCAGGACCCACTCCCAAAGCCCTGACACCCCTAGGACAGGTTTGGTTCCTTGGTGCAGCTGGGCTCTGCAGCAAGATCTGAGTTGAGGGCTATAGTGCTGCATCCAGACACTGCTCACTGGTGCCCAGTCCCACACTTGCTCAGCCCAGCAGTGAATTTTGTCTGCATTGCAAGAAACTTTTCCAAACCAGACAGGCTGAGCCCCTCCTGCAAGGTGCATCCCTCATCGTGCTGCATTGTACCGGGCTGTACAGCCCACGGCACTGCACCCGGGTGGCTCACTCCAAGCAGCTGTGTTATCTGCCTTCATTCAAGTGTGAGGTTCGGGTTCAGTGTCTGAGGATACTTGAAATGAACTTGGGCAAAAGCAGCCACTCCATGGCCTTAATCCTCCTGAAGCAGAGGGGTCTCCTGCTGGTTGCTTCTGCAGGGAGCACGACCGGGCCTTCCGTGATAATTTCTGATGTTCATTATTTATAGAGAAACCAAATTGAATTATTAATACAGAAAATTTAGATAACATTAGCAATTCTCGGTTTATAACAGTTTCCCATTAATAAGGAAAATTGGAAATTTATCACTACATCTGTTCATTAAAACTCACTATTTTTTTTTCCTTTTGGTGTCTTAAATGAAAGCATAGAAATAAACGAAGAGGAAAAGCCATTTACTCTGTTACTTCTCTGGACGAAGCCAGCCCATAAGTTTTAATAAAGTCCTTGCTGTTATACGTGGAGAGGAAACCAGCTCATCATGAAAGCAGCTTTTCAACCATGGCTTTTGCATTGCTCAGCCGGAGGACAGATACTCAGAAACCTATCTTGTTTCTGCCCTTTGTGACAATGCTTCAGCTGTCAGATTTCTAATTTCCCTCCATTCCAGCAGCTCTCCTTGCTTTCAGCATGTGTTCTTCCCAGCTCCATGTGACTTCTAACGCATCCCCTGCTTGTTTCAGAGATGGCGGATTCCTATGCTTGTAAAGGTGGAAGGAAGACTGCAGGTTCCACCAAACCCAGCAAAGAGAGCAGGGCAGAGGCGAGGCTGAACCCTCCAGCAGAGCTCCCCAGGCTGGGTAAGGAACTGCTTTTCTGTCTCCGAATGTGAATGGGCTGGAGGGGACGATCTCACCAAGCATCTGGCTAACGAGATGGGTGTCTCTAAATCTGTTTATCATGGTGCTAGCTAAATGTTATGTGAAAGGGTGGAAAGGCTGAAATGAGTTCAGCCATCTGCTGCCTGCCGTGTCGTACCCCCTGGATGGAGCTCCTCGGGGACCCATGCGCTGTCGCTCTGATCGATGGTGGATTTCACTGTTCAGGCATCTCCAGACCGAAGGAGATTTTCTCCTGTCTGCTTCTGCTGAGCAGAGATGCTCTCAGCCCCTGTGTTGGGCTCACGTGTGGCTCTGATCGTGGAGACTACGTGCACCCAGGGCTGGTGGCATCTTACCAGCACCTTAGAGGTAGAGCAGACTTCGTTTCGGCCCTTCGTTCTGATTTACGTGGACTGAAAGTGATGCAGTGAAGAATGATGAAGGTACCTTGCTGCAACATCTGGGAAAGTGCCGAGAGAGTGGAAACAAGTATGGGGATTCCCTTTGTCAGGGTAAATAAGGCTTAATGCTGTCCCCAGCTGGCAGTTGGTCAGTGAGGGCATGGAGAGGCATCTGGACTGGGAGCTTTCATCCACTTAATTGATGTGCAGCGTTACCAAAAGTTTTGAAACTTGTGGAAGTTGTAGAAAGGAAAGAAGAGCTGTCCCTAAGGCAAGCTGTGGCCGTGGGCATGCTGGGCTGCTGGATAGGGGTGTGCTCTTCTGGCTGCTCTGGGATCTTCTGAATTGGGGTTATTTTGAAGCATTTAGGAGAGAAAGCCGAAGAAAAGAAAGGAGAGGAGTAGCAGGTAATTGCTGTGTTGTGAGATTATGTGGTTCCCAGCTCATACAGTCCCGTGATGTGCAGCAGCTCCATTTCATGTGGAGGATGAGGTCCTTCCCTACATAAGCACATAGGAAGAGCTGGGTGCATGGTCTGAGCGTGCACATAAGAGCAAACTGAAAATGCAGGAGGCATAAGGCAGGTGTGGTGAGCAGGAGTCCTCACAGCCACTCTAAAAGAGTTTTGGAATGAGCCCTGCAATGCTGCTCCAAAGCCTGCAGTTTGGGGGAGTGAGCCTGCAAGATCTTCCCTGCAGCTCTGGAGCAGTGAGGCTGCCTTGCAGGGCCAGATGGGAGGCCTTTTAGGAGTTTTTATGTTCCTTAGAGGTTGCTGCTGTGCTGTACTTGAACAGCCAGCTCTTGCAGATGAGGCCTTCTGAGTTAGTGGGATTCCCGAGGGATGCAGCATCTCCAAATGATGCTTTTATGGGTACCAAAATGAAGCAAACCAGCTGGCTCAGCTTCTGAGGGCTGGGAAATAAATGAGGAAATTGTCTTGCTTGCTATTTTACCTCTGGCCGCTGGGGCAGAAGGCATGAAAATGAAGAGAGCCTATGGTTTTGGCAGGGCTTCTGTAGGTAACTGGCTTTCTGTTTAATCTCTCTCACTTGCTGAGAAATCTGGGATTGGCTTCAGAGTGCCACAAGTGCCAGGCTTGGAGCTGAGCTCTGGTTGCTCAGGAGCTGGGGCCATTGCTGATGCACCTTCTGGCCTCTTCTTCATGTCTGATTTGCACCAGGGAAGGGTGTTTTGTAGGTTGAGTTAGTTGAGGTTTTTAATCTCAACCGCCCTCTGCTAGCTGTTTCAGGTTTCCTTCTCTGGGATGCTTTTTCAGCTTGGTTCTGTTGTCGTAGCAAATGGCTTTCAATCCTGATCCCTCTCATTAAGCCCCCTCAGACCTCAGTCTGAATGTCGTGCATGAGACTCAGCACTGCTTAAAGCGTGACAGTTTAAGGAGCCTTGCAGCAATCTCTCCATTCAGGTGGGTCTCTTACAGCCATGCTGATGCTCTGCACGTGTGCTGCTTGCCTCCGGAGGAGGAGTTGGCAGTGCTTTGATCGCCTTGCTTTTGAACAGGCAATTTTCATTCCTCTTGGTTGTTACTTTTGCTTCCTCCTTTTGAGCTGTGCCAACAAGTGCTTGTGCAGGCAGATTTGTACATGCCCCAGTAGGGAGCAGGGTAACAACGCGGTCTGAGCTCCCGGGCCCTTCCTTTGTCCATGTGTTGGCTTTTGTACAATTGCAGCCAAGCTATGAGTTGTGCCGAAATCTATGTCAGAAAATTGCCATTTCTATTTCTTGCTATTTCCATCACTTCAGTTCAACTGCCTGACCTCTATTTTCAGAAATTGCCCTGATTTGGAATGTTTCTCTTAGCAATTGTTAGACTCTAAAAGCAGAGCACAAGAGGGACTGAGCAGCACAGAGCACCCATGGTGCCAGGGCAGTCATGCGGCACCATCAGCACGGCTGGGTCCTCTGGGAGAGGCTGCTTGTGCTGGAGTTCTTCCGAGCCAAGGGGGTGTGAACTGGCTGCCAGCACTCTGATGGTGAAGATAAACCTGACCATGTGTCTGGTGAGACTGAAATTGTCCTAGTGAATAGATTTCCTGCCCAGAAGCACCTCACCAAGGCTCTCCAGACCCACAGGGTGACAGCAGAACTCTGCTCCAGCTAGGAAGGATTAAAGTTTGTGTTACAATGGATTGACTTGAGAAACTTCCTCAAGCTCTGCATACAAACCCTGATGAAAGTTGTCGTGGTGTTTGTTCCACTTGGCTCAGTCTCTTGTGGTTGTGAGTTAGGTGAAATCGGGACTTTGCTGTCCTTGTGAGCCTCAGTGTCCAGTCTAAGACTTGGCACAGTTCGTTGTGTTTGTGCTTGTTCCCCACACCACCACGTTGGGAAGCTCATGATCTCTGTGGCTGTTTGGAAGTGGTGACAACATTGCAGCATCTGGCTGAACAGAGCAGGTTTCTGGATGGGACAGTGAGAATCTGCTGTGAGCACACACAGCCGTGGCCCCTCACAGAGGTGTCCGTGTCACCTCTCCTCCTGGTGTGAGCCCCTCCAGGCACTGCCTTACTTGTCCTTCACCCCCTGCCATTCCCATTCCTGCTGCTCCCCGTGAAAGTCAGTGTCCTGCAGCCCCAGGGCAGCTCAGTCCCACCAACCATGCAGAGTGAACAGGGGATTTCAACAGCTGGTTCAGCACACAGATTTCTTTTGCTAAGTAGCATAGTTATGGAAGGATTTCCATCTGACTCAAACGGGAGTGTGGCTTTCAGCTGAAAATGCTCAGTGCTTTGCTTCTGCAAATTAAAGGAGAGCAGTCTGCAAACTGCAGGAGAAGCTGGACTGTGCTCAGTCACCTCCTGCACAGGTGTCTGCAGGTGCATGAACTTTGCATTGAGTTGCAGGGAAGCTGGAATTGCCTTCAGAGGGGGATCTGCATCTTGTACAGGGCAGCCTGGAGCCAGGCAGACACCATGGGGTAGGATGGGCAGAAGGTGACTTTTGCTACATTTGTTTGCAGGAAATGCAACCAGTGACAAAACCGAGGGCAAGAAGAAAGGACGACCCAAGGCCGAGAACCAGGCACTGAAAGACATCCCTGTAAGAGCCCAGATGCGGCCCCTGCCTCTGCCTTGCTCCCTGCACCACCCACTACAGTCAGCCTTGCTCTGTCAAACCTTCCTTTCAGGTGGTTTAGTCTTCAAAGCAGCATGTTAATGAGCTTAGCAGAATCTTGGGTCCTGTATCCCCTCTGTGCGAGTGCACAGCATCGCTAAGCACCCTACAAAACCCTGGTGGGGAGCAGTACCCCCTCCAAATTCTCCTTCCCAGTGCTGTTCCCAGATGAGCTCATTTCTCTTGCAGCCACCTCAGGTTTGGCTAACGATCAGGGAGCACTGGTTGATTTATTCCCCCTAGAATCTTGCAGTTTAATTCCAGCACACTGGCGTGGACAACACACAGAGCAGTTAGTCGTGAGGGAATGAGCACAGTGTGATTTACCACCTGAATGAAATGTGGGGTAGTTAAATCACCCAGGCAATTTCTGGCCTGATTTATTCCCCAGCCTGGCCGGGAGCACGCTGTGTGCCTCAGGAGGCACAGCAAGGTAAATTCTCAGGGGGAACTGAGAGTCTGCACAGCCTGCAATGCGTGGCTCCATCCCCATGTCTTTCACAGGTGAGAGGGAGCACTGAAACCATTGGGAGGGGGCTGGGAGTGGACAGGGATGATCAGAAATCCCATCTGTGCCCCTGGACCTCTCAGAACATAGCGGTGCACCCCCAGGCACGAGGTGCTCATCGCTCAGCTGCGTCTCTCATCTCTCCTGTTCCCAGCTCCCACTGATGAACCAGTGGAAGGATGAATTCAAAGCCCACTCCAGGGTGAAATGCCCCAATTCAGGCTGCTGGCTGGAGTTTCCCAGCATTTATGGCTTGAAGTACCACTATCAGCGCTGCCAAGGGGTAAGGAGACCGGAGGGCCATGTGTCGTTCCCAGTGGCCTTTTACATTGCAGTCTGCAGGGTAAAGCTGCTCTCAGGCCTTATACCCTTTGAGAAACATGGGATGAATATGGGGAGGACACAGGGACAGGCTGGAAGGTGCTTACAAGTGGGTCCCTCGTGGTTTTGGAGGGAACGTGGACATTTGGGAGCTGTCATGAGGGGAAGGGTATTATTACTCACTGTGTCCATAACTGCACCAGAAAAATGCTGGCCTTGCTGAGGTCTGACATCCACGCCCACCTTTCTGTCCCTTCTCCACACAGGGCGCAATCTCGGAGAAGCTGACGTACTCCTGCTCGTACTGCGAAGCTGCCTTCAGTTCCAAAACCCAGTTGGAAAAACATCGTCTCTGGAATCACTTGGACCGACCAGTGCCAGCCAGCAAAACAGAAAGCAAAGTGCAGAAGGCCATTGGGAAGAGCAGCGGCAAGAAAAGGTACCGGGCTGCGGCTGGGCTGTGCGGTAGCGGCATAGGGATGGCTGGAAGCCTCCATTCCCATGGTCTGGGATTGGGAGTGGGGAGAAGTGTCAGGACATTTGTCTTTCAACCCCTCTTTAAACAAGCCCTCTGTGCTTTGCCCTAGAGCTGCTGAGAGTTCAGCTTGCCCCACCATCCATCCCAAACAGGCAAAGACGGAAAAAGCCGTGTCCCAGGATCATGCTGAGAATGGCGAATGCCCGGCGGAGAGCCGGGAGAGCAAGGAGTTTCAGATCGCCGCAGCCGAGGCGATTGCAGCTGCCACCCCCACAGCAAAGTCCTCGAGTGGCAAGGATGGCGGGCAGCAGGGGGGCAGCCAGGCATCACTGCAGGAGGAGGACCCGGAGAGGATGAAGCACAGTAAGATGAGAGCCTGGGGCTATGCTGGTTCAGGAGCCCAGGGGAGGGGGTTCCCGTGGGAAGGGTCAGGGTTGTGATCCAGTGAGTGCTGCTGAAGGTTTCTGGATGTAATTAAGCCTTTTTTTTTTTTAACATCCTGCTAATTTGCTCCCGTGGTGTCTTGCAGCAGTGAGTTTCACTGTGAGTTAAGAACAGGTAGTAGCTATAGTAGAGATATTTCTCTAGTACTTGTGGGGTTGGACGTGGATTGAATTACCTGCAGCATAGCGAGCTGCATAGTCAGCTTCTCTATCCTGAGAGTGGCATTAAACCAGGCTGAGTGACAAACACATTTTCCTTACCTGTTGGGTGTCAGGAAGCTCTTATTAGCACTGTGTGGCTGGCAGGCAGAGCTGGGCTGAGCCAGGCCATGGTTACCCCTGTCATAGCGTGGGTTTGCACTTCTTGCAGCTCCCCAAGTGAACCAGCACCAAATACCTTAGCTTGTGAGGCTCTTGGCACTGGACAGAACCGTGGCTTCAGTCATTGAATTGGCCTTAGGTATTATGACTTCTAGTTTTGTGGTGAAGCAGAATCCTGTTAGTGTTCACTAGGCTGCCCGCTGCATTCTGCATCTCCTTTATTTCGTAGTGGTAAAGGCCTCCTTGGGATGATCCCTTTCCTCCTGACATGGAGTGTGTGTACAGCCCTGGCCCTGGGACAGCTGAAATCCACCTGGCAGTAAGGGTATTTGACCAAATCTCTCTCTCTGTTTCTCTCTTTTGAGTCAGGAAGGAAACAGAAAACTCCTAAGAAGTTTACGGGGGAGCAGCCGTCCATCTCGGGAACATTTGGACTAAAAGGTAATATGGATGGATCAGCTGTGGTTTGTAGCTTCACTCTGGGACATTTCAGGGAGAAGCTACAGGGACATTTCAAGCCCTTTCCCCAAGAGCCCTCCCTGTGGTGGAAGTAAAAGTGGGAGCCACTGTGCACAGAGATGTCATGGCAGAGGAACTGGTGCCTTTGACTGTAAGAGGAAATTGGAAAAGAAAGGCAGTGACATTGTTATCATTGCTACCAACCCAATCTGCTCTTCTTGGGAGCCTTTCCTGGAAAATGAGGGAAGAGAGGAAAGGACCTGGTTAAGTCTGTAACACAGAGTAAAGAGCTGCTGGCACCAGTGAGCCGTGAGGCAGGCGATCTCTGGCTTGGGATGCCACAGTATTGCCAGTGGAGCTGAAAATTATTTCTGCTGAGTAGAATGGTGACACATCCATTCCTCAGACTGTTTCCAGCGCTGGTCGCCCACGTTACAGAAAATGAATTCAAGGGTGAAGAGATGCATTACTGGGATCTTTTCTGAGAGGAGACTCAGAATTTGGCTTCTTCAGCTTGACAGAGCAAGAGTGAGTGGGACTGTGGTCGTGCTCCATCAGCACACCCAGCTGGGTATGGAGGGAAGAAACCTGGAACACCCCCAGCTTGAAAGCAACTGGATTCATGCTGGCTATGAAACTCATTCAACTGAGGAAATAAAACATGCGTTTCTAGGCACTGGAGGAGGCAGCACCTTCCAGTACAAGTCCTGGGGGAGAAGCACTAATGGCTTTGAAGGAATTAAACACACTTACCAAAGAGCAGATGGGATGTGGTCTCTGTGATTTCCTGTCCTCTGGCTCCTGGGAAGTCTGGGTTTGTTTCCCTCAACTTCCCCGCAGAGACTCTGCCACAGACTGAAATGTCTGCTGTGGGTTCCTTGTGGATAAACCCATTCCCCCATGGCCTACTGCCTCAAATGGAAACTGAACATGAGCAGGCATTTCCCAGTGTCCCTGTGGTTCAGCATACCATCTGTAACACAACAAAGTTTGCTCCCTGGGGGCAAAGGTGCCTCTGGGGTCATGGGGTGCTGTTTCGGCATGTATGGAGAGCCCTGCTTTTGAGTTCCTCTCCCAGCTCATTCTTTCAGAGCCCTTTCTGGTTTGCAGGCAGCTCAGTGATGGTTGCCATCAGCCAAGGGGACTGTGCTAGGTTTCCTCTTCCTGTTCACCTGTTGCCAGGTCACCTCTCCTCCCCTTTTGTCTTTCCTCACCTTCCCAGAAGCCAGCAGGACCAGGAGAGACCTGTGTCCATCATGACAGTTATGTAGAGAGCCAGTGGTGAGAGGTCCTGTGGGATATGGTGTCTGGGAGCCCAGTTTGTCCAGTTTTCTAAAAGGAATCCTCATTCTTTGGAGGAAGCATTAAGCCTTTCCAAGTGCAAGTTCACCAGCAGGAGCATCCCTTTTATATCTTGGACTTGCTATTCAATTGCCTCTTCTGGTTTATTGCAGAATGCCCTTTTGCCTTCTCTCCAGGATGTCTTCTTCCCGGTCTCCCTTGCCACAAGCAGTCTGCCTGCTTTGCCATGGTGTTTCTGTAGTTTAAATTGTGAGGATTGAGGGAAATGATTATTTCAGTTTACAAAGCACCACAAGTTAATTATAACATTGTCTGTCGTAATGTGGTCCTACACATACAGCCTTGGCAGACCTACCCCTATCTCACTGTTCCTAGGTCAGAAGTAGAGGTATTTTTCCTGCTATGTGTAAGTTGGTCGGATGCTATTAAAGCAAGTGTTGAAGAAAGTCCCTCCTCACTACAGGTCTCGTCAAAGCAGAGGACAAGGCGAAAGCCCATCGAGCCAAGAAGCTGGAGGGGAGCACCAACATGGAGGAGCTGAAAAAGAAACCTCCAGGAGCTGGTGTGAAGAAGGAAGCAGCTGTGCACCTACCAGCAGGTAAGGCTGGTGGAGGCAGAGCAGGGGCAGCAGCTCTGCATGCAGCCTGGCTGCTTAGCAGCTCGGTCCTCTGCTCTGCACTGAGCCTGCCCACCTGCACAGCCTGTGATCCCTGCTTCCCTCCTGGTCCGGCAGCCTCTGTGCTGGATGAGTTTTCATGAAGGTTTGTGAGCAAAAGCAGAAGCTAGACCCAGCACAAGACTACAAATAGGAGCAGACAGTTCCTGTCCTTTTGAGGTGTAGCAGGCTGACCATAATATCACAGCTGACATCCTGAAAGGGGGTCACTGTGAGGATAGATGGGTTTGCTGTAAGTGCTGGGAGTTAGCAGCCAGATCCTGGTTCCACCTGGCTTCAGTGTGACCACAGTTCAAAGCAGCTCCTGGGATACTGGCATTTTTGTAACTTCATCTCCATGAGCAATGCCAACATATAACTGACTATGACTGCATCTTCCTGGAGCCCTCAGGGTGCAGCCTACAACCTAGCACAGGCTGACTTTCTCTGGGAGCTCTGACAGCAGGAGGAACGCAGGATGTGCAAGATAAATACAGCTGCAGTACCTTGCTCTGGTTTCAAATTCAAATAAACAACTCTGTGATCTCACAGCCATGCAAAAGATTCCAAATAAACAGACTTGGCGGATTTTATTCAGACCGGGCTTCCCTTGCATGAAACCCAGCACAGTTCTGCTGAGAACACGGCATGAAATCTGGATCTGGGGGCAGGTTTTGGCTGCATGTGTCTTTTATTGTAGGTGTTTTTAAGCTGGACCTGGCCATTCAAATAAACACACGCCTGGAAGACAACACTCCCCTAGCTGCTTGTTTGTCTGCTGGGAAAAGAAATGCCAGAGAAGCTTTCCAGGCACACATCTGAATGGAGCCGAGGCTCTCACCTTTGTTTCACTTCCACTAATTGTTTTATTTGGCAAGAGGGAGTCATTCTGAGCAGGGCAAGTTCAGGTGATGAGGGGTGCTGTAACTCCCAGTATGCAGAATACCAGCAGGAGTTGGAAATGTGAAATGCCACCAAATGCCAGCAGGTCAGGTAACCCACATCAGTGACCCATTGGCCCTGTTTGCTGCACCTGCAGGAGCAGAGGGACTGGCATGGTTTACACGTGCATGATTTGTGTCCAGCTTTGGTTTGGCCCGTGCGTATAAATATCTGTCTTTTAAACATCACAAACTTTCCTGCTTCAGTGCCTTTCAACATGACCAACCCAGGCTTGTGAAAGAGGTGCTCTCTGCTTGTCTCTGGGTGTCACACCTCCCTCCTCTCTCTCACCAGCAAATCCCGAGGACCAATGGCAGCGGGAAATCAGTGAGAAGGGAGAAGTTGCCTGTCCAACCTGCAGTGTTATAACCAGGAAAACCATCGTTGGGCTCAAAAAGCATATGGATGTCTGCCAGAAAGTAAGAGCTTGCCATACTCAGTCACACAGATCTGGATTTTGGAGGGGATTGGCTGTGTGCATGCGCTGCTTTTAAATGCATATTGGTATTCCTAAAACCAGTTCTGGGCTGTGGCTGATAGAGCACTTGCTAGTCGTCTTCAGAGAGCTGGCTGCCTCACTTTGATGTGAATTCACAGGGGGATATGGACACCTAATTCTCATCAATTCAGAATCCCTTTGTGGTCTTGGCCCCTTGTTGCCATATCTCCATCAGAGTTGGGTATTTCTAGTAGCTAAATGAATAGTTTCAAGGCTGGAGAGATTGTTGGGGTTGTCTCTAATCTGGCCTCCTACAGAGCCCTGGCTGCAGGATTTCACTCTGTGCCATGCCTTGCATCAGGCCAAATAAATTGTGGTTGAATGAGAGCACGTCTCAGTGAGATACCAAGCCTCAGTGGGCTCGAGCAGACTGTCGAGATGCAGAAGTTTAGTAATGGTGCAGTGAAAAATTGTCTCTCTGCCACACCAGCATCCATCAGAGCAAAGGATTCCGTCTTCATCCGTCACCTGGTGTGGTGCAGAGCCATTGCCACAGAAAGCCAACGTGGGATCAATGCCTCCCACTTTGAAAATACTTTGCTCAGCTTTGATTCCACATTCATTTTCTGTAAATGCTTCCTCAGCCTGTGCCTCACTATTTGTATGGCAGTGAGAGGCTATTATCCCTTCCAAACCATGCATTACATTGATGCCAGGCCTCTGCTAGTGTCCTGGCTTCGATGGAATGGGGATCTTGGCCATTTTATCTCCTATCTCTGTCTTTCCAAGCACCTCCCTAGCCAAGCAGGCTCCGTGTGGGCTGCAAGGCTAGCCAACCTGCCGAATGCAGATCTTTGAGAGCCATCAGGTCTGTCTTCCCCTCTAAAAATAGGCCTGTGGGTGCTCAGCCAAGGAATTGGGGCTTGCACAGCCTGCCAAGCTTACGGTGAAGTGGAATCACAATGGCCTTGAGAGCCAGACCTGCCCAAAAGGGCATACCTGTGCTCTGGCTGTGAGAACAGACACACCAGCCCTGGTGGATGTGCAGGCTCCTGCTGTAGGACCAGCTGTGCTGCTCCTTTTTCCCATGAGGCACAGTCACTCCTGAGGTAACTGTCACGGAGCTGGGGTGCTTCACAGCATCTCTGCTAGAGCAGTCTGTGGCCCAACAAGTTCAGTCCCTGTGTGTGGCTGCAGTTCCACTTCCCAGCAGCATCTCTGCAATGAGCCTATGGCATAGCTGTGCCTTGAGCTGCTCCCATCAGAAAGGAGTTTGGAGTGCAGGCACCCTCTCCTTTTGTTCTCTGCTGTAATATCAGATTGAAGTATTTCTTAGCTGGAGTCTGCCTTCTTTCCTTAGAATTTGGAAAGGAAATAAGGGATAGGAAGGGTTGCAACATGCTTGGATCCAAAGGAGTTGAGGGCAGGTATATCCTGCCAGCATCCCAATTGAAATAGTTTATTAAGATGTGAACATATTGTGTTCTTCAGTGTTAACCATACCAGTAAGCCCTACAATGGCTGGCACTGGCATCTGCTGAATTAAAGCTCTTTTAGCATTGACCTTGTTAGGATTGGTGATGCGATCTGGAACAAGATTAACCCATCAGAGCAGAGGTGCAAGTGAGTCATTTCCAGTTGGCTGCTGTGAGGTTTCATTTTCAAGAGCTCTGTGATGAGGAGGGATTTGCAGCTCTGTCTGCATTCCCCTTCAGCTGCTAGGCCAGGTTTGAGTGAATGGACTGTGCTGAAGATGGAGCATCCTCCAGGCAGGAAGAGCAGGAACAGCCACAGCCATCCCAATGCAGTCTCCCTGCTGAGACATCCTGTCTCCTAGAGCTCAGAGCATTCCCCTCTTGAGTCAATAAATTCTTGTACTCGCCCCAGCAAAAGTCATCACTTGCTTACTCACTTTCCAAGTTCCCCTTCTGAATCAGTGTGTGCATCATTCAGGAGACCAAGCTGGGTCAAACAGTGGAGTAACATGAGAAGTGTATGTGTGACTGTGTCCTGCAGTGTCTTAATTCTAAACAGTTTGGACACCCAGAAAGCACATCATACACCAGCATCTGTCATGGTTAATAGGGCTGCAGAGAAGAGGCTTCCCGCATGTCAGTAGATCAAAGCTGCTTCTCTGTCCTGACCCTCTCCCAGGAAGACATCAGGTCCAGATGCTTCCAGCCAGTGGGGTTTCAATCTACATGCAAAACTGAACGTTTTCCAAAAATTGGGACACATGGGTTTGATAACAGTATCCAAATTACAGAGAGATCCACACCAACAAAGAGAAAACTGAACTGCAGGCTCAAAGTGGGTCGGGAGGACGGGGTGCTGAGTTGTCTGCTGGGTCCCACCACTGGTATTGGTGCAGCAGTGGCTGCCCATGGGGCTCACTGATGAGCAACCCTTGGAGAACTGAAGGTGTCGGGGCCTCCATGGTGACTTGCCTCTGATTCCTTCAGCTGCAGGACGCCTTGAAGTGTCAGCACTGCAAAAAGCAGTTCAAGTCCAAAGCTGGGCTGAATTACCACACCATGGCTGAACACGTCAGCAAGGTAAGAGAGCTGGGCAGCTCTCATCTCACACCTCATTTCTCCTCTCTTCCTAAAGATGCACATACAGAAGACAAAGCAATCAGCTGTCCACTTTCCTCCGTCTTTACAAAGGAGGGATTCACAACACCATCTCTGCAATGTCCTGCATGCTGCTTAGTCCAGATGATAGCCTTACCCTTGCTAAGCAAAGCCATTCATTCCCAGGCAGCGAGTTAAACTAATGTTGATCCCTGGGAATAGAGCAGAGAATGGAAAAATAAGACAAGAATTCAAATCCCAGAATGGCGGAAGATTCAGAGTATGGTGATGTGGATTTTGAGTGGCAAAGCTCTGCCTCCAAAACTGTGCCTGCACACCCAGCACTGGTGGGTTCTGCTTTGCACAGGTCTCAAAATCCAATGTTTTGCTCTCCACCGTTTACATGAGAAATAGCAATAAAATTGGTTGTGAACAAAGTCTGGCAGGCAGCTGTTTTGGTGCTGTGCTTAACAAGCCAGTTGTGTCTGCCTGTGAGATACCAGGGCAAGGCATAACCATATTTCTACATGTCCCATGCTTACCAGTTGTGACTTGTCTTTAACCTGTGCATTCATCTCCTGCTCTTTAGCTTGGCTGGTGCAGGAACTGCTCGTCCATTTCTCAATTAACCCTTTCAGTGCAAACACAGAAAATGCATGAGCAAATCTGGTGTTGAACAGCAAAGGCTCCAAGCAGTGGGAGACCCAGCGCGAGGTTCACAGCTGCAGTGAGGCAGGGCTGTACCACCCACTCCTGGCACAGAGGACATGAGTAAATGGTTGACTCTGTCGCTTCTGTTACTTCCTTGTTTCCAGCCTGTTCCTGTGGAAACCGCTGCCCTTGGTGAACAGGAAGAGCGGGAAAGGCTGAGGAAAGTGCTAAAGCAGATGGGAAAACTGAAATGCCCCAATGAGGTATAAGAACGATTCCTGTTTCTTGTTCTCTGAGAAGAAGGAAGGAGCGAGTCCCAGTGCAGAGGGGACGTGTGTCCTCTGGGCATCCCTCGGTGTGCTCGACCTTGCACACGGTTCTGCCTTAGCTCAGCTGTCCCTGTCCCCGTCCCCATCCCCGTCCCTCTGGCTCCCAGTAACAGGGTGACAGCAGAGTGGGTTGAGGAGCACTGAAGGCCGAGTTCTGCCTCCTGAACCCAGCAAGGGGCACAGGGCTGCTGGTGGTGTCCTGGGCACAGTGTAAAAATCAACCGAACAGCACCGAAATGGTGACAAGGCGGTTGCAGACAAGTCACGAACAGGTAACAGGGGTGTGTGGCTGAGGTTTGTCTCTGCAGCTGGTTTGCTCTGTGCATAGCATACTTGGCAATGCCTGCCTGCCACTCGCTGCTCCCTGCCCGCCGTCTGTCTGTCTGTCTGGGGAGCCCTGTCTGTGTGTCAGAGCAGGGCAGGTAGCACGGGGCACTGGGACTGCTTCCTCTGCCTCTCCGTGTCACTGGGGCTGGTGATCCCCCGTGTCTCAGAGGGGTTTGCAGAGCAGGACGTGTCCCAGCCGTGCCCAGATCGATGGCACCGTAACCGCTTTGTCACAGCCCTCCCTCACCCCTCTCTTTGCCCCACCTCTGCAGGGCTGCGCAGCCAACTTCTCCAGCCTGATGGGCTACCAGTACCACCAGAAGCGCTGTGGGAAGCAACTCGCCGAGGCTGACAAGCCTGTCTTCAGCTGCCCCCACTGCGGGAAGAAATACAAATCCAAGGCTGGCCACGATTACCACGTACGGTCAGAACACCCGGCCTCAGTGAGCCCCCCAGACACCTCTGCAACCCGAGAAGTGGGGCCATCCCTCCCTGGGGGTGACTGCAGAGCTGCAGAGCCTGTGGGCAGGAGCGAGCCGGGCAGAGCCGGGCCAGGCAAGGCAGGTGCAGACGTCAGACTGATGTTGTTCTCTCCGTTCACATTACCACATGTTTGTGTTGTACCGTGCGGTTTAGGTGGGGAGCAAGCAACAGCTCTCCCTGCCCCTCTAAAAAAGCAGGGAGCTGTTTTTAAGTGAGGGGAGTGACCAGTAATTCCTCTGTCCTCCAGCCAGCTCTCCATCCCTGGTTGCAAAACAAATATCAGACCGTGTCCTCAGGGCCAGCTACTCACAAGCCCTGGGGTGGCGGGATCCGTCCCTGGGGAGCATCCTTTTCTATTCTGTTGATCCCTGCTGGCACTGTATCTGACTCTGATAACCCTGTAACTAATAAGTGGGGATGTTTGTACAAATGAGAAGCCTGAGAGTGTGGAGGAATGCCATCAGCAGTGCTCAGGCTGGGTGGTGGTGGGAGGAGGTAGTTGTGTGTGTGCTTGTGGCCCCCAGCTTGGCGTGCTGGTGTTTCTGCAGCCCTCTCCGGCACACAGCAGGTTAGCAAACACATAACTTGAGCCTGAGCATTTGCATCCCAGGACTGGAGCTTACCTCTTCTCGCCTGCTCATAGCAATATCTCTTTTGCAGCCTCCAGAGGAGCCAGAGGTGAAGCCAGAGCCCACCCCCATAGAGGATTTTGAAAGGACCCCAAGCGGCCGCATCCGTCGCACATCGGCTCAAGTGGCCGTCTTCCACCTTCAGGAGATAGCAGAGGATGAGCTCGCCAGGGACTGGACCAAACGGAGGATGAAGGACGACTTGGTACCTGAAACTAAGCGGGTAGGAGGATTTGCTTTCTCCTTGTTTCGGGCTGGGTGTACACAGAGATCCTGGAAGGGCAGCGTGGCCCCAGGTGGCTGAGCCCTCACATGTCTGGTATGCTGTGTATTCAGTGAATTAGCAGTGATGGTAAATGTAGTGCTGAGCAGCACACCTAGCAGTGGAAGTGCCTTTTCACTACTGCAGCCTGTCGTGTGCTGTCCTGCAGTGTGTGCTCTTGGCACATTGTCCTGCAGAGGCACTGAGCTCACTGACTTGCAGCAGGCAGGCAGGAAACTAGCACACGAACAAACTGGCATCATTCATATGTGTCCTGGCATCTCCATGAGGTGCCCAGCTTAGAGGAGGATCAGGCCATGGTGCCACCACCCGTCTTGGAGCAGAACTGGAAGTTTAGAGCTAGCGCTCACTGAACACTTTTGATTTCCCCAGTGTGTTTCCAGATGACTTCAGCTGTAATGCATTTATAGCATAAAAATAACCAAGCCCAAAGGAGCTGTTTCATTTAAAATGCTCTGCAGTCCTCAGGGAGGAGAGGTGTTGTGCTGTCTTTCCCCCTTTCACTCATTCTTCTTTTCCTCCTTTCTATTGACTTTGGGTATTGGACACCAGACCTATGTGTGAATGTACAAAGACATCAGAAGGGTTTCGGCCCCTGGCACAGCTGCACCATGACATTCCTTTGTGCTTTTTATGAGACGTTTCACATGTTCAGAATCTGATTGTTTAATGTGAGCCCCACATCAGTGCTAAGAAAACAACACGCAGGGAGGATGGTGGAAGCAGACGAGTTGAAAAGCAAGAGAGAGGGGAGTTGGACCAGATCCCAGGTGGCAAACAAGGCTCTTGGTCTGAAGGAGTGGGACCCTGAGCCCTGCACGTGCTGCTGTTCCTGCTGTCCCCAGCTGTGCCAGGCTTGTGTTGCACAGATAAATTTGAGGTCAGTGCAGGGAGCAATGCGTGTGTAGCTGTGAGTGTCTGTCTCTGGGCACGTCTTGCAGTGGCTGTCACGTTTCCTTGACAACATTCTCAAATATCAGCTGCTCAGTCTGTGCCATCTTTTCTTGAGGCGCAGTGCTGGGGGAGGTGGGAGACAGTGGGAGCTCTGCTGGGTCCAGCACTGCTGGGTAGCGCCTTGCATCGCTCAGAACCAGCTTGTGTTTAAAAGGTACTTCAGTTAAGTGTATGGAAAAACATTCCAGCATCCCCCAAATACAGCAAAAATAGCTGTTTCCTCAGGATCAGATTCAGCTGTGCTGGCAGAACTGTTCTCCAGTGGGTCTGGCCCTGGGCTGCACAGGAGCAAAGGTCAGCATCCCTGTATCCCTGCGTCCCTCTGCATTGCTCCAGCACTGCTGCTGAGCACAAACTGTGGCAGTCCCTCCAAGGGATCTGACAACCCAGAGCTGCTGGGGCTGCAGAATGACAAATGCAGGCCAACCATGACCAGGGCAGATGGTTCCCAGCACGCCACCACCTCTTCTTCCCACGGGCTGCTTCCAGTTGTTGGATGTATGCTCCTGACCCACAGGCCCCTCGCTGGACCCAGGGAGAGGTGAGATGCTGGGGGCCAGCAGCAGATTGCCTCTGCACCAATGCCATCTCTGCAAGATCTGCAGCATCCCAGATGGATCGATGCTTCCCAGCTCCAGGCAGCTCCCAGCAATGGTTGGATGTGCCCAGGCTGCTCGCCGTTTGCTTCAGAGCCCTGTCCCCAAGCTCCCAGTGACCCACTGCAACCCTCATGCCACAGCTGTTCCTGGCTGGGGAGGGATTGTGGCTCCGGATCCCGTTGGTGGCCCATGGTGAGATGCATTCGCCTTTTCCCAGGAGGGTGGATTCCTTCGCACCAAAGCAATGGCATCAGAATAAACGATTGCTGCTCAGATCCCAGGCCCTGCAATGCCTTCATTCTGCACTAACCAAATCCAGCACTTCTAAATATACACTGGAGTCTTATTTTCTCGCACTGATCTTTATTTGCCTCTGGATAAGCTGAAACAGATGGGGTATTTCACAACGGCCGCTTGCTGAGGATGTCAGATGGGGAAGGACACACCCCTGCTGCTTTTCTGGGAAAAATCCCCTTTCAGAAGCTCCATGAAGATGTTGCCGATCCTCTGAGTCTCCTCTGGCCTTTGCTGGAGCCATCCTGCACCCACTGTACCATACACCTACCCACTGTAAGGCTCAACTCTGCCCCTGTCTGCTGCGGGAGGATTCCAGCTTTGGGCAGGAGGGGCGAGAGGTTGGGAGTTACCTCCTGGGCTGGGCCCTGCAATCCCTGTTTGCAGAGGAATGCCCTGACCCTTTTTGGAGGCTGGCTTCAGAGAAGCAGCCCTGTAGAGAAGAGGTGAGATGGGATAAAACGCTGTGGAAACCCAGCTTAGGTCATGGTTTGATGCTTTCTCTGCATCCCTGTGAAACAGCTTGTGCTCTCAGAGGTTTTTAGGGGAAGGATGTCTTTTTGCCACAGTGAGATCTGGCCCCATATCCTGGTTCTTCCTGGACTCTTTAGGGAACAGTTTGCTTTTGTGCTCGCTCCTGGAGAGAGCTGCCTGCCTGCTCTACTCAAGCTGCTTTAGACTGCTGGGTTAATGAGTTATTAATCGGTGACAGCTCCAGGTGGGGTGCCTCATTTCTGGTTGCAGCGAGAAGGGAAGGTCTGGTCCCAGATGAGCTTTGTGCCAGAGCTGTTGGGTTCATGTGGTGGGAGGGAGAGGGAGAGGGGGGCACACAGCCACCCCATCCCCAGCCTTTGGGGTCTGCTCATGGCATGGGGTCAGCATGGCACTGCGGTGCCAGGCTGCTCTGACACGTGGCCATGCGGGCCAGGGCTGTGAGTCCTGGCAGAGTCACTGCTCTCAGCAAAGGGCTGGTGTAGGCCAGTTTGAAAGCTGGAGGGCAAAAGTCATCTGCCGGCTCGAGTCTTTAAGAAAACCCCATACTGGAACCAGAATACATTCTAGACCAGAAAAATCTGGCTGAGGTCTATCTCCCAGCACAATGGCTCTGCAGTCCCCGCAGAAGTCCTGAAGCTGGGCTGAGCCCTGCAAACTCATCTCACTGGTGAGCTGAGCTAGATCCCAGTGCAAGTTCGGGTGAGGACCACATGGGGACCTGTCCTTCCTCCCTGCCCTCTCTCGAGAGCCCTGGCTGGGTGGCAGAGCTGCCCTGTGCATTGCAGCAGCTTCCAGCCCACCGCTGACGGTGCTTTGGCTTTGCCTCCAGGATGGAATGAGCTGTGGTTTCCGTGGGGCAGGAGCACGGGGCGACCCGAGGGGCTGAGGACCCCGTACCGCGGCAGGTCTGTTGGAGGGGAAGATGTTGGCTGGGGCCGAGGCAGAACACATGGTTCTCATTTGTTGCAATATATTTTGGGGAAGGGGAGAGCTGTCTGGGGAGCAGAGAGGATGGAAATATGAAAGTTAATTAAATAAAACTGTCAGTCAAAGAGAACGAGCCTTCCCACCCTAGCATCCTTCAACTGTTCAGGGGAGATGGGCCGTGGCCAAAACCAGTTGTAGTCGTTTAACGATTTGGCCATGAAGATTTTCACTTACGGGCTGTTTGAGGAAAATAAATGGTAGAAAATAAAATATTCCATGCCTGGGGCTCCTTCTTAATAGAGACATAAAGATGGCTTTGACATTCCTAGAACCGCAGCGCCCTGGGAAGACGTGGGATGTGCATGTTATTGTGCAGTGCCTGTTGGAGCGGAGCGGGGAGGGATTCTTCTCTGCAGTGGGATCCGGAGCAGCGGAATCCGCATCTCTGAGCATCTCCCCCCACCTCCTCCTTGGGGACACGCAGAGGGAGAGGTTGTTGCTGGGGCTGTGTGCGGTTACCATTAATGTTTGCTCATTCATGGGATTGATTGGCTTTTAATTAAGGAGGCCGGCTGGCATCCCAGCTCTCAGCATCAATGACAAAAAGGGAGCCCTGTGTTCTCCCCCGGAGGTGGCATTGCCTTCCCCGAGTGGTTGACGAGCACCATCCCAGTGCTTCAAAGAGCTCTGCTGGCATCCTCGTGGCTGCAGAGCACGACAGAACCACAGCACACCAGGCCTTGGGGCATATTTCCACATCCATCCTTAGTAACGTCCCTACCGCCGTTTCGCAAGTCCTTTTGCCCCTTCTCCCTTCCCTGGCTGCGTGCCGAGGTGAGGGCAGAGGGGACCTCCTGAGTTGATGTGACAACATCTACAGCCAACCCTCGCCATCACTGGTACCTCAGGCTCAGTGGCAAGGAGGAGGAGGTTTTGGAGCAGCACGACCCAGCTGGACAAAGGCAAATCTGCTGCTTATCAGCACGTCCAGGAAAAGTCACAACTGGGAAACAAATACAGCCAGCCACCTCCCTGCATTGTCAGGAACGGGAGTGCAGAGTTTGATGTGCACACTTGGATGGAACAGCTTGGGTTTGCACTTCTCTGCAAGCGTGGTTTGTGCACGTCTCCTCTCTGGAGAGCAGGGATATATCAGTGTGCCAGTAGAGCTGCAGGGCCCTAAAGCTGCTCAGGTACCTGCACCCACTCACTGCGACCTGTAAGCTCACCCTGCCATGCTCTGCCACCGAGCAAACTGGGAGTTCAGGACATGATCAAGCGTCCCTGCAGAGCTCCTGTTGGCACACATATGGCCAAGGGCAGCTCTGTGCTGCAGCCCCATGGAGCATATACCCACAGGTAGGGCCATGTGCCACAGCGGGCACTGGGCATGAGGTGCCACAGCTGCTCCTGTGTGTGCTGAACATGCAGAAAGAGAGTGGGAAGGGCCAGCCCGCTGTGCTAAACCTCCAAGTCACTAATAAAGTAGTAATTAAAAGCACTTGGGAAGAGCTGCCCTGCCAGGAGAGGCAGAGACACAAGAGCCTTTCATTGTTTAATAGGCCCTGCTCATTATTGGGGTGGAAGGCAGCCATGCAGGCTCTTCAAACTTGGCATCGTCGCCTCTGCCCAGTGTGCAGGGCTGTTTGTTCTGTGGGTTATGAAACATGGCCGAAGGGCAGCTGTGACACAGGGCACCAATAGCACAGGGCCTGGCCCCGTGCAGCACTGGGGTATGTGCCCAGGGAGCAGGAGCACGAGAGACTTTTGTCACCACGGAGGTGGCCACGGTCCTTGCCCTGCTATTCCTGCTGTCCTGTCCCTTCACTGGTGGAAGGAGAGCCACTCCCAGGGGATGACATCCTGTAGGGCAGCTTCCCAAAGCATTTTTGGCCTCTCTTTACTTCCATGGTAGGGGCAAAAACCCATTTGGTTTTGCCTAAGGACTCCACCAAGGATGGGACCGGTGCGTGCCACTCCAGTAATCATCTCCCATTGTTTGCAGCTCAACTACACCCGGCCAGGACTTCCAAAGCTGAATCCAAGGCTGCTGGAAAGCTGGAAGAATGAAGTGAAGGAGAAGGGCCACATCAACTGTCCCAATAACGTGAGCACCTTTTCTCTCTCTGGACCAGTCTGGTTTTGCTCTGCAGGAGGCAGGGGGAGTTTGAGGGGCAAAACCCCACCAGTGTCAGGTTCTTATTGGGTACTGCTCAGTCCCTGGCACCGGGGTCAGGCTGCACCATGTGCTTTGGACTTTGCTTGTGGGGAGCTCTCAGCACCAGTACTGGGGAAAGGCTGCACAATCAGTGCTAAGCCTTTTTCTGCACCGAACCTGCTTTTCCCAGAGCAAAGCTGGAGCTGGTTTTAAGTCTTTTTATATGTTCTTTTTTTCTTTTTTTGAAGTGCTGGGATAGGCCAAGGCCTCCAGGACATGGTATGTGTGCTCCATCTCGCTGTAAAGCACAGCCTTGGCCTGAGCTCGCAGGGAGATGAACTCCACCCTCGTGCTGGGCCAGTGATTTATAATCTGAAACAAAGCCTTGGTAATGGGAAATTTGAACGAAACTGTTACCACAAGGCCGAGGGAGACACACTGCCTAATTAATGTCATACACAGGCACTTTGAAAAGACGTTGCTCAGAAACTGGTCATGCTGCTGCCCGGGTGATTTCTCTCCTTCATTAAGCGTCTGCTGTGGCTCCAAGAACTCCTGTAGCCCAGCAGGACCTCCTGACTGCTCCCAAATGTACGTTTTTCACGGAGACATTTAAGGGAGACATTTTTCAGCTCGTTGTAGAAGGATGTGGCCACATGACTCCCATTAGCACTAATAGGAAACGTGTGACCGGAGCCCTGGGTGCCTCGCAGAGCATTAACCTCATGCTGCTCAGCCCAGACCTGTGGCCTTGCTGGCACAGCAGGCTCCTGGACGTGGGATGGAGGAAAGCACAGAGATGAGGGGTCATGGCAAAAACCCTCCTCTGTTTGTTTCTGCAGTGCTGTGAAGCCATTTACTCCAGCGTCTCGGGGTTGAAAGCTCACCTGGCCAACTGCAACAAGGTAGGTTCCTCATTTCACAGGTTTGGCTCGATGGCGGCATTGGTTTTGTCCTTCCATGCCCACGGCTCATTTGAGAGTAGCATTCCTAGGGACAGTGACATGGGTTAAAGGACTGTGACCACATCCCTGTGGCTTCCAGCCAGCGCTGGGAGGGGTGGAAGCTGCCTGCAGTGCCCTGGCTGAGGGCAGGGCATGAGCTGTGCAGAGAGGGCTGGCTGAGTGACACGCTGCCATCAACATGTCACTGCCCAGCTGTGGCACTGCTGCAGAGCCCAGCTCCATCCTGGGCAGGATCACACCCACAGCCATGGTGTCACGTCCTGCCCGATGGACTTAACCAAAACCTGAGCCTTGGAGGAGAGCTCTCTCCTGTGCAAACCCCAGAACAACGCATAGCAGCCCCTGCACAGCTCCTGTAGCTCCCAACTCATCTGTGGCCGGGGCCAGCACCTGGTGTGGGATTCCGGTTGCCTGTAGCCACTGCGGGAGGAATGCTCAGCACAGGGAACTGGGTAAGAGCTCATAAAGCTTTATACCCTGAAACATTTCCAGCTGCAGCTTCCATTGAATGCAGCTTCCAGGAGGCAGCTCCAATAAATACCCCATCGTTATTAAGAACACAAACTCCAGCACTCCTCCAGCACTAGCTGGAACATCAGCCCCTAATGAGATCATTTAGAAAGTGGGCTGCAGAGATCCGGCAGAAGAAGTATTCATCCAGGATAAAAGTGCAAGCTCAGGAGGCTGCAGCAGTTCCTTTGCTGGCATGCAGAACCAGCAAATGGTTTCAGGGAGAAAATGGAGCCTTTTTCCACTGCCGCTGTTGCCACTGCTCCGGTGCTGTGCACAGAAAGCAGCCAGCAGTTGGAAGAACGTTTTTTGTATACAGCTGCACCCCCAGGTCAGGTGAGCCTGGCGTGGCCCACAGCACAGCTGGGCACTAAGAGTGGAGGAGGCTCCCAGGCGCAGCCCACCCTTACATGGGCCAAGATGATCCTTACATGAGGATTTATGGGGCCAGGCTGCCCACATCCTGCCTGTCTCCCAAACGGGAACCCTGTCTAGCTGCAGATTTACGGCGCAGAGCCAGCTATGGGGAAATCCCCACGGAGTGGATATATTGCCTGAAGAGGCCCATCCATAAACCCCTCGTCAATAGAGAACACATTATCTCCCCCGAGTCGTGAACTGCGGCAGAGCCGGGAGATCAGTCATCCCCAGAAGGGCTCTAATGACAGAAATCCAGCAGTGGCTGCGTCTCCTCGCCAGCATAAAAGGAAAATTAGGTGAGCCTGTCGGACATAAATTAGCTGAGGGCTCAGTCCCAGTAGATCACAGATCTGCTGACAGTGAGGAAATGAGCCCACGTGGCCATGCGGACACACGCCGTGTCAGTGCAGCATCAGCACAGCTATGGCTGCTGCACGGCCGGCACTCGCTGCGTGCGGAGCAGAAGGTGCAGCTGTGGCAGTTCTGGTGCTTTAGAAAGGAATGTTTCTTTTCTGTTGCTTCTGGGTTGAAGTGTCAGCCTGCTTTGGCTGGGAAGGAGAAGGGGAGGGGTGCGTTGGCTCAGCGTGGGGTGCAGCAGTGCGCTCTGTCTTGCAGGGGGAGCATTCGGTGGGCAAATACCGCTGCCTGCTGTGCCAGAAGGAGTTCAGCTCTGAGAGTGGGGTCAAGTACCACATCATCAAGGCTCACTCGGAGGTAAGAAAGCTCCACTTTCAGGTCCCTGCCATGCGCTCGTGCTGGCTCTTTCCTTCTCCAGCAAGGAGCAGAGCACGGCAGCTCCCGTCAGTAGTGGTGACGTGGTGGCGTGGCACTGATTTGGCATCCCAGGCTGAGGGGCTCTGTGTCCCCAGCACCCACAGGCTGATGCCAGTCTGTGTGCCCCTTGGGGAGGTGATAGCAGTGGGGCATGGGGGGGTGAGAATGTGGGGAAGGTCCTCAGGCAGCCCAAGGCCAGTCGCTAACCATCTCTGTTGTAACCCCGTGGACACAGAACTGGTTCCGAACCTCCTCAGAAACTGCCCGGAAAAAGAAAAACAGGGAGCAGCTTTCATCCAGCAAAGAGGAAAAAAAAAAAAGCACAAACGGGAAGAAAAGAGGAAGAAAACCCAAGGAGAGGCCTCTGGAAACATCCCTGAAGAACAGAGAGAGCGTGGCAGCAAAGACTAATCACAAGAAAAGCCCTGAGCACTGGGAGGGCTCCCGATGCAGCTCCGATGGAGATGAGCGTGGCCCCAAAGCTCCCAGCCAGCGCAAGGGGGGAGTCAGCAAGGTGCCCGAGAAGTGAGCATTCAGAGACTCATCTGCAAGGATTCGTTTACAGCCCAGGGTAACAGGGTGGGGGTCGCTCCCAGTTTTCCACCCCCCTCCCCTTCCCTTTCTCAATCCCTTTTTTTTTTTTTTTTTTTTTTTTTACAAAAAAAAAAGTCAAAAAAAAAAAAACCAAAAAAAAAACCAGGAAATACCAATTAACCACTTCAAGCAAATCATGGACCTTGTTTCACACTGGAAAACAAGCAGGATTGAGCAAGCTGGACCACTCTCGCCCCCTCTGCCCATGTACACACCCCTGAGGCTGTGCCCGTGCCCGGGGGGGGGCCCTGCTGACGTCCCCTCCCAACCTTCCACCTCTGTGCAAAACTGGTGATGCTTGAGCAAAAGAAAAGTGCAATAGAAGCAGAGCCGGCATTGGATCCCCACCTGCTCTTGGACCCCATGGCTGCAGCCTCCCAGGACAGTGTTCCCAATGATGCTCGTCCCGTGCAGGCAGCCTGGAGAGGTGGGAAGGGGCAGGGGACAGCAGGGCCTGGCAGCAGACATTGGGTGGCACTTTTTTGGCTGCAGCATTGGGGCTGTGCATCAGCAGGGCCGTGCCTTGAGACGTGTGTGGCGCAGGGCACCAGGAGGGGATGGCGCCCAGGTGCTAGAGCTGATGGGAGAGGGGTTGCTGCAGGATGGGTCTGGTTTTGGCTTCAACTGAAAGTTGCAGAACGATGTGAGCGTGGTGAGGGGAGGGATGGAAGGGCGAGCGGTGGGACAGAGCGGTGCCTGAGGGCGCTTGGGGGTCCTCATCCCAAAGATGCTGATTTGGGATTGGGGGAGCAGGTGTTTGGTCACCCAGCTCCTGTGCTGGGCTGCGGGCAGTGTGCAATGGGGACACGGGGTCAGCATCAAGTGACAATCATGGGTCCTGCTTTCGGGTGAGTCCCCACCGCTGGGCACGTTGCAAGCCGAGCCTTGGGGCAGGGTCACTGCAGGGCATTGTGCCATCCTGGCTTTATTTTGTGTCTGTGTTCCCACACTGGTGTCATTGTGACACCTGGCTCGGAGGAAGCCCCAGACCGAGATGTGTCTGTGCAGGCAGGAACCAGGCTACCTCTGTCCCTGGGTTGTGGACACGTCTCGCTGTGGTTTTCTCTCGGTAACGGAGCAGAAAACCTTAATTCTGGTTTTCCTGCATTCTTCCCCATATCGTGGCTCAGGAAGGCGACCTTTGAGGGAGAAGAGGTTCTGCTTTTACTGTGTTTGCTTGAAATCTCAGCCCTCAGTTTCCTTCGCTGCTCTTCACATCCCATCTCGGCACCATCCCTGCTTGGGAACGACTCGCATCCTTTGCCACCGATGCTGCGTTGCTGCAGATGGGGACAGCAGCAGAAGAGGGGCAAAAGGCAGAGCTGAGCAAAAAGGGGGGGGGGGGGGGAGGTGAGCAGGGATGGCGTCCTGCCTTGCAGGCTGCTCTGACAGAGGGGAGCTGGGATGGGTCGGGGTATGGGGACAGTGCTCCTGGCACCAGGCTGTGCTCCCAGCCTGCAGCTGGCTGGGGTGCAACTCTGAGCCCTGCGTGAAAATGGATCCCTGGGGAAAGGGAACGTTTTTATGAGGAACTGAACCAACTTAGTGGTCATAGAAGTGCAGGGAGGTGCTCCTCCCCAGTCAGTAATGGGCAGGGCTGCGTTTGGAGGCAGCCCCAGGGACCTGCTGCTGGAAGCTTTGGGGCAGAGTGAGCACACATCCCTTGAGGCCAGGTCTGCCCCGGCACCATCCTGGTAATGCAGAGAAACGTTTTGCTTCGCTCTGGGCAACCTTCATTTCCCATTCCAAAGCAATGCCGGGAGCAGCAGCACTGGGTTGGTGCTGGTTGGGTGCTCTGGGGCAGCGCCAGCAGGCAGGGCTGAGATCGGTGTGATACGGTGAGCTCAGCATCTCCTTATCCCCGCCCCGCCGGCATCCCCTGCTCCTGGGCACCACAGCCCCACATCCCTCACCTGCAGCACCACCAAAACTCATCTTCACGCCTCCCACAGCTCAGGATAAGGGCTACACCTGCGTGCGTGGGGCTGGGACCCATCCCTCCACACAGCCCACCCCAGCAAGGGCTCCGACAGCATCCAGCACCGGCGCTACCCACACCGCAGAGCACTGATGGCACGGGGGGGGGCAGGAAGGAGCCCCCCAACCCGGTGGTGCCATAAGCCCTGCTCCCCAGGCCCCCCCCCAGCAGCACTGTCCTCCTCCACCCGTCAACGCTGGGCCCGTTCTGCTCCTTCCTTTCTCTCCTCACAGCACCCATCCCATGGCATACCCGAATGTCTCTGTCAGTCGATGCCAGTTATTTAGTGCATTAAGTGTATTTTGGGGGAAAGAAAAAAAAAAAAAAAAATTAAAAAAAAAAATTTAAGAATTTTCAATTTATCACTTGTAACCATATATATAAATATATAAATATATATATTAAAGAAAAAAAAAAAGTGTTTATTTGCAAAAAAAAAAAAAGAAAAAAAAATCCGTTTTAACAGTAAACTATCTTATAATGAACTCCCGATTTGTGCAGATCCGTTCTTTTGTTAATCATCGACAAATCCTCAGCTGCAGGGCACGCAGCACGCAGCTATCAGCGCCGGGGAGGGAGCACTCCATGTACTGTATGTATGAAAAGCAGCTGTATCGAATAAATGTTTATTGATTTTTTACTGTGGTCATCGTCGTCGTTTGGTGGGTGATGACATCTGTGATGAGGTGGAGCTTTGCAAGAGGTGGGGGGGTTCCTTCCTTGTGTTCCCTGTGCTTTTAGCACCGAATTATCCCGGAGGAGCCCTGCCCAAGGAGGCTGTGGATGCCCCATCCGTGCAGGCATTCAAGGCCAGGCTGGATGTGGCTCTGAGCAGCCTGCTTGCCGGTTGGCGGCCCTGCACACAGCCGGGGGTTGAAACGAGACGATCGTTGTGGTCCTTTTTAATCCATTCTATGATTCCGCGGGGCTCGCAGGTGGGAAGGCACACATCTGTGCCCCCAGCACCCAGCGGAGCCTCACCGTACCTCCGCACGCCCGCGTCCCCCGCCCGCACTACAAGTCCCGGAGATCCCCGCGGCAGCTCCGCCCCTCCCGGCCCCGTTCCGCACCTCCCGCCCGGCCTCTCCCGGCAGCGTTATGGCCGCGGCCCCGGCGGCCGAGGCGGCCCCGGCGGCGGACGCGAGGTACGGGCGGTGCGGGGCGCGGCGCGGGGCCGGATGGATCCGCGCTCCTACCGCCGTCGCGCAGCTCCGCGCGGAGCGGAACGCGTCCCCGGGTGGGTCGGGCTCTGAGTCGGCGCCGCGGGGATCGGGGGCCCTTCCTGCGCCCATCCCGCCGGGCGGGGCTGTGGATGGCGGCCCCGCCGCGGTGTCCCGGGCCGCGGATGGGGGCGGCCGGTGCGGGGGGGGTTCCGTGGTTCCGCCGCTTCCCGCGAGCCCCGTTGTGACGCAGCGGCCGCGGGCTGCTCCGCTGGGACCGGGTGGTGGCCGTGGGGAGCGTGGCGGTGATCGCCTTCCCCAGCCGGGCTGCGGTGCGGCCATTGAGCAGCGGTGCGGGGCGCGAGGAGGGTCCGGAGCGGCGCTGAGCTCCCGGGGAGAAGCGGAGTCCCGCATCCCGCACCTCTCAGGGCGTCCCCATCTCTTCCCCCTGCGACGACTTCAGTTCTCCTTCAGCCCGAGCCCTCCGCTCCTGTGGCCCATCCTTGTGTCCCGAGGCCACGGGTGGGATCTTAGAAACCTTCTGGTAGGAAAAGATGAAATCCCGGACCGTTCATCCCGCACGAGGGCTGAGATGCAGGCTGTGCTGCGCCCTGTCGGACAGAGGCAGGAGAGGCACCGGCTGCGCGATGGGGGACGGCGGCACGTGGGCAAGGACTGCTGCGTTCCGGTTTCCGATCCCTTTCTTTTTTGTTGTTGTTTCGGGAAAGAATAGAAATCGCTTCGAAAGGGAATTTTATTCTTAAGTTTCTGAGTGTGCTTTTCCAGAGCAGGGATTGGGAAGGGGAGTTGGCTGCAGGGCTGCGGCGCTGGGGATGCGCCTCTTGATCCCGCTGTCCCCAAATCCCCCAGCACTGTGCTGGCACTGCTGGAGTCCCGCGCTCATCCCATGCTGCTCGTGGCATTGGCACAGTCCTACAGCACTGCGCACGGGGACAGCAGGGTCCCCATGTCCCCAGAGGAGGAGGAGGAGGAGGAAGGTCCAGCCCCATCTCCAAACCTTCCCCTGCTCGGTGCCTGCATTGTCCCCGGTGCCCCTTGTAGCTGTCACCTGCCCGCGCTGGGGGTGATTTGATGACTAGGAATGCGTCCCCAAAGCTGTGCCCGCTGTCACCTGGCGTAGCGCGGAGCTGATTCTCGAGCACTGCAGAATGAATCTTTGGGTTCCCAACCCCTGCGCTGGGCTCAGAGCTGCCGAAATGCTGGGAGGGGGGAACGGGGGGAGAGGCAGCGGGCGCCGGGACCCGACCGAGCAGCAGCGTTATTCTTAGTGCCGGTGTTGAGTTTCGCACTTGTTTACTGCTGTGACTCTTCCCGTGGAGCCGGACGGGCTCCGAGCCGAACGCCGTGGGCCGTGGGAGGCTCAGAGCCCCTCAGTGCCCCCTCTCCATCCGCACCCCAGGACCCCTCCAGCCCCATGCTCACCATGCTGAGCAGCCCCGTGCTCTGAGTGCCCAATGCAGCCAAAGCAGCCACTGCCCGGCAGTTGGTTGTTTGTCTGCCCAGAGGAGGTGTCACCCTTGCCCCCCCCCCCCCCTTGTTTTTTCTTTAATCAAGCCAGTGCTATTAATATCAGGTAATGAACATAATCTCGGCGTTAAGCTATCCTCTTATGCACGCTGAGCTCCCAGCACCTCCCGTCCCGGCGCCGTGCCCCCCCTCCCGTACCGCCTGGCTCCGGGCCCCCCCTGCTCTACTTGGGGCCATCCCTGTATGGCTCATCCCCACCGAGCAGCACCGAGCCCCCAACCATGAGCAGCCCCCCCACCTACGGCAGCGTCCGCTTCTCAGGCTGCCGGACCCTGGCACCCGCGGGCAGGTGAGCTCCCCTTTATGGGGTGGGTTTGAGGTTAGTTAGGGTGAAGGGTTTTTCCCAAGAAGAAGGGATGGGAAGTTGGGCATTGGGGCGCAAGGGACCCTCCAACACAATGGGGCTGTCTAAGCAAAGCGAAGGGGATGCACGGGCAGCAGGGGCAGCAAAGGATCCCCAATCCCAGGAGGAGGTCGGGGTGCCCCAAGCAGGGCTCTGCAGAAGGGTTCCCCACCCCGGGTGACGTTTCCATTTGGATTTACCTTGTCCTGTTGTCATGCTGCTCGGAGCGAAGGGCCCCGTGGGGCTGCGTGCGGGACAAGGACAGCACTGCCCTCACTGCAGCCCTCCTGCAGGATCACCCGGTGCACAGAGCAGCGCTGCTATTAATAGGGCCCAGGGCTCTGCACCGGGTCAGGAGTGCAGCCCTGAGTGATGGGAAGGAACAGGAGGAAATGGGGAGTGGAGAGGAGCAGGAGGTGGTCGGGGCAGCCCTGAGGGAATTTGTGACCTTTGCAGAGCTCTGGAGCAGTGGCTCAGTGCTGTTTGTCTGAGATAAATCATGGGAACGTAGGTTTGAGAGGCGGAGTGCAACATTTACATAGCAGTCCATAAGAGTGAGGGTGAGATGAGGCAAAGCAGAGAGGCTCTGGAAATAGGATTAGGGCTCCCCGGGTCCAGGAGCACACTGCACGTGGATGGCAGCCCTGCAGCGCTGCGGGATGGGGCAGCACGAGCAGCACTTGTGCCACTGCCATCCTGGGATCATTGGGGTGGTGATGGGCTGGGGGCAATTTGGGGGCTGGCAGGGATGCAGCTCTGAGCAGAAGGTGCAGTAATGCTGGCGGTGGTTGAGAGCTCCTGGTTCTGGAGAGGGCTGGGTTGCACTGGGTGCAGTGGATGCCCTGGTTGCAGTGGGAGCACTGGGCAGCTCTACACGCAGATGGCCGGTCTGAAATTTTGGTCATTATCTAGCATTATTCTAAAAAGGGCCGTGGGAGGGAAGGGAACTAATCTTAATGCTGAAACAGCTGAAAACCCAACAAAATCTGCCAAACCCTGCAGTTTAAGCCCTCTGAAGAGCAAAACGGAACTGACAGGCAGCAAAGCCCCAGCCAGGCTGTAGCTATTGGCACCGGAGCGCTCAGACCTGGCAGAAATTTGTCCCTACCCAATCCCACCTCTGTCTCCCATGAGGAGAAAAGACTGGTTTTTCAGTGCTGGCTATGGAGAAGCAGGACAAGCAGCTCTGGCTCTGGGTGTCGATGACTCTGCCATGGCTGTGCACACACAGCTTATCTCCTGCCCTTATCACCTCGCAGCCGCCGTGTCCTGCTGCCAAGTGCCAGCTCTGGGCTCCATTTGCTCCTCTCCCTCCTGAAGCAGATAAGAGGCTCAGTGGCTGCAGCCCGCACAGCAACCTGGGCACAAGCAGCTCCAGGAGGGGCGTTCCTGCCTGCAGCCCCACTGCCTGGTGCTGGGAAGCTCATGGGATGGACGTGAAGGGTCTCAGCCCTATATAGGATGGGATTTGGGCAGAGCTGGAGAGCTGCAGGTGGGGTTGCCGTGCTCGTTGAACCCACTGCTCCCTGTTTCTCCCCAGCAACAGCAGCGCCGAGTCGCTGGACCGGCTGTACCCGGCGGTGGGCTCCTCCAAGCCGCCCCGAAAGCGGACCACCAGCCAGTGCAAGTCGGAGCCCCCGCTGCTGCGCACCAGCAAAAGGACCATCTACACCGCCGGGCGGCCGCCCTGGTACAATGAGCACGGCACGCAGTCCAAGGAGGCCTTTGTCATAGGTGGGCATGGGTGGCTGCGTCCCACCGCTGGGCTGTTGGTGCTGCAGGGGGAGCCAGGGAGGGTTCCTGCTATTGCCCTGCTCTCACAACCTCAGAATTGTGGAGTCACAGAGTCGTGGTGGTTGGAGATGATCATCCGGTCCAACCGGGTTGGAGCTGCGTTGTCTTTAAGGTCCCTTCCAATGCAAGGCATTCTGTGTTGGGTGCTGTGGAGCTGGCCTTGGAGGCAGGTCAGGGCTCCGCAGCCCCATCCCTTCTTTCTGGCAGGCCTGGGAGGGGGCAGCGCCTCTGGGAAGACCACGGTGGCCACCATGATCATCGAGGCTCTGGATGTCCCTTGGGTGGTTCTGCTCTCCATGGATTCCTTCTACAAGGTGAGGCCATGCAGCCCGATAGAGAAACGTGGTGGGGATGAGGCAGCAGCCTCCTGCTTTCCCCTGGCCCCATGGAGTTGGAGCAGGAGGAAACGTGGCACAGCAGTGGGGTGATGGTGATCTGGGGCTGCAGAGTGGATGGCCGCTCACTGACCCATCTTTGGGGCCAGGTGCTGACCAAGCAGCAGCAGGAGCAGGCAGCCAGCAATGACTTCAACTTTGACCACCCCGATGCCTTTGACTTTGACCTCATCATCGCCACCCTGAAGAAGCTGAAGCAAGGCAAGAGTGTGAAGATCCCCATCTACGACTTCACCACCCACAGCCGGAAGAAGGAATGGGTATGGGACGTCGGGGGGCATGGGATGAGGTGGGGGGCTGCCACCTCTGTACAGTCTGCCAGTAGATTGCAAGGGCAGCGGGCTGCACGGAGGAGAAAACCCATGGGTTGTGCTTGTGTCACTGAGAGCTCTTTGAGTCCTACAAGTGACTGCAAGGCACAGGAAATAGAGGAGCTGATCATTCGCTGTGTTGTCATCTTCCCTGGAGTGTGGTATCTCTGCACGCATTCTCTGTCCAACCACATCGATTTTTTGCCTCTGCAGAAAACCCTCTATGGTGCCAATGTGATTATTTTTGAAGGTATCATGGCATTCGCAGACAAGGAGCTGCTGAAGGTGAGGCAGCCCCATCCTGCAGCCCAGGCTTTGCTGGGTGCAGTGGGTATACTGGGTGTACACGTTGTCCTGAGTGTCCTGTTTGCAGTGGGCATACTGAGTGTGCCAGTTGCAGTGGGTGTCCTGGTTGCAGTGGGGCACTGGGTGCACTGTCTTCTCATGCTGCATCAGCATCGCCTGCATGCCCACCCTGCACGCCCCATCCTGATGTTCCACAGCAGGGGAAGAGCCCCGGGCAGACGTGGAGCAGAGGGCCGTGTCTCAGCCATTCCTTCCCAGGAATTTGGAGCCAAGCTGTGACCTGGTCCTTGGCAGCAAAGGTGTATCGACATGACCAGAAGTACCTCCGTGCTGCCCGGCTCAGCTTGCAGCAAAGCTGGCTGCAGCCGTGCTCTGCAGAGCCTGGTGTTTCCAGGCTGACCTCGTCCAGCACTTCGGGCATTCCTGAGAAGTGCTCGGCTGCATGAGAACCCTATAGGCTCATAGCCATGCACAAGCATAGCCAAGCTCAGTCTAGGAAGTTCCCTTCCCTGCCAAGGGAACGTTTGTACTGCACTTTCCTGGAGCAACGATGACCTCCAGTGGACAACTGAGTGCATCCCCGAGCAGCTTTCTTTCCGCTCATCCTTCAGCCAAGGGCAAGCAGCAGGGATCCCAGCCCCCTGAAACGACATCCCCCAAAGTGCTGGGGCTGCATGGAGGGCGGGTCGTGGAGCAGGACGGGTTTTGGGGTTGGCTGCAGCTTCAGCTGATGCGATTCATTCCCACTGCTCTCCTTGCAGCTCCTCGACCTGAAGATCTTTGTGGACACGGATTCGGACATCCGCTTGGTGCGCCGCCTGCGCAGGGACATCAGTGAGCGTGGCCGTGACATCGAGGGAGTCATCAAGCAGTACAACAAGTTTGTGAAGCCCGCCTTCGACCAGTACATCCAGCCCACCATGCGGCTGGCCGACATCGTCGTGCCCCGAGGTACCCCACGCTCCTTATGGTTCCGCCAGGGCTCCGTTTTAGGCCCCAGTTCTCTTTAATGTTTTCATCGGTGACTTGGATGTAGGGATGGAAGGTGTTGTGAACAAGTTGCTGACAAGCATAGGATCATTAATGTTGGAAAAGACCTCTCAAATCCCTGAGTCCAACCTCATCCCGCCGTACCCAATGACCGTGTCCCTCAGTGCCACATCTCCACAGCTCTGGAACACCTCCAGGGACAGCACTAAATTGACTCCATGAATAGTGGAGAGGCCTTGCAGAGAGATGTAGACAGATTGGAGAGCTGGGCAGTCATCAGCTGCATGGAGTTTAACGAGAGCAGGTTCTAGATTCTGCAGCAGGGCAGGGAGGTTGGCACTGTGGCCACACCTCACTGTTTATTTCTGCTTTTGCTTGACTCCAGGGAGTGGAAACACGGTGGCCATTGATCTGATCGTCCAGCACGTGCACAGCCAGCTGGAGGAGGTATGTCCTGGCTCCGGCCCCATGAACTGCTCTGTGCTGTGCTTCTCTGTGTCCCGGTGCTCCGCTGGGAATAAACTCACCTCACACACTGCAGTGCAGTGCCCTGGGGGCAGCAAGCCATGCAGGGACAAAGCATCCTGCCTGGCTCCAACACCTCTGCTCTCTGGCTCTGGCTTCTCCTCTTCGCCCCCTGCTGCCATTGCTGCAGCCTTCCCAGTCCAGAGCTCTGTTTTCCACTTCAATGCTGGGTGCAGCCCACGGGTGTCAAAACCCAAAGCTTTGCCACAGCTTACTTGCAGCCTGAGCCACATCCTTCTCCACTGCTGACCACAGAGAGCCATATTTTGTATGGTTCTGGGCCTTGAGCCTGCGACCCATCCACCAAAGGACACGGTTGTGTGTTGCCATCCCCGAGCCACGCAGCTTCCTCCCACCCTACTCGTAGCTTTGATGTCGAAGCTGTGACGATGCTCAGGGCGATGCTCTGGGAAATTGATGGCTTTAAAAGTAAAGGGCTCAATTCCTGCAGAAATTCCTGAGCCCCGGATGAACTCCGTGCTGCCCCAGGGCCGCCTGCTCTGTGCTAGGGCATGGTGTGAGCTTCCCTTGGGCCCCCACTCCCTGCTGCCAGGGCTTTCTGGCCTCCCCAGTTTACAGCAATACACTGGCAGGAATCTAAACCCTGCTTTAGGACACAGAGCTCAGCCCAGAGCCCTGGGAGTTCTGCAGCCAGCAAACACGGCAGCTCCTGCCCAGAGCAAGGGCTTGGCCGGGGCTTAGCGTTTCTTTGGGGAGGGGAAGAAGGGGAAAAAAAAAACTACATGTGAACGCAGGAAAATATTCCTATTTTTCCTTTTCTTTTGTCTTGAAACGCCCCTGGTGTTGGCAATGCTTAATACCGGTTGCATTGTGTCTTTGTGTTGCTGCCGCAGCGTGAACTCAGTGTCAGGTAAGAGCCCCTAACTCTGTCCTGTCTGTGCAGCCCGAGGCATTTCCAATGCCAGGCACTGCTTGGCCTAACCCTGACCTGCAGGCAGGTGTAAGGCCACCTGTAAGGCCACCACGTCCCTGGCCATGGGAGAGGCTCTGCTGCAGCACTCTGCATTGAGGCATCCGCTCCCATTGCCCTTCCACAAGACAAACGTTCAGACCCACCTCCCAGCCCCTGGTGGATGCTCTAAAGCATGCAGCCATTTACTTCCCCTCAGTGTTTGGATCCAGATGGGCCGTTTTTCCATTAGGCAGCCGGCTGGGTTCACAGCTATTTGTGCAGGAGGCAGAGCAGCACGTTACTGCGCTCAGGTTTCCGTTTGGATCTTCACTGTTTTATGCAGACACTTGGGCAAGTAACCCAAAAACTTGAATTTGGCAAAGCTTTCAAAATACCAAAGATGAACAGGAAAGGCTCTCTTCTTTACTTCTGCTCAAGCCATTTGTTTCCCAGACTGAGCAACTGGATGGTTTATTTTGATTCTTTTTGCTTGCTCATTGGGGCATGTCCATACGGTGCCATGCGTAAGCCCCCCGTGTGCCTGGAGGTTTGGGTGGGAAGCTGCTCTGTAGCATATGTACATATATGTGCATATACAAAGACATACCCACAACAGATTTCCCTTCTCTCCACTGATTCTCTGCCTTAATCAAATCTGGCCCTCAGTAGAAGTGATCTTTGCACTTTTTGTGCTCCCTGCGTATGGAGCAGCATGTCAGTGTGAGCATTGCAGTGACAGCCAGCTGAGGGAAGTGACTTTGACCTTCAGAAGTACCTCCATGATAACCACAGCCATGGATAAGTTTTTAAGTTCAGTGGCTCCTGGTTCCCATTTGTGCCTTTGCCAGAAAGTCTGGGAAAAATATCCAGTGAAAATCCATTGATGCTCCTGGAGTGCTGGTGGGTGTCACTGCCTCTTGGCTGTGGGGACACAGCCAGGTCATTGAACAGAACCTGGATGCTCCGACCTGGCCCCAGCTCAAGGTATCCTCTTGTTTCCCGTGTGCCAGGTTGCTGTGCCGCTGCCTGACCTCAGGTGCTTCATGGTGAGGTGGTGTGGCCCCAGCACTGCTGCCCAGAGAGCTGAGGGGGCCCCATCCCTGGAGGTGCCCACAGCCACGAATGGGCCCTGTGCAGCCTGGTTTATGGGAGGTGTCCCTGTCCATGATGCAGTGGTTGGAGCTGGCTGGGCTTTCATGTCTGTTCCAACTCAGCCATTCTGCAATACCATGATTCTGGGGTTGCTGAGGTCCCTTCCATCCCAACCATTCTATGATTCTATGCAATAAGTGAATTCTGAGGAGGTTAAAGAGAGCAGTGCCCCAGACCCATGGGCTGTTCCACACCACTGGCAGCCTTCACTTTGCTCTGCGTCCTCTCAGGGTGAAGCTCAGGTCTTGGGGTCACTGCATCCCATCCAGCCCCCCTTGTTTAACTACATGTGCTGGAGCTGTGGTTACCCACCCTTTGCACTATGCCAGGTGACCAGCAGCACCTGCAGCCTGTTTGCTGTCCCATTTTAGCCATCAGCCTGGCTCAGGGAGCCTCTGCTCGTTTCAGCTGACTTTTCCTCACCGATCGATTTTCCCCCCCCCCTCCTCTCCCAAGGTCTGGATCAGCTTGGCATGCCCTCTGCCAATTGTGTCTTTAAATATCAGCCCGTGGCGCAGTCTGATAGCCCTTGTTTGAAATGTCAGCTGTGAAAGCCAGCCGCTGTACGTGTTTGAAATGCCTTGACTGCATCACTCCTTTGTAGCTGGATGTCTCTTGTCTGCTTCCTGTTTGATAGCATGCTCAACAAAGAGCCGAGGATGTTCCCTGAAGCCTTCCTGAGCGATGGCCACCCCTTTTCTCTCCTTTCTTTTTCTTCTTCCTTTTTCTTTTCTATTTTTTTTTTTTTTTTTTTTT